>NW_028251284.1:0-436262 GCF_964263255.1 Lissotriton vulgaris
AATGAAAGAAAGGATGGACGGATGAGTGAATGAATGGAAGTATGGATGAGAGAAAATGTAAATAGATGGATGTATTGGTGGAAGGGTAGATCTATGAGTGGAAGGGTAGATGGATGGGTAAAAGTGTGGATGGGTGTGTGAAAGAATGGATGGATGAGTGAAAGGGCAGCTGATGGGCGAGTGAATTGGTGGATGGGTGTGTGAAAGGATGGATAGGGGGATGAATGAAAGGGTAGATGATGGGCAAGTGAATGGGTGGATGGATGAATTGATAAGTTAAATGGTGAATGGATGGATGAGTGAAAGGGTGGATGTAAGGATTGATGAGTTAGTGAAAGGTGGTAGATGGACAAAAGGATGGATAGATGAGTGAAGTGAAAGGGTGGATGGATGAGAGAACGGATGGTGGGATGAGTGAACGGATGGTTGGGTGAGTGAAAGAATGGATGAGTAATAGGATCAATGGATGGATTCATGAACAGATGAGTAAATGGGTGGGTAGATGGATGGATAGGTGAAAGGGGGATGGAGAGAGAAAGGGAGGATGAATGACTGAAAGGGTGAATGGGTGGAAGGATAAATGACTGGGTGAATGGATGAGTAAGTGAATGGGTGGATGGATGAGTAAGTGAATGGATGGCTGGGTGGAAGAGTGGATGCATGGATGATTGTACAGATGGATGGGGTGAAAGGGTGGGTAGATGAATAATGGATGGATCAGTGAAAGGGTGGATGGAGGGATGGATGAGTGAAATGATGGACAGAAGGATATATGGTGGATAGGTGTGCAAATGGTTGAATATGTTTGGATATAGATGGGCACACAGATGGAAGGACAGACCTTTTTAGTGTAAAAATAAGGCTGGGAATACTGATTACGACAGACCAAACTCAATGTTCCATTTTCTCAGAGCGGGTCTCAGTACCAAAAGGTACTGAAAGCAGCAGCTGGCATAAAATAAGGGTTTGGGACCAGGCACTCTGTTGGGGAAAAAAAAGATCGATTGGGATGCAGCCAAAGTGATTGCCAGTGGATGAGATTAATAATTCAAGCATTCCAACCAATATAATACCTTCATTGCGTCCCAAATACTTTAAGGAAGATAACAGGAGGTACACACCACCCACCCACCCACCGGTAAAAAAATGGTGGGGAGCCACGGCCAACTGCCGATTAGGTCAGGGGAGCCACAGGTCAAAAAAGTTTGGGAACCACTGGCCTATGGTATAGGTCAGACACCCCTCTAGCTGGGTGCACTATAAAACTGGTGAGGGTACACTGTACCCCTACAATGTCTAAGTCCATTCTTAGACATTGTAAGTGCAGTAAAGTCATAAAGAGTATATGGTCTGGGACTTTTTCGTTACGAACTCCACAGCACCATAATGGCTTTACTGAATTCTGCAAAGTTTGGTAGCAAACTTCATAGCATAAAAACCCATACTGATGCCCTTGTGGGATTTATTATACCATGTACTCAGAGGGCATCTTAGTAAACACCAGCCTCCCACCACAAGACATGTTTCTGGACCCCTGGGGTGGGAACCTTTGAACCCAAAAACAAAGCCTTTCCTTGGCAGAGGTGGTCACACCTCCCCAGGTCAAGAAGAGCCATTCGTGGCAGGAGAGCTTTACAGGCTTAGTCGTGTTTGAAACATGACCCGCAGCCTATTCTGCTATCAGAAGCAGGCCCCCTTCCAGGCTCCCCTCCTTTTCGGCAGGACGACAGGCGGGAAAAATTAGAACAGTCCAGAAGGTGTGCCCACCTATGTCAACTCTACCCCTCAGGTGGGGGAGTTGAAGTGAAGTCCACTTTCCAGTTCCTGTCATCTTGTAGAGAGCAGGCATTCTCCAATCAGGATCGGGGATTGTGCCCACACCCCCACATGCAGTGAGAACACCAATGGTGTAGTCACCCTAAGGTCAGTAGCTGATTCGATACTGACTTCTAGATCCCTAAAATGCCCCAAAAATACAGTATTTAGGGACAGCCTTGAACCAAGAAGACAGATTCCCCCAACCTACAAAGAAGAAGGATAAAAGAAGACGCCCAGCAGAGAAGACTGCAGAGAACTGACTTGGCTTCAGCCTTACTGGCCCGTCTGCAGTTTCCAGAAAACATATGCAAAAAATCACCTTGTCCTGCAGCCAGCGACCACCAGAACCCCTGGTTGGACTGACTGCCTTCAACAAAGACCGTATCTGCTGTGAACAGCAGCGCTATTCAACAGAATCTCCCAAGAAAGTCTCTGAGCCTGACTCCTGGAACCATCACTGCACCCGACGCCTACAGCCCGAGTCTGAGTGGCCCACTGGCCCCAGCAAGGTCCCCCAGTACTCCAAATTCTGAGTCCATTGTGGGTTGACCCCTCCAGGACTTCCCGACATCATGTGCAGACCCTGTACGGAGACCCCCCAACCGCGAGAGCCACGGTAAGGTAAAATCAGACCTCAAAAGGCAAACCTACATCCACCTAGCCCTGTACCCTGGAGAAGAGAACCTGAGGTGCACCTACGTCTCATAGTCCTCCTACGTACCTGCTCAACTATTGGTTCATCCCGGAAGACTTCCTACACCGATATTGCAGCCAAAATCCAAAATCGGCAACTACCATTGAAAACAACAGAGCACCAGACCCCAAAACAGCACCCTGCACACTGCCGCCCCTGTGCGGCTGTGGTTGCACTTTGTGTGCTAACTCGTATCCCCCTTTGCCCTGAGCTTAAGTCCAGGAGCTTTGATCCTACAACCTTTTGACCATCTTGTGAGCAGCCACCAAACGGAGGCCCCCTATCACCCATTGGATAACATTCAGCTTCATCACTCTGTACCCAGACGCCCTAGTGCTTTTCAAGGTACTTTGAGAGCACATCCTTGACCTTGTGGGAACCCTGGCTCTAACCCCCAAAAACAACTCTCAACCCTAAGTACTTACCTCGAAACTGATAACATTGTTTACTCCCATAGGAAGGCATTGACTGCTTTCTTGTGAAATTTGTTCTGTGTATTGAGTTGGTTTGTATGAAACCCTAAGAAACATTATATGTATAAAAACTGATTTAATTTCCTTTTCTCTAGGAAATATCCCAGTGTGGTATCTAGGCATATCACACTGAGCAGAAAAAGTAACTTGAAAAGTAATCTGAAAAGTAATTAGCAAAGTAATCTAAAAAGTAACTGAAAAGTAAGTCCTATTGTTTTATGAATCAGTGACTTACTGGTAACCCATCCAATTGCATTCAACTGTATTCAAACTGTATTTGCTTGCATTATTCTTGCAAAGTATTATCGCACATACCTGTAACAGACCTGGCTTGGTTTTAGAAAATAAAATACAACTAAATAAAATTGTTATACAAACAAAGTGGTCTGAGTTCAGTCCTTCAGTGTGTGGCATTATTTCTTGCCTGAGTAGGTAAAATAAATGCATACAACTACCCTCTGATAAAGCTTTTATACTCGCTCACACTACCACATACAGAGAGTAAAGTATTATCTACTTTAGCCTCTGCCTACCTTTGGGATCCACTGGACACGGTGCACACTATAGCTTACTTTGGTATAGTAAATACAGACCCAGCTTCCTTCATTGGTGGATCAGTAATGGGGTCTACATCTTTGCATTTGTTGAACTGACTTGGTCAACAGCTGATCACACAACATAACTCCTAAATAGTCTTTATAATTTTGAATTTTTTGAATAGACACAATTTTTCAAGTGACTAAAAGCCTTGTTAGGGCCTTGGTTAAGTCATTTAGAATTTTAGAAAAATAAAAACTCACCATAGTTATGGGTTAGAGGGTTTTGATTTTTTTCAGAACGTCTCTTAAGAAGAACCCAACTGTTAGTAGAAACATACCAATTGGCATGGAGAATATGGTTGAGGTACTCGACCTCACCCCTTACCTCCATTTAGAATTTAAGGAGTTAAGGTCTCTGTGCAAACCTAAAAACATTGTTATGGGGTCCCATCCCTCCAAACAAAAGCTCAAAGAGCTGTTGGCAGGTTCTGCAATGGACCACTCCTCTGAGCAAGATGAGGCCCTCTCAAATGGAGAAGAAGGAGGAGGGGGTGAGGATAACTTCCAACGCCCTCACTTCTTAGAGAGAACAGGGTCCCTGTGCCCCTTACTCCAGGAACACAACTCACAGCACCTAGATACCACACAGGTGGGTCAGGTGCTTTTGAGTCCCTTGAGGACAGCCTCAACGAAGAGACCAACTGTTAGGTCAGTAGCTAATTGGATACTGACTTCAAGATCCCTAAAATGCCCCCAAAATACAGTATTTTGATTTGCAGCGCTGTAAACATCCGGTGTCAGGTATTTCCTGCTCAATGGTAATCACGTTATCGACCACAGAAGGTAGAAGGGCGGATTCGCCGCTCCCGGAAACTTCTCAGCAGGGGGCACTCAACCCGCCGAGTTATCTCGCTGTATTCCAGCAGGGCGGCAGCAGGAGCCAGGTGCAGGCTCTCACCTGACATTAAACTCCACCACTGAGCTGCAGGGCGGAGCGCGCGAGCTCAGTGTGAAGGTATAGGGGTTCCACTGAGAAGTGCAGTACTATCACATTAAAAGGTGAAGCCCTCTTGCCGTGAAATCTCTCTCCTACCAACTGCAGATATAGCAGCCTGCATAACAAGCATCTGCACTGTCCTAATAATAGAACAGCAGCCATGAAGTGAAACCTCAGTAATGCCCAGCTGAATGTTCAGTTGCCCTGATGAGAAGTACTGGTGCTGTGCAATAAAAGTACCGCAGACTCACGAGTAGCGTTGGTACTGTCTCACTGAACGTCTGGCAGCCCAGTAGAGGGTAGGTGCCCTTGTAAGTGTTGCACTTTTGCTGAAAAGTCCAAACCCTTTCCACTAATAGTGTAACAGGCCTCGTGATAAGTGCTGATGCAATAAGCTGCTTTGCCCTGAGTGCTGGTGGAAGAAGTGTTAGTGCTCAGACCCGGACAGTATCGACCCCTGTAAAGCACAGAATGCGTCAGGCACCTCATCCACTTACTATGTTGTTGCTTTACGCGGCCTTATATATCACCTTGTGGTGAACATGTCTCCATCATTCCAATAAGCCTAGTCGGTAACAGGCTTCCACCCCTGCCTGCGCTACCACAGTATTGGCCACCGCTGATTTGCAGCGCTGTAAACATCCGGTGTCAGTTATATCCTGCTCAATGGTAATCACGTTATCGACCACAGAAGGTAGAAGGGCGGATTTGCCGCTCCCGGAAACTTCTCAGCAGCGGGCACTCAACCCGCCGAGTTATCTCGCTGTATTCCAGCATGGCGGCAGCAGGAGCCAGGTGCAGGCTCTCGATGACATTAAACTCCGCCACTGAGCTGCAGGGCGGAGCGCGTGAGCTCAGTGTGAAGGTATAGGGGTTCCACTGAGAAGTGCCGGTACTATCCCATTGAAAAGTAAAGCACTCTTGCCGTGAAATCTCTCTCCTACCAACTGCAGATATAGCAGTGTGCATAACAAGTGCCTGTACTGTCCTAATAATAGAACAGCAGCCATGAAGTGAAACCTCGGTAATGCCCAGCTGAATGTACAGTTGCCCTGATAAGAAGTACTGGTGCTGTGCAATAAAAGTAACGCAGACTCACGAGTAGCGTTGGTACTGTCCCATTAAATGTCTGGCAGCCCAGTAGAGGGTAGGTGCCTTTGTAAGTATTGCACTTTTGCTGAGAAAAGCGAACCCTTTCCACTAATAGTGTAACAGGCCTTGTGATAAGTGCTGATGCCATAAGATTCTTTGCCCCGAGTGCTGGTGACAGAAGTGTTAGTGCTCAGACCCGGACTTTATCGACCCCTGTAAAGCACAGCATGCGCCAGACACCTCATCCACTTACTATGTTGTTGCTTTACGCGGCCTTATATTTCACCTCGTGGTGAACATATCTCCATCATTCCAATGAGCCCAGTCGGTAACAGGCTTCCACCCCTGCCTGCCCTACACACAGTATTGGCCATCTCTGATTTGCAGCGCTGTAAACATCCGGTGTCAGTTATGTCCTGCTCAATGGTAATCACGTTGTTGACCACAGAAGGTAGAAGGGTGGATTTGACGCTCCCGGAAACTTTACAGCAGCGGGCACTCAACCCGCCAAGTTATCTCACTGGATTCCAGCATGGCGGCAGCAGGAGCCAGGTGCAGGCTCTCGCTGACATTAAACTCCACCGCTGAGCTGCAGGGTGGAGCGCGCGAGCTCAGTGTGAAGGTATAGGGGTTCCACTGAGAAGTGCCGGTACTATACCATTGAAAGGTGAAGCACTCTTGCCGTGAAATCTCTCTCCTACCAACTGCAGATATAGCAGCCTGCATAACAAGCACCTGCACTGTCCTAATAATAGAACAGCAGCCATGAAGTGAAACCTCGGTAATGCCCAGCTGAATGTACAGTTGTCCTGATAAGAAGTACTGGTGCTGTGCAATAAAAGTACCGCAGACTCACGAGTAGCGTTGGTACTGTCCCACTAAACGTCTGGCAGCCCAGTAGAGGGTAGGTGCCCTTGTAAGTATTGCACTTTTGCTGAGAAGTGCGAACCCTTTCCACTAATAGTGTAAAAGGCCTTGTGATAAGTGCTGATGCCATAAGCTGCTTTGCCCCAAGTGCTGGTGAAAGAAGTGTTAGTGCTCAGACCCGGACAGTATCGACGCCTGTAAAGCACAGGTTGCGCCAGACACCGCATCCACTTACTATGTTTTTGCTTTACGTGGCCTTATATATCACCTCGTGGTGAGCATGTCTCCATCATACCAATGAGCCTAGTCGGTAACTGAAGTGCCGTAAGCAGCTTAGCACTAGATCAGACCACTCTCCAGAATCAGTGGTGGCGTCTGTCTCCATCTCCTGATAATTGCTGAAACATAGGGTGGACTGGTTATTTGGGTGATGGGGTTGTGTTTGGGTCTGAGGAAGATTCACCCAGTGAATATTCAATGGAACACAACCAGAGATCGTTTTGCAGTCTCCTGATTGTTGGTGTTGGTGCTGCTTGTCTTCATCAGACAGGGGCAGGTGCACCACATCTAGAAGGGAAGGTCTTGGGCAACATCAGCTGGGCTGAGGCAGAGCCACTGTGATCCCGCTTGGTGGGTTTGTAGGAAAGACAACATTCAGTGTGTTCTTGCCTTTCACTGGCACTCACAGCCTTTTGTTTGCTTGAGAAACAATAAAGATAGAAAGGTGATGTCACCCAATAAGAATTGTCATTGGGTACTATCCATGATCCACCTCACCACAATTACTTGGGGGGGGGGGGGAATAGACCGACTTAAAAGAGTAAAAATAATAATGTTACCCACCACTTACTCTATAAAGGCTAATGACCTAATATTCATTGAAGAACTATGTTATACCTTTCTCAGAGGAGTAGCCTAGATTAGTTATTTAAGTCCCAGCTCAGAGAGATTATTGCTTTGATTGCTGTGTATTATTTGCTTACACTCTCAAATTTATGAGCTGTATACATTTGTATGTTCGAAGTTAATTACTTTTTATTTTGTGAAAACAATGGCTGGTCCTGGATTTATTGCTGACACTGGATGTCTCATTGACTTTACCATACCCCATTTAGTAGGCACCTGGGCACCTGGCTTGCCTCTTGCTTGTTGGCTCTAGTTCCTGCTTGTTCCAGACTGATCTAGTGACACTGCAGGGGTTTTTTGAATTTAGCATTCTTCCTACGAACAGGCGCCTTGCCCACCCCATGACCCACTTAATGCGGCGAAGGTACACCAAAGGCAAGCCTGTCTGTGCCCGTCTGCTCATGGACCGCACCCAGTGCCATGTCCCCTGGCTCTCCTGACCCCAAAGATATACCATTGCCAAGCTCTATACCCTCAAACCTGGCTGCCGCAACAAACACTGCCACTGCACAAGCCAAGCTCCACAGTAGGACCTTTCACCTGCACACACTGCCACCTCAGCTGCCTCTGCACACATACTAGCCCCACAACCAGCCCCACCATGATTACACCAGAGACACCACCTGACCAAAAACACAAACTTGCATGCACCTTTCTCAACACACGCTCACTATGCAAACATTCCCCTGAATTCTAGGAACTCATCACCATCCTCACACCCAACATCGTCTTCCTCACTGAGACCTAGCTCAACCCCACATCAACCTCAGGCATTGCCACAGCGATACAGACGCATATTAAATCACTCACCAGGACCGCACCAACAAACCATACAGTGTACCAACACCACCGACAACACCACCACCCCCATGGAACATCTCAACTTCAAGCTCCACACGGAAGACTTGACAACCATTGGAGGCACCCTCGCATTCCCCAGGGAGATGCACCAGCTTGTGCAACTTCATGACAGTCTTCATTGCACCCCCAGTGTTATATTCCAAGGACTAGATGTTCCAGAGTGACCTAAATTTCCACATCCACGATCCCACCGACAAAAACACTGCACATCTCTTGGACAGTATGAGCAGCCCCGGATATACCCAAATCATGTACGACCCTACAAATACCTCAGGACACACGCTGGACCCAATTTTCATCACCAGCAACCGTGTTAAATACAGCCATATCACAGAATTCACATGGACCTATCACTCCATCATCCACTTCAGCATCTCCAACCCCTGCACCACCTCCCCCAAGATGGTCAACACCCCCTACCGGTGGTGGAACAAAATCTCAGAGACCAGCTGCGCGAATGCCAAAAACATCTCCACACTATTAGCGCCACCAACCTTGAACAGTGAGTGACAAATTTCAACGCCTGGATCACCAATTGCGCAGACAGCATTGTCTCCATCAAGAGCAATGTCCAGAGAAAATCCTCCAAAAAGGCCAGCTGGTACACCCAAGAGTTCAGAACAGAGAAACGAGACAGCAAAGAGTTGTAGAGGAGCTGGTGCAAGGACATCTCAGACAGGGCACCCTTCAAGACCTCCCTCAACCTCTACCCTATGCCTGCTGAGGGCAATAAAGAAGACAGTCCTTGCTGCATGCATCGAAACCAGTGCCAGAAACACCAAGGACATTTTTTAAATCATTAAGGAACTCCCCAACCCTCACACCCTCACAGGAGCTGTGCGACAACCTCACCCACTTCTTCATCGACAAGATTGCAACCATATACAGAAACCTAGAACCCCAACCCACACCTACGGACGTCCTCAACAGATACACCACCACCATAACTGACATGAACCACACACTGACCACTTGTAACATCCTTTCTACGCAGGACACAAATTCCACCATGAAATTCATCCCACAGACCTATGCCCACACATCTTCAACCTTGAAAACCAAAGGATAGGCCAGGAACTCACCACCCTACTCACTACCTCTATCACCTCTGCAACATTTCCTGATACCTTGAAAAATGCTGAGTCAACTCATGACAAACCTGAAGCAGAATCAGCTACTCAATGCCTCCCAATCCGGCTTCCATAGCAATCACAGCACTGCTCTTATAGCAGCCACCGGTGACATACAAATCATCCTCAACTGAGGAGAAACAACAGCTTTGAACCTCCTTGACCTCTCGGCAGCCTATACCCCACACACTGATCGAAAGACTCCACTATATCGGCATCCAAGGCGTCTCACTCAGATGGATCACCTCCTTCATCACAGGAAGTACCCAGAGGATCGACCTCCCACCTTCACCTCTGAACGCAGGAGGTCACCTGCGGTGTCCCCTAGGGCTTATCCCTCAACCCCACACTCTTCAACACTATATGACCCCAGTGGCCAACATTATCAGATCCCACATTCTCAACATAATTTCCTATGCAAAGGACACCCAACTCATCCTCTCACTCACCAACAACCCCACCACCACCAGAATCAATTTCCACAGATGCATGACAAATGTCACCGACTGGATGAAAAACAACTGCTTGCAGCTGAATACAGACAAAATGGAAGTACTGATTTTGGCAATCGCAGAAACACATGGAATGTTTCCTGGTGGCCATCAGACCTAGTATCCACACTCACTCGCTCTAACCATGCCAGAAACCTCAGAATATTAATTGACAAGAAGCTCTCCATGAAATCACAGATCTACGCCATCTCCTCTGCCTGCTTTCCTCACTCTGCTCATGCCATGTAAGATCCTCAAGTTGCTCCCCTTACACAAGAGGCGCACCGTGACACAATCCGTACTCACCAGCTGACTGGACTACAGCAAAGCCCTCTATGTCGGGTTGAACAAACTTAGGTTGAGGATGCTATTAATGCAATCTGAAACATAAGCTCTCGAAAACACAGCAATTAAACATAGTCTTAGCACTTAATGAATAAGACATGAGATCAAAATAAGTTTTGCGATGAGGTTATTTATATCAGAATTACTTCATTCATTGATATATATATTACCAAGGTAGACTGTTAAGATCAATAGTAAACATAAAGTGCATATTAGTGACAGATGTGCATGGTGCTCAGGTGGTGAACACTATATACAGTGTAAGTATTTTCATATATACAAGGGTTAACAGTAGACCAGATGTTGATTTCAATCCAACGATTCCTATCTTTTTTTTTGTTTTTTTTTTGGAGTTCAAAACTGCTTTATTGCGTATTTTGAGACATGTCACACAGCTTGTTGTGCCTACAACCCGGAGGCCGGCAGCAGAAAGAAATTGAAATTGACACAGCCTTATGGCCGGCATCCCGGAGGCCCGGCGGCAATGCATGGAGGAAATGAAGTAGGGTAGCGCAACCGATGTTGCACGGCAAGGGAGGATGAGCAGCAGTAGAACAGTGTTTTTCTTTGGGGAAAAAAGAAAGCTCTTTCCTCTCCGTTTTTGGTGTTCAGAACAACTTAACAAAACATCCCAACAATGCAGTAACTAAGAGGCAATTCATGACTACATGGTAGATTAAGCGGTGATGAGTTGGTGTGGCATACTATGTGAGCAGAGGCGTGCATAATAATGTGTGCGTGTCATAGTAGTCCCAGCAAGAGGGCCATTATAAGCCAGAAGCAATGCCGGATACGGAGCCCCAGAGGAACATCCATCAGTGGGTGTCGTGATATATGTCAGGTAGGGCACAGAATGACAGCTTGCAAGTAAGGAAGATCATTGGGTAGTCCAAGGGAGTAGAGCCATGATGCAGGTGCCGCACGAGGTCCGGAGGGGGGGATTAGTGAGAGTACAGCGGTTGGAGCTAGGGGGACCCCCATCCGGATAGCACAAGGAGGAGACGTGCGCGCAGAAGCAGGGTCTCCAGCCAGGTCCGATAAAGGAGCAGTACGCTAATCTATGATAGGTTGATCGTCTGTCGGGTCTACGTCATCCGAACGCGCGAGTAGATATCGCACCAGTGGATCCCAAATGTCGCCGGGACGACTCGAACTGGGCAATAGTTCAGCAAATGTCGCATGTTGATCCTGGCAGTGAGTTAAATCACCCAGCCAGTCCTTGAATTTGGGCGCTCTGCCCCTTCCCCACCGGCATGCTTGGCCAGCAGAAACGTGGTATCAACGAATTTCCGGCAGGACCTAGGAAACTGCATAGTGTCCCCGAGCAGGGCCACCAGTGGGTCAAAGGGCACAATCTCCTCAACCATTTCCGCGAGAGCGTCCACCACTTGCTGCCAGTATGGTGCCACCTGGGGGCATGTCCACGCCAAGTGGAGAAAGTCGGCACCAGCGGCGCGGCAACGTTCACAGCGATCATCGTCTGCCAGGCCGAATTGTCGCTTCCTCACCGGCGTGTAATACATCCGCTGCAAGAATTTATAATGAATGATCTTCAATCTGCTGCTAGCAGAGAAATCCGGGAGGTGAGCGCGCAACAATGATGCCACTGCTCATCTGATATATCAATCGCGAGTTCGGCAGACCAGCGCAGCCGCGCATTGGATTCTGGTACCGGGGCAGCTCCCCTAAATTGACGGTAAAGGCCGGAGACCAAATGGGCCCCATCCTGTGAACACAATTAGAAGTGTAACGGTGGCAAAGTGTCGGGCTCGCTGGGAAATTTGGGCAGGATGTCTCTCATCCCCGCTCGTAGCCGCACATAGTAAAAGAGCTCGAGGGGAGTGCGTTCATGTTCAGCAAAGAACAGATCCGCCGACTTAAAGGTGCCATTGGAGAATAGGTCTCCCCAGCAAGAAACTCGTATCTTTGCACAGAGGTTGCGAAAGCCCAGTTCCCCCAGAAGGGTAAGATTAGGGTGATATGTAAGCGGCAACTTGGGCGAGTAGAGAAGTTTACAAGCCAAGCTCTTGGTTATGCGACGCCACACATCTAATGTGCAGGAGACCAACGTATTTGGTGTAGTAATGGAAGATTCAGGACAGTGGAGAAAACCATTGAGCGGGAGAGGATGTACAATCCAATCCTCCACTGCTATATGCGGCATGAAGGGTGTAGGAGCCATCCAGTGGTAGGCGAAATGCGCCTGCGCACACTGATAGTAGGCCTCAAAATCAGGAACATCAAAACCTCCCTTTTCGTAGGGGAGGGTGAGCGTGGACCACTTGAGCCGGGGCTTCCTGCCTCCCCAAAAGAGCCGTCGCAACTCCTACCGCAGGGTTCGGAAGAAATGAGTGCCAGGAAAGTAAGGTATATTGAGAAAAAGGTAAAGAAAGCGGGGGAGCACCACCATTTTTATGAGCGACGCTCTCCCGGCCATAGACAGCGGCAGGGTAATCCAGCGGTCCACTGAAGCAATCAGTTTGGTTATCGCTACCCCGTAGTTGGATCGCAGTGTCTCATCCCTGTCGCGCGAGATGTAGATCCCGAGATAGCGGAGATCAGACCGACACCACTCGAGCGGGTAATCAAGAGGGAAAGTAGTCACTGCTTCGGTTAGAGGGAAAAGTTGCGACTTGGACCAGTTGATATGGACACCAGACATCCCGCCAAACAGTACAAACTCTCTGAGTAAGGGATTGAGGTATATTTCGGGGTGTTTGACATACAGTGTGATGTCAGCCGCATAAAGGGACACATCAATCTGGCGCTGCAAGCATTGCACTGCACCGCCACGATGTAGTTGGCGCAATCGACAGGCAAGAGGCTCGATAGCTATGGCGAACAATAGGGGGGAGAGAGGGCACCCCTGTCTTGTGCCCCTGGTTAGTGCGGTTGTGATAAGTGACCATTGATCAGTATTCTTGCCATAGGGCGAGTATACAGCAGGTGGACCCAGGATATAAATAATTTGGAAAACCCCATACTAGCCAGCACCGAGAACAGGTATGGCCACTCGACAGAGTCGAAGGCCTTGGTCGCGTTGAGAATTATGGCCGCCACAGGTGTGTCAGGGTGCACCGTGCGGAGCAGGGAGAAGAGCGTGCGAAGGTTGTGGGAGGTAGATCTACCCGCCACAAAGCCTGATTGATCGGGCAGTACGAGTCTAGTCATTAATAGCGACAGCCGGGTGGCCAAGACTTTGGCGAGTATCTTGACGTCACAATTTAGGAGGGAGAGCGGGCGATAAGAATTACAGGATTTGGGGTCTTTATCAGGTTTAAGGAGAGATGTGATCACAACTTCGCGCATGGAACAGGGGAGCATCCCATCGCATAGGGATTCCGAGAAGACTTCGCTGAGTACCGGGGCCATGATGTCGATGTAAGCTTTATAGAATTCGGCCGGTATGCCATTGAGTCCCGGGGCTATGCCATTCTTGAGGAACATAATGGCCTCACGCACCTCGTCTAGCTCAAACGGTGCCGCAAGGAACGCCCTATCTCCATCACTAAGCCAGCACAGTGCCACGTCGTTGAGGTAGTCAGCATAGGACACATCGGGCCCCGCCGTGGAAGTGTAGAGTGAATGGTAATGCGCCACGAAGGTAGCAAGAATCGCATCTGAGTCCCTGATAGTAGTGCCAGAGGTGTCGGTGAGTTCTAATATAGTGTTATGTGCTCGCGGTGGTTGTGTGATCACAGCAAGTGCCTTCCCGGGCCTGTCCCCCTCGCAGTATTTGCGGGCCTGCCAGTGTTTGCCCCTGAACTTGGCTTCTCGCGCAGCCTCCTCCTCATACCGTGACAGCATCTCCCTAAATGTGGCCTGCAGGTCGGGGCTGTTGTTGGATACCATTCGTAGTTCTAAAGCCCGTAATTCTTTCTCCAATGTGCTGATGGATGTGAGGATAGTACGTAGTACACCATGGCCTTTGGAGATGCAGTACCCCCTAATAGTGACCTTGAATGCCTCCCATATGTGCTCAACAGAGTCTACCGACCCCTTATTCCTAGCGAAAAAATCTGCAATCTCTTCCCCTAGTTCAGTGTGAAACAGGTTATCAAGGAGGATATCAGGGCGAAGTCTCCATTGCGGTCGTGGACTGTCCCAACCCGGTGTGCGAAAGTGGAGCTAGTCAGGACTGTGATCAGAGTATGTCCTCGGCAGGTGACGAACCCCCACCAGTTCCACAGCGACATCCCTCGTGATAAAGAAATAGTCTAAACGTGCCCAGGTCCTGGTATGTGATGTAAAGTGTGTGCCTTCCCTTCCCAGGGGGTGCAATTGCCGCCAGGCGTCCAATAGTCAGCCCTCCTCAATGATCCCCTCCAGCGCCTCCCGTGCCCTGGGCTTGTAGGAGCAGCCCCTATCCGCTCTATCCAGCTGAGGCAGCAACGCCAGATTGATGTCCCCTCCCCAGACCACGTGTCGTGACGCAACAGAGAGGATTTTGCCCCAAAGAGTAGTGAAAAAGGCGGGTGTGTCGACATTAGGTGCGTACATGGTTACAAATGTAAAGGTGTTGCGGCCTATCCTGCCCCATAGCAACGCATATCTGCCTTCCCTGTCAAGTAGTTCCCCATACTTCTGAAATGGGATCTTGCGGGCAATGAGGATAGCCACTCCCCTCGAATAAGTGGAATATGTGGAGAAGACACGTTCTCCGGCCCACCTACTCGCGAAAGATGTCCCGCCTTGTGGTGACAGATGCCTTTCCTGCAACATAGCTACCTGCACATGATGTCTATCGAGATAGGCAATAACATTACGACACTTTCTGGCATTATTCAACCCTCTAATATTCCAGGATAAACATGTCAATTGTGTGTTCACTGCTTGAGTAACCATTGACAGCACAACAAGAAACATATCAGTGCCGGTATAGGCAGCATGAAAAAACCACCTCCGCACCACCAGCACCGAAGCCTACACCAAGATAAAGTCCAAGCATACAGTACAAGAAATGATTGCCTCATGAAACAACCCCCCCTCCACCCACCCCAGCATCCCAATCATGCCAGCAGCCAAGCAATCCCACCCAACAACCCACCCCCCTCCCCCCTCCCCCCAACTTAAGGAATTAGTTACTTACCTGTACACTATAGTTCTCCAGTATTATCTTTCATAGATTCACATGCTTGTATCTTCCCCGTCGTCATGGTGGGAGTCTCACGGTAACAGAATGACCAAGCAGTATCATAGAGAAGAAAAACTGCATAGAAAATCCCCATAGGGGCTGTATTATTTGGTAACCAGACCATTTCTTTGTTTGGTCCAAAAGTCAGCCAATCAGCATTGCTGCCCTGCCCTCACACTCCCCAGCAGCAGCTTCCTGCCTCAGATTTCCGTCCCCGAGTGAGAGACATGGATAAATACCGAGAAACAGGATCTGCCTGAGAAACGGGGAGGCGGGCGGGCGCATGTGAATCTATGAAAGATAATACTGGAGAACTATAGTGTACAGGTAAGTAACTAATTCCTTCTCCAGTATTACATCTTTCATAGATTCACATGATTGTATCAGAGTAGTAAGCAGTGCTCACCATATTTGTAGCGTTTCCAGGACAGAACTCAGAAGGAAGCTCTGCCGCAAAGCAATGATATAACAGTACCTATGAATACATCAGTAATACGATAAATGCATGTATAAATATAAATCAAAGCACTGTATAGAAAATACATCATGTCAGTAGACCATACCTTACTGAAATAGACGTTTCAGAACAGCCTGTCCCACTGCCGTGTCCTCCTTCCACGCAGTGTCTAGACAGTAGTGGCTTGTAAATGAATGCACACTCTTCCACGTTGCTGCTCTGCAGATGTCTGGCAGCGCCACTTCTGCGAACAAGGCCATCGAAGTTGCCATCTTCCTCGTGGAATGTGCTTGCACCTTAGAACATAGCAGCTTCCCCGCTTTTTCGTGACATTTCAGGATAGCTGAGGATATCCATCTAGCAATACTCAGTCTCGACAAAGGAAGACCTTTCCTTTGTCCTTCAAATGCAATGAATAATTGCTATTTTTACTAACTGGGACGATATAAGGGTCTCTGCTCCGATTAAGATCCTATGGTCAGACCATTATCTGATACCATTCCAATTCAGAAAACTGCCCAACAGGGGGCCCTTACGGAAACCTCCCGCTATTAGACGCAGGGACTGGAGGAAATTCAGTCACGAGGCCTTCCGTCAAGCCCTACAACAGGACCCCCCAAAACATAGTGATAATTTGGAGAAGGCATACAAGATGTATGAAGAATAGGTTCAAGGTGCGCTGGACAATGTAGCCCCTTGGACTCATAAACCCATGGCAAGGAGCACCAAATCCGCTCCGTGGTTCACCGCTGAGCTACGCTCTGCTAAAACCAAATGCAAAACCTTGGAGCGTAGATGGAGAGTGGACTACGACCCCTCACTACGCGAAGCTTATAAGAGCGAGCTCAGAGTCTACCACAGCCAGATCAGGAACTCTAAAAGAGAGTACTATAACAACAGGATAGGTGGTGCAGAGAATACTTCGAAAGAACTCTTTATGATTCTAAAGGAACTCTCCACTACTCCCGCGAGCTCAGGGGAAGTTCCACCCACGACCGAGTCATGCAACGAGATTGCAGACTTTTTTATAGGGAAGGTAGAAAAGATCTATGCTTCTTTCCAGACTAATTTAGAGGCTACTAGCTTGCCCGACCATAACCGCGGTAATATGGTCAAAAAAGAACTCAGGAAATTTGCGGTTCCCCAAACTGAGGAGTTTATCAACATCCTATCGGACATCCACTCGGGCTCTCCCCTTGACGCGGTACCAGCGAGAATTCTCCGTAATCACCTTCCCCAGGTGGCGAAGCAGATAGGTAATATGGCCATGCTTTCCTTCGATGACTGTCTAGTGCCGGACAGCTGGAAACTGGCCCAAGTCGTCCCAATAAAAAAGAAAGCCCACTTAAGCATAGCGCAACTCGACAATCTAAGGCCTATCTCCCTTCTCCCCTACTGCGCGAAGGTAGTAGAAAAACTGGCCAATCGACAGCTGGTAAGTTTTATGGAGGAAAACTTGCTCCTGCACACGTCTCAATCGGGTTTCAGAGCGAAACACTTGACTGAGACTGCCCTCCTCCTATCAACAGAGTTGCTGCGGAGCAAGGCGGACGAAGGTCACACGGCCGCACTAGTCTTATTAGACTTAAGTGCGGCGTTTGACACCGTATCACATCCCGTACTACTGAACCGACTGAGGGAAAAGGGAATAACCGGTCCCGCTCATGAGTGGCTGGTATCCTTTCTGAAAAACAGAAGATTTCAAGTGCATTGCCCACCTTGCAAATCCAGTGTAAGATGTCTCAGGCAAGGGGTTCCTCAGGGCTCTATTTTGAGCCCTACATTATTCAACCTGTACATGGAACCCCTTGCCAAACTGGTGGAGTCATATGGTGGGGCAATAGTCTCCTATGCAGATGACACACAACTGGTGATCAATTTGTCCCGTGATCCAGTTGTGGATGCTGAGAATTTCTCGGCTTGCCTTGTGGCTCTAGACGGCTGGATGAAACAAAACTGTCTCCGCCTTAATGGTAACAAGACGGAAGTTCTTATTGTAGGTCCACGTCCTTCCATCTGGACCTCTGCCTGGTGGCCCACCGAACTGGGCTCTGTCCCGGTCCCAGTGGACACAGTTAAGAACCTTGGCTTTCATCTGGACTCTAATCTTGCCTACACCAATCATGTGGGTAAGGTTGCGGGAAAATGCTACGGACTTTTGAAGGTCCTAAGGAAAATCCTGGACCTATTGCCCCCTAGCTCCAGAAAAACCATGGTACACGCCTTGGTCACTTCCCAGTTAGATTATGGGAACTCCCTCCTATGTGGACTTAGTAAAAAGGGCTTAACACAGCTTCAACGCGTCCAGAACGCTGCAGCGAGGCTGGTCCTCAACCTCCCTAGGAAAGCCTCGGGGAAACATGCATTACGCACCCTTCATTGGCTCCCAATAAAGGAAAGAATCAATTTCAAAACCATGTGCATCACCCACCGTATAGCCCACAAAAAAGCACCTCCATATCTCCAGGACTTGCTTCCAGTATATCGCCCTACACGTCCTCTGAGGTCGATGGGTAGCATGCAATTAGTGGTACCTCGGATACACAGAGCAAGGATGGGAGGACGCTCTTTCAGACTCCACGCCAGCAACAACTGGAACAACCTTCCTATCGAACTGAGGATGGAGCCCTCTGAAACCAGGTTCAGACAGAGGTTGAAAACCCTTCTCTTTCCCAGGTTAAACTCAGCATAGTGTATTCTTGCCCCTGTGTCCAGCCTCTTGAGCCCGGCCGAAGAGTTGTAGGTAGGGTTGTCAGCGCGGGGACGCACTGTTCTCTGTGCAACCAAGCGCTTAATAAATGCCATAAACTAAACTAAACTAAACTAGCTTGGACTTGCGGAACGTTTTTGTCCGTTCAATGTGAACTTTAGGCATCTAGAAATGTCTAGAGAGTGTAAGGCTCTTTCTCCTTCCGATGAAGGATTGCTGAAAAAAGTAGGTAAAATAATGGGTTCATTGAGGTGAAAAGACGTTGCCACCTTGGGAATAAAGGTAGGATTTGTTCTTAATATAACCCTGTCCTGACGAAATTGTAAGAAGGGTTCCTCCACTGAAAAGGCCTGGATTTCGCTAACCCTCCTTGCTGATGTTAAGGCGAGAAGGAGGGCTGTTTTCCATGACAGGAACTGTAAGTCTGTTTTGTGTATGGGCTCGAAAGGTGGCCTCATAAGCTGCGATAGGACTGTATTGAGGTGCCACGGCACAGGTGGACGTTGGATGGGTGGGAAAACTCGAAAAAGTCTTTTGATAAATTCCTTTATTATTCTGGAGGACCAGAGAGATGGTTCATTTGGCTTCCGCCGGAAGCGTGATATTGCTGCCAAGTGCACCTTGACCGAAGCATGCGACAGACCTGCCTTGGATAGTGACAGCAGGTAAGGAAGGATACCTTCAGGTTGTACCTCAAACGGATGCAAGTTTTGTCTGTTGCACCAGTGGCAGAAACGGGTCCATTTTTCTGCATATGTTTTGTTTGTTGATATAGCTCTAGCTTGTGAAAGAATATGCCTGCATTCTTGCGAAATATCTAGATTTTGAAATTCCTGCTCATGAGGTTCCATGCTGACAATTTTAGTGATTGCAGATCCGGATGCAGAATCTGCCCTTCCTTCATGGAGATGAGGTCTTGAAATGTCGGGAGTTGGATCTTGTCGCCCCTCGACAATTGAAGGAGGTCTGAAAACCACGCCTGTCTTGGCCAGGCTGGCGCGATCATTATGATCCGGCACGATTCCAATCTCATCTTGCGCAGGATTCGCGGTATCAACGGGAACGGAGGGAACGCGTAGGCAAACCTTCCTGTCCAGTCCATGAGGAATGCATTTCCCTTGGAGCCTTGTTGACGGTACCTGGACCAAAATTGAGCGCACTTTGAGTTGCTTTGTGTCGCGAACAAATCTAATGTGGGAGTGCCCCACCTTTGAAACAAGATGCGAATCTGAGTGTCGTGTAGTTCTCACTCGTGCGTCGCATTGAGAGTGCGACTCAGGGCGTCCGCCCTTGTGTTGAGGACTCACTGTATATGCTGAACCTGAATTGAAATTCCGTTGGTTATGAGCCATTTCCAGATCCTTTGCGCCAGTGTCGACAGCTGTTTGGATCTCGTTCCGCCCTGTTTCAGCAGGTAAAACATGGTCGTGGTGCTGTCCGTTTGGATAAGTACTGACGATTGGCGTATTCTGGGAAGGAATGCTTGAAGCCCTAGGAACACCGCTTTGAGCTCCAACATGTTTATGTGAAGCTGAGCTTCCCAATCTGACCAAAGGCCCTGAATTTCCAGCTCCTGAAGATGCGCGCCCCATCCTTTCAGCGAAGCGTCCGTTGTCATCACGAAGTCGTGATCTCGAGGAATGAAGCTCAAGCCTTGGTCCAGGTTCTTTATAATCTTCCACCATGACATGGCCACCTTCATATGGTTCGTGATGGCAATGCGATCCTCGAAGGTTCCTCTGGCCTGGACCCACTGTTCGTCCAGTTGTTCCTGCAAAGGTCTCATTCGAAGACGACAGTTTGGTACCAGTGGGATGCAGGATGACATCATCCCCAACATGGACTTGTATATCCTCACGGAAGTGGACCTTTTTGCCTGAAGTGATGCCGTTAACCCCATGATCTTTCTCATTCGGTCTTCGGAAGGATAGGCTTTCCCTGCTCTGGTGCATATCCATGCCCCCAGGAACTGAATGCCTTGGGCCGGAGTCAGCGAGGATTTCTCTAAGTTGGTCCTCAGGCCCAGTCGCTGAAACAACCGGATGCAGCTCTGCAGAGCTCCTGCTGCGTCCCTGAAAGATGGACATGTCACCAACCAGTCGTCCAGATATGGGTAAATGTAATGCCCTTGCAGTCTTAAGTGGGCCGCCACCGGGGCCATGCATTTGGTGAATACCCTCGGGGCTGATTTGAGTCCGAATGGCAGGACCTTGAACTGGAAGTGGCGACTCTCCACAACAAATCTTAAATACTTCCTGTGCTTCCGATGAATGGGAATATGGAAGTACGCATCCATGAGATCCAAGGACGCCATGTAGTCTTTTTCCTTTATCATGAGTAGGATCTCTTGCAACGATAACATTCTGAAGGGTATCTTTTTTATGTATTGATTGAGATCCCTCAGGTCCAATACCTGTCTCCATTTCCGGGTCTGTTTCTTTTTGATGAGGAAGAAATGCGAATAGAAGCCTCTCCCTCTGAGATGTTGTGGCACTTCCTCTATGGCTCCCTTTTGCAGAAGCGAGTGTACTTCTTTCTGCATTTCTTTGCGATGTTGGTTGAGCCTGAGTACTGGGGGGTGATCCGGTGGTATTTCCACAAATTCCAGCGTGTGGCCCCTGCTTATGACATCTAGAACCCATTTGTCCGATGTTATGGACATCCAGTTGTTGTAGTATTGAGACAGATAGTGGTCGTTGTCCGGGATCTTTTGTGTGGGGAGTGCCGGCCTGAAATCATTGACGTCTATTAGACTGCTGAGTTTTCCCCCTGGCGTTTGGTTTACCTCTGGACTGTTGTTGGTAAGAGGAGTTGGAGGACCTGAACTGGTTGTTAGTATTATACTGTCGATATCCCTGCTGATTATACGGTTGATATCGGTTGGATTGAAAAGAGGGTCTTTGATTAAATTGACCTCTTGCACCCCTCTTTCGAAAGGACTGAAACCTTCCCTGCTGAAGAGATCCCAGCGCTCTAGCTGTATCCGTGTCCGACTTTATGCCTTGCAACGCCTCATCGATATGTTTCCCAAACAAATTTTCACCGTCAAAAGGCATATCGACAATTTTCGCCTGCACCTCTGGACGAAAAGAAGTCGCCTTGAGCCAGCCCTGCCTGCGAAGCGAAACCGCTCCAGCCATTTGTCTGAAGGCCATAGACGAGACATCCATGGCGATGTCGATAGATTCGGCAGCAGATTTTGCTCCTTCTTTGAGGAGGGCTGCCGCTTCTTCCTTTCGATCCTCCGGAAGCGCAGAGAGTATGGGCGCCAGATCGGACCATATCTGTCTGTTGTAACGGCCAAGCAGTGCCATAGCATTTGCCGCTTTAATGGTAGAGGCTGCCATGACCGCAAACCTCTTACCTGCCCCATCCATTCTCCTTCCTTCCTTGTCTGGTGGCACTAGGGAAGTAGCCACCGGGTTTTTAGAATTTCTTTGCGCCGCCTGCGTCACGACTGATTCCGGCCTGGGATGCCCAATGAGGCAGGCTGCCGTGGATTCTGGAGCTCTGTATTTTTTTTCAATTCGTGGAACTGAAACCGCTATAGACGCCGGTGTTTTCAGAATCTTTAGGCCCTCCTCCCAGATATGAGGGATAATCGGAATTGAGCGAAGTGACCTTTTGTTATCATCCTTGAAATCGTACAAGAAACAATCCGTCTCTTGCACCTCCACATCCAGACTGAATCTCTTGGCCGCCCTTTCCATGATATCATGGAAGCCCCCGATGTCTTGAGGAGGTGAGGTAGATTTGAGTGGGTCAGGTGATGCAGCCGATGGCAAAACGTATTCGTCCCATTCCTGCCCGAAGCATCATGAACAAGCTCTCCTTCTTCGGGCTGTTCATCTTCGTCGGAGTCCGTTAGGTCGTCCCTTATAGTAACCACCTGCGGAGATTTCACCCCTTGTTCTTGAGAAGCAGGTGCTTTAGGTGTCTGCGAGGGAGGCGTCTGCGTAGCTGGTTGTGAGGAATTCGCCTCTGGGAAACAACGGTAGTAGTCGTTTAGCATCAACCTAAGATCAGACACAAGGTTGAGGGGTATAGAAACCGTCTCTTGACGTTCCTCCTCCCGTGAGTCCTCATGCTGCTCCTCCTCCTCATCGTAATCACCAGATTCCTGAAATGACTCATATCTGGAAGATTGTGGTCTGTCCCTAAAGGAATAACTTTCCTCCTCGTCCGTGTCTTGGCTCTTTATCTGAAGCTGAGAAGGACTGTAGGCGGCACCTGAGGACTCCTCTCCATCTGAGTCCTGCTCCAGCAATGATGATATATTAAACAACACAAGAGCCAACACTGGGGTGTCAAATTTTAGATGACTGATTACTATGTGGCGGCAGCTGCTTCGATTGAAACCAAAAACAACCTTTTTTCTTTTAACCACAGACAGATTTATTTTCTTTATAAATCAAACTTTTTGTCTTTTTCTGTTTTTTTCGCACACTATTCGTCGTGCATGGAAAATACGAAATATACAAAACAATGAATTATATATACAAAATGTACAAACAAATAATTATACAGTTTCAGACACACTTGGCCATACATTCATACCACATGCATTCACAACAACAGACAATATATAGAGAAACACTGCGTCCGAGCATCGGTCAATCAGTTCAATGGAGAGAATTGCATTCTATGTTTGAATGATCTGTTCTAGTTGTTATTGTCACAGTCTGTCTTATAGAACCAAAATGAATCGAACAACTGTTCCAACAAAAACTGGTGACCAGATGCGGGACAAGAAGCTGGTCGACGCGTTTCGAACCCCTTTTAGTTAAAAGGGGGTTCTCCTCAGGACCGGAATGGTTCTGAAACAAAATAGAGAGGGAAGTGGCTTAGGAAAACGATTCAGAATAGAAATGAATAGAAGGGGATCACCTCCCTGTGTTCAACAAGGGCTCCCTACCTTAATCCAAAAGTGTTAAGAACTCAAACAATGGCAGGCAGGTGAAAATCCAAAGTGGAATAGTATTTCCCAATAAGCGTGATCAACGTCGCTGAGGGGGAAAACAATACAAAAAGACAACATTTAGTGTCTACTCTTTCGCAATGGTTCATTCAGCTCTAGAACGTTAAGGGGACCGGTCGGGTTTGATGGAAACTTACCCTTTCGTAGCTTGCTTCGTGCTCGCTGTTCTGACAGCCGGTGTCTGTGCGCCCGCTCCTCTGCTGCAAGAGGAAACGTTAAGGGTTGTTAGGACGCTAGCGTGGGAAACGCGTGTGCCTTGAATGAAAGGGATGCATCAAGACATACCGGTGCGGGAGCAAGGCGTGAGACCTACTCCTTCGGCGGTGTCCGTGGTTCACACTGCTCGAGTCGTCGAGTGGGTGTGGTGCCTCAGTACTTCCTGGTTTAGATACGGACGACTGGGGTTGCTGGGACTTGTAGTCCAGATCCACGATTTTGGCTGGAGAGTCATACAAAGGCTGGCGTGGACTAGCTCATGGGCCGGGCTTGTAAATTTCTGAGATTTCGTTTAGTCCTCGTACGGCAGTGTTGAATTTCATTATGAGCATAGCTTCACGTTGGGACAGTCTAGCTTCAGTGTCACCCCCCCTAGGGTCTTTTTCTATTTTGGACAAAACTGTCCATCGCAAATCCATGTTCTCGTGCTTACATTTGATCCAATGATTGACCAATGGGGCATTTTCCACCCCCCTGCGGACGCGAGATTTATGTTGCGTGATCCTGTTTCTGATTTCCTGTGTAGTTTTCCCGATATAGACTAGAGGGCAAGGGCAAATGATGGCATAGACTACGTTTTTAGATTTACAATTAGTAAAGGTATCGTGTTTCCAGTGTATATTATCAAATGAAAAAACTGATTCCTCGATAGTCTCATCGCAACAAGTGCATGTCCCGCACTTGTGATGGCCTTTAGGTGGAGGTAATCCAAAAAGGCTTTGTAATGTAGGTGCCCTAGTGATGGGTAATGCTGCCCTAACGACATAGTTGGCCACACTTTTATCCTTTTTGTACGCAAAAAGTGGTGGTGCCGTGAAATCCTCATGCAGGTTTTTTAGTAGGTGCCAATTTGACATGATCAATTTTTTATGTAAGTTTGCAGCTGGACCGAAGGTGGTTACACAGACCATCCTTTTCACATCAGGTTTGACTCTTTTCTCCAACAACGCCTCTCGAGGAGTCCACCACGCTCGTTTCAGGGAATTTTTTATTAGTTTTTTAGGGTATCCTCTCTGAATGAGTCGATTTTTCAGTTGTTCTGCAGAACAACTGAAAAATCGACTCATTCAGAGAGGATACCCTAAAAAACTAATAAAAAATTCCCTGAAACGAGCGTGGTGGACTCCTCGAGAGGCGTTGTTGGAGAAAAGAGTCAAACCTGATGTGAAAAGGATGGTCTGTGTAACCACCTTCGGTCCAGCTGCAAACTTACATAAAAAATTGATCATGTCAAATTGGCACCTACTAAAAAACCTGCATGAGGATTTCACGGCACCACCACTTTTTGCGTACAAAAAGGATAAAAGTGTGGCCAACTATGTCGTTAGGGCAGCATTACCCATCACTAGGGCACCTACATTACAAAGCCTTTTTGGATTACCTCCACCTAAAGGCCATCACAAGTGCGGGACATGCACTTGTTGCGATGAGACTATCGAGGAATCAGTTTTTTCATTTGATAATATACACTGGAAACACGATACCTTTACTAATTGTAAATCTAAAAACGTAGTCTATGCCATCATTTGCCCTTGCCCTCTAGTCTATATCGGGAAAACTACACAGGAAATCAGAAACAGGATCACGCAACATAAATCTCGCGTCCGCAGGGGGGTGGAAAATGCCCCATTGGTCAATCATTGGATCAAATGTAAGCACGAGAACATGGATTTGCGATGGACAGTTTTGTCCAAAATAGAAAAAGACCCTAGGGGGGGTGACACTGAAGCTAGACTGTCCCAACGTGAAGCTATGCTCATAATGAAATTCAACACTGCCGTACGAGGACTAAACGAAATCTCAGAAATTTACAAGCCCGGCCCATGAGCTAGTCCACGCCAGCCTTTGTATGACTCTCCAGCCAAAATCGTGGATCTGGACTACAAGTCCCAGCAACCCCAGTCGTCCGTATCTAAACCAGGAAGTACTGAGGCACCACACCCACTCGACGACTCGAGCAGTGTGAACCACGGACACCGCCGAAGGAGTAGGTCTCACGCCTTGCTCCCGCACCGGTATGTCTTGATGCATCCCTTTCATTCAAGGCACACGCGTTTCCCACGCTAGCGTCCTAACAACCCTTAACGTTTCCTCTTGCAGCAGAGGAGCGGGCGCACAGACACCGGCTGTCAGAACAGCGAGCACGAAGCAAGCTACGAAAGGGTAAGTTTCCATCAAACCCGACCGGTCCCCTTAACGTTCTAGAGCTGAATGAACCATTGCGAAAGAGTAGACACTAAATGTTGTCTTTTTGTATTGTTTTCCCCCTCAGCGACGTTGATCACGCTTATTGGGAAATACTATTCCACTTTGGATTTTCACCTGCCTGCCATTGTTTGAGTTCTTAACACTTTTGGATTAAGGTAGGGAGCCCTTGTTGAACACAGGGAGGTGATCCCCTTCTATTCATTTCTATTCTGAATCGTTTTCCTAAGCCACTTCCCTCTCTATTTTGTTTCAGAACCATTCCGGTCCTGAGGAGAACCCCCTTTTAACTAAAAGGGGTTCGAAACGCGTCGACCAGCTTCTTGTCCCGCATCTGGTCACCAATTTTTG
The DNA here is from genome assembly GCF_964263255.1 of Lissotriton vulgaris. Lineage (NCBI taxonomy): Eukaryota > Metazoa > Chordata > Amphibia > Caudata > Salamandridae > Lissotriton > Lissotriton vulgaris. The sequence continues at coordinate 26,265 of NW_028251284.1, forward strand.
TTGGAACAGTTGTTCGATTCATTTTGGTTCTATAAGACAGACTGTGACAATAACAACTAGAACAGATCATTCAAACATAGAATGCAATTCTCTCCATTGAACTGATTGACCGATGCTCGGACGTAGTGTTTCTCTATATATTGTCTGTTGTTGTGAATGCATGTGGTATGAATGTATGGCCAAGTGTGTCTGAAACTGTATAATTATTTGTTTGTACATTTTGTATATATAATTCATTGTTTTGTAAATTTCGTATTTTCCATGCACGACGAATAGTGTGCGAAAAAAACAGAAAAAGACAAAAAGTTTGATTTATAAAGAAAATAAATCTGTCTGTGGTTAAAAGAAAAAAGGTTGTTTTTGGTTTCAATCGAAGCAGCTGCCGCCACATAGTAATCAGTCATCTAAAATTTGACACCCCAGTGTTGGCTCTTGTGTTGTTTAATATATTAGTTGGACTCAGCCACCCTGAGTAATGAGTCAAGACCCTTCTTGATTCTCCCAGCAATGATGATGGCGGCAAAGGAGAAATCTTTGTCCATGAGGTGAACTCTGCGGATTTACTGATAGTAGCCGAACCTCTCGTCGACTGAAAAGACCGGATAGAGATCATGGTCTTCGACTGTGGAGAACTGAACGCTTTTGCAGATGATAGCAAGATTTTCGTCGACGGAACCATCGTCGACGGAACCATCGTCGACGGAACCACCGTCGACTGAACCACCGTCGACGGGACCATCGTCGACGGGACCATCGTCGACGAGACCATCGTCGACGGAACCATCGTCGACGGGACCTTCGTCGTCGGGACCTTCGTCGACGGGACCTTCGTCGACGGGATCTTCGTCGACGGAACCATCGTCGACGGGACCTTCGTCGACGGGACCTTCGTCGACGGGACCTTCGTCGACGGGGCCCCCGTCGACATCCTCAACATCGAACCTGTCGTCGACGGAGTCGTCGTCGACGGTCTTTTCGCCGACAGTGAAATCTTACTCGTCGATGTTGTTGTCGTAAACGTCGTAGTCGTCGACGCAGCTTTAGATCCTATCGTCGACGAAGCCGTAGTCGACGGAGCTGAAGTTTTCACCACAGGCTTAGTAGCAGAAGCCAGTGAACTGGTAGAAGGTGCAGATCCAGGTCCTTTAAGACTTGACTGCTTCTCCAGAGGAGTAATAGGAAGAGATGAGGTTGATTTTTCCTTAGATTTACTCCTTTTAGACTCCACCTTCTCCACAGAAACAGAGGCTTTTCTTTTCTTGGGAGTGGAGTGAGAAGATTCCTCCTCAGAATCTGAGCCTGATGTGGCCTTCTTCTTCTGAAGCCATAACAGTAATCTAGCCTCTCTGTCTCGTTTAGTTTTGTCAGAAAATTTTCTACAGAGTTTACAGTCTTTCACCAGGTGTTTAGGGTAGAGACAGTAAAGGCAGTCCTCATGTGGGTCCTCAGAGAAAAGTCTGGCCTTCCCACAGGACCTGCATGGCCTGAACAGCCTCTTTTTAGAGCTTTCAGCCATCATGAGAAAAATAAGTACACACAATACCTCAATTTAGTAGACAGGAAACAAGATTCCAAAGGGTCAAAGGTTCACTCAGGAACAGAAAAACTGAGCAGAGCTCAGGGAGACTCCTTTCTCACACGAAGGCGGTTGGAAATCTGAGGCAGGAAGCTGCTGCTGGGGAGTGTGAGGGCAGGGCAGCAATGCTGATTGGCTGACTTTTGGACCAAACAAAGAAATGGTCTGGTTACCAAATAATACAGCCCCTATGGGGATTTTCTATGCAGTTTTTCTTCTCTATGATACTGCTTGGTCATTCTGTTACCGTGAGACTCCCACCATGACGACGGGGAAGATACAAGCATGTGAATCTATGAAAGATGTAATACTGGAGAAGCAACATTAATAGCTGAAACGCCAGCAAGTCAAAGGGGATCTCCCATTGGGGGTAAGACATAGAGTACGCACAGCCACTTCCTAGACCCCAGCCTCGTGTCTGTGCCGCCCTCGGTGGAGACTAGGGCCGGGAAAGTGGTCCTTGGTTTACATTACCACAGGAATGTAGAGTCCGTGCAGGGTCATCGTCCACTTGGTCCCCCACGCCTGTGCACCAAATTGCAGGAGAACCATAAACTAGCGCAGTCAAGGTGCGCAGTGCAGTTGGTGTGAGCAGTTAGTCTTCGTGTGGCGCCGGGGATAAGTCTGCATTGTCACGATCCTCCGCAGCGTCCTGGTCCTCCGTGCGTGCCCTCTGGAGCGATTTGAGAAAGTCTTCTACTTTCTGCGGATTGGTGAAGAACCGTTGCGTGGGTGACTCGCAGCTTCACAGGGTACAATAGTGCATAATCTATCTGAGCCTCTCGCAGCTTTTACTTTACTGGTAGAAACTTAAGTCTGGGTAGATGGAGAATGTGACACCATTATATTGCAGCGACCTTTGATACCGGGCCGCCCGGAGTGCAGTGTCCCGGTCGCGGTAGTTCAGCAGCCGAGCAATTATGGGGCGCGGTGGCAGGCCGGGTTTGGGCATAGGAGCCAAGGAGCGGTGTGCCCTTTCGACGATGAACTGAGGCGAAAAAGCGTCCTCACCCATGGAACCCTTGAGCAGTTTCTCAATGTATAGCTCCATTCTGCCCGTATCCGTGGACTCCGGCACATTGGTGACCGGTATGTTGTTTCGACAGCTACGGGCTTCCAAATCCTCATTTTTTGCCGCTATGATCCTGAGTAGGTTGTCCACCCTGGACAGTTGAGTGGTGTGAGATGTGGCAACATCCGAGGTGTCGGAGATACGCTGCTCCGCAGCCGTGATGCGCTCTTCATGACGGTCGACCTTGTGTACCAGTGCGTCCAGCCGAGCGGTGCCACCATCGACTTTCTCAACAACAGTGGCGAAGCCTTGTCTCATCTCCTGTATCAGGCTAGTCAGGTCAGCGTCTTTAGCAGGAGAAACGGTGGCCTTCGGGGACGACGTGCTAGGGTCCCGGTCCAGCTGCGTTGATTTCTTGCCCTTTCTCGCGGCATCAAAACTGAGTTTGGTTTGGTGGTTCTCTGGACGCACCATGATGGCACTGGGGTGCAACACCCCAGGACCGTGGGATGCGGTAGCCCCACGGGCCGTCGGTCAGGGACGCTATCACCAGGATGCAGGGCCGCAGTAGGTGCGAGACAGGATAGCGCCCTAACTGTGCAGCAAGGGCCTTGACGGAGACGATGCGGGGTCCTGGTGAGGCAGGGCAGGCCCTGTGTGGTCCGTTGGCTGGGGGGGGGGCGACTGAGCCCTAGTAGCGGTGGTATCAGAGCCCAGCTTCTTATCCCCTCTATGTATGCTGGCGGCTCGACAGGCCCAGACGTGAGTGAAGGAAGAGCAGCCGAGCCTCAAGTGGGGATCGCAACTCAGGTGTGGTGTTCGACCTGGGGTTATTTCGGCAGGCCCGCCTCACACAGCACAGCCAGCAGAGGAAGGAGCAATGCCATATAAATTAAGGGAGATTGAGGAGGGTCCCAGGCTTCCCCGCATGGAAGTCACGGCAGTGCGGCAGCATGGGACGGTGTCCCGATGGCAGGAGCAATGTGGGTGACCAGGGCCGGCCGAGGCCCGAAGCGGTAGCTGCACCAGTCCCAAGGGCCCAGGCCCGATAGTCGGCCCCCCGTGGGCAGCTCCCCAATCTGCGCCATCTCTTGAGGGCTTAAAATAAGCGTAGGCACCCCCGGGGGCTCGGGAGGTGTAGCGTCCACCCTTCGGCAGCCTTCAACGCAGGAGGACAGCGGCCACCCGCAGTGCTGTGAGCGAGGGTAGCAAGAGCAGTGGGGGGGGGCTCCGCACAATCAGGCAAGGCGCCTCTTACCTCCGCCGCAAGTCCGCCGGCTAGAGTCTGTCCAGGGGCCCGCCAGCCGCGCCGAGGAGCGGCCTAGTCCCTCGTGGCCAACCCCGGTCTAGCGTAGCTCGCTGTAGCCGGCCGGGCACACTCCTCTGCTCCGAGTCACCAGCCGGCAAAACTTCGAAGAGGCACAGCCCCATCCCCGAGCCTCACAGCGCCTCCAACCTTGGGACGAGTGTGGGGACAGTTGCTCTGCAGCAGATCACCGGGAATTTAGGCAAACGTGGATCCCGTGGCACAGGATAAGTGAAGGGTTATGATCCAAGGAGCGGGAGCTGCGAGCCTAAGCAGCCATTCCGCTTGCGCGCCCTCTAGCGCCCCAACGATTCCTATCTTTCCTAGTATAGAATCCTGGTGGTGCTGGACCTTGAAAAAGCGGTGACGTTTCGACCCTGTAGTGCCCCAATGGGTGGTCACAGTGAGTCTTCCACAAGACAGGTGAGGGGGGAGGGCGAACGAGGATTGTTTGAAAAAAGTACTATTGAAGGCCGGGTGCCTTAGCCTGGAACAATGGGGCACAATGGCCAGTTATCTCAAATACTGGACAATTTAGCGTGAGGGAAGGATGAAATGAAATGAAATGAAATTAGATTTCTTAAGCGCATGGCTGCCCAAGAGCGTCCCAGCGCTGATACACACAGCTAGCTTCCAAGGATGGTCCGAACTCCCATCAAAGTACTGCTAGCAGTGGTCCGAATCAAAGGCCAAAGAGATGGCACTAAGGCTGGAACCTGAAAGTTGAAAGGTACATGGTCAGATAGGTCAAGTAGGCAATTGTCCATCCTTACAGTGCAGCAAGCAATTGAGGCATCATGAGCTCATAAAATATATTTTGCCTTGTTTTCAACATTGGCTTGCAAAGAATGTGAATACATTTAACCAAGGTGAAGAGAGAGTCAGCACTGAAGAGATTATGCCTCTTCAAATATGACAAGAGGTAATTAGTTCATAAAAATATGCTGCCTTCAAATATTGTACTCCTGCAGCCGCCTCTTGTCCTCTTCAGTGTCACATCCTCTACTACACAGGAGCTACTCCACAGAATTCAAGACTCTGTGAAGTCCCTAAACAGGCAGTAGGTGTTTTGTAATTAGATGGATTATTTTTTAACAATTTGATCCCGACCTGATAAATGCCAGTCTTAGACTCAAGGGGGCAGATACCAATGCTTGCTCATGGGCCCCCCTTGTATCTGAACCAGATTTTCTGAATTATTATGCTCTTCTTTTGAAATCACAAAGCATCCTTAGTGGTATTACAGGCGAGCTCTTGGTGGCTGTATTCTCAGATGATGCATCTATGAATTCCTAAAAACAAAGGGGCTGATTCACAAAGGCAAAGTTAGATGAAAGTCTAACTTTATGACTTTTGGTATTCACAAAGGGTCTTTACTTTTACTACTCGTAAATGCCCTTTGTGAATACCGAAAGTCATAAAGTTAGACTTTCATCTAACTTTACCTTTGTGAATCGAGTCCACTGTCTTTCTCTTCTAAAATGTTTTGCACCCAATCTTTCCCAACATAGAGGTATTTTTTATGACAACTGCTTTGGACAACCCTACTCCAGAATCGCTCCTTCTCCAGCACCAATGGGATGTGATCCCTCAGTCTCTCCATGTCCATTGTTGGTTACATATTTCTCTAGACTCATGAATACCTATGTATTTCGTTCCTTTTCAACACACCAAACTGTAATGTAATTTAAAACATTAATCACAAGCATTCTGTCAGAAGTGCTTCTGGAATTATGAGACTATGAAGGGACAATTGTACTCTTGAAAGTCTAGTACAAGAATATTGTGGCGCACTAATGCCATGGGCAAAATATCGAGGGACAAAATATTGAATGGTAAATGCAAATATGGGCAGATATATTCACCATTCTTAACTCCACATAAATGAAGATATATGCATATATATTTTTGGTAAACATATGTGGAATTAGGTACAGAAAATCTGTTCATATTTACCTTTTGATATTTTGGCTCGCTTTTTTGTCACTTATATTAGTGTCCGACAATATCAATATTCAGGAGGCACATTTGGAAGGCCAAATTATGGGACACAGTGAAAATTATGCAGCATAATTGATTACATTCTGTGAGAATACTATTCTGCTATTTCATCACACATTGATGCTGTTCTCACAAAAAGATTTGCCTCTCTTATACCAGTATAGCACGTGGGTGAGGTAATCTGGTGAGTAGTTAATGTTTGCCATGAAGCAGCACCATGTGTTATTTTCGATTATTCTAAACTAGCAATACATTTATTTGTGGAAATCTGCAATCGATGTAGCATAGGGTGGATTATTTGGTAAGTACAGCAAACCCAAAATTGTATGGAAGAAGCGCCTGGCTACCCTCACGGGTGACAAGCAGCACTGTACAAATCCACCTTACATTTACATTATATTCCAGTAACCCCATCGATTAGTGATGGTTTGTTGTGTGATCCTTTCAATCTGATAGTTCTCACACTCTCACTCACATTGACAGAAAACAATAGCATCAAAATCTTACCTCACTCTACTTAGAAAGTATGTAGTCGCACAACTTGAGAGTGTTTTTCATAATTTCGATCATCTCCTCGATCTGGTAGATAGAGTGAATGGAAACGAGAAGGCTATTTAGATGTGACAACATGCATAACAGATTACTTATTTTTGCCAGTAACTGGTTGATTCCAGGGAATAGGAGATTGTTTTCTCTGTTGCTCAATGCCAATGCCAGCTGAATCCTTTGCCTGGTTTAGAAGTGAGGATAGAAAAAGCTAAATTTGCTCCTAAGGTGAAAGTTCATTTTTGATTCTATAGTTCCTTGCTCGTCCACAAATATGATTAACCCCTCTGTGCTTTTCCTCTTCTCTCACAGAAGAGGTTAGTCTGGTAGTAAGAAGGGTGATTGTTTTAATTAATTCCTATTTCCAGCAAGAGATACCTTCCAGCTCTGTCCATTTACGCTGGCCACTAAAACCAGCGTTTTACCCCTTCTATGCTCATGACGGAGCCGCTCCGTCATGAGCCTCGGTTGAGCTGTGCTCGTGACGGAGCAGTTCCGTCATGGCCCGCTCGGCGCTCCTGCGCGGCGCGAATTCCGTGGCATCGCTGGACGTTCCATTGAGCGGGCGGGGCCATGACGGAACCGCTCCGTCATGAGCACAGCTCAACCGCGGCTCGTGACGTAGCCGCTCCGTCACGAGCATGCGAGCGCCGCTCGGCCCCCCCACCCCCTTAGCGCTGCGGCGAAATTCCCGCCGCAGCGAAGGGGTTAAGTTACAAAATCGGTTCTAGCTCTCTAAGGGTACCACTGGATAAGAGACGGAGTGAGTTACTACACCATTCAATCCTTGGTAATTCTGTAATGAATTCCTTTTGTTTCTGAGAATGGAGGGCAGTTTCCATGGGCAGTTATTCCTGTGATATCTTGTGGATTTACTTTGATTCGTGTAGATGGAATGGAAGCGACAGAGTTTGAGAGAGAGGGCACATGAACTTGATGGTATAGAATTTTAAACAAGACTCACATATTTCTCAGCTGCAATGGTGGGCATGTCGAAGGCATCCCTGTGTTCCGGTGGTGTTACTTCTTCGAGCAGAATAGTTGGATCCTGAAAATATAATTAAAATATCAGCATTACCAAGACCGTTGTCAACACATCTAGACTCTCATGTGTCTCACAGAGACGGAAGTCACGAAAGGCTGCACACCTCAAGAAACTAGAAAACTAAGAAAAACATTTGTACAAGAAATAGCATACTATGTTCACTTCCTATTTGGGCATTTCACGGCCTTAGAACCTTGTGTTCATCACTTTTAAAAGCAGAACAATTACTTTTGTGAGTAATGGATCAAAGATGCATAAAAACATGAATAATGATAAGCTGACAGTGTACACGTGTGCTGCTACCAGAAGTGGGCACTCTGCTCCTGACCCAAAAAATTGTGTATGTCACTTTCTAAACAATATACTGGCAGATGCATCAATGTAGCCTTTTGCTATTCCTAAATAGCGATTTTTAAGGAATCGCTATTTAAGAATAGCAAAAGCCTATGCAGGTAGGAATCGCTATTAAAATAGCGATTCCTTAACATTCCTTAATTGCTACTCGCAAATTGCTAGTCCCAATTAAGGAATGCTGTCCCATTCATTCCTATGGGCCTACAGGCTCATAGGAATGTATTGGAGATTGCATGAGCAATTAGCGAGTACCAGTAGGAATTCGCAAATTGCTCATGCAATTTCAAGGGTGCAAGGGTGCCAAAATGACACCCTGTTGCACCCCTTAAATTGATCTATGCACATATGTTGCACACACACATGCTCTAAGGGCATGTGTGTGTGCAACATGAAACTTTGAAAAATGTACAAAAGTGCTTTTTTCAAAGTTTTAGCAAATTACCATGAAGTCCAACTTCATGGTAATTTGCTCCCCCTATTATCGAATTCGCTATTTTTTTTACTTTCATGCATTGCATTTAAGGAATCTCAATTTGGGATTCCTTAAATGCAATCGCAATTTAAGGAATCTCAATTTAGAGATTCCTTAAATTGCGATTTTTGCATTTGGGATGATGCATCCTAAATGCAAAAATACCGGGAGCAAAGGTTCAGATTCTGAGAATCTGCCCATTTGCTCCCGGTATTTACTTTGATGCATCTGCCAGTAAAACCCTCAACGCAGTTGTTTACCCTGTATTACTAGTCAGTCCACCTGCTTGTGGTTAATCACTGGATCTTTGGGGATCGGGGGGACCCAGCTACGAGATTTGAGAGGACTCTCTTAACCTGGCAGGACCCATGGTTTTGGCTGTATGGGGAGTCCCCCCTGCCAAATATCCCGGTTATATTCAGCCATTCCTGTGAATAGCTGGAAAGTGGCACTGCAGTGGGTTGGATAGTGGAGGGTGCCCACTAGGAATAAGCCACTGTGAATGAGTACATGGCTATCGGAAACGGTAGGGATCCAGGGCATGGAGATAAGTTGGTGATCCCTAAATTGGGAGATGTCTGGCAGACACACCATATGATGTTCTATGACCCAATCAAAGCTAAATACGATTTACACATATCCCAGTTCTTTCTTTTCTAACAGCGCTGACATGCAGCAGTTAGGCTTCTAGACACACACCGACTAGAATCAGCAAAAGAATACAAATACCTGGGTGTTCTACTAGATAAAAACGGCTCCTTCAACCCTCATATTGAAACACTTAAACAAAAAGGTAATACATTATCCTTCACCAAGAAAACTTTTTAAAAAGTGATTGCCGGGCCCTCTCAGAGCCCTCTATTAGAGGTTATCCAAGCCAAACTCCTTCCAACAATAACATACGGGAGCGAGGCAATGAGAGGAAGAGACACCACTACTGTGGAAAAATAATCACCAGGTCATTTAGAACAATCTTTAGCCTCACAAAATACACCTCCACTGCCTAAATAAGGCTAGAGTTTGGGTTACAGAAGCATAAACTGGCAAGAAAGGGGTGCATTTATAAAATGCTGGCAAAAGATCACAGGGGCAGAGCAAGATACACTGGACTGGCAACTTTGGGTTGAACTATCACTAAGAAAGAATTTACCGGTGGGGACATATGTTAGAGACTCCCTAAGTCAGCTTGGTTTGGAGAACCTGCGGGCAACATCAGCGTCCCCCACCAGCTTCAAGAAAGAGGTTAACAAGACCATCAAAGCAGTGTCAGTGGAAGAAGATAAGCCTGCACTTGTGAAGAGAGTACATGCCTGGTACGTACTAAACAACTATGTAGCAGCCAAACTACCAAAATATTTAAGTTATGGATTCAATATCCATCTGCAAGAGAAACTTTTACAATACAGAATGGGTATAATGCGGATCTTACCACACCTTCCACCATGGAAGAGAAAACCCAGAGACAACATCTGTCAACTATGTAGCGTCGGAAGATCTCACACACATAATTTGCAACTGCAAAAGCCTAGCACAAGAATAACATCTGCTCTTGCTACCTCTTTTTAATCCATACGGGATCCGTTCCTGCAGACAGGCAGTGCTGATTTGTTTCATATTTGTCAACATGCAATTGACTTGTCAATTTACAAAAATTCTCAATATTGCAGAGAAGAGACTGAAGTTAGAACCATTATAGCCTGGCACATCACACAACTCCAATAAGCATTACAATACAACCAACACACAGCAAATGACTGCTTAGCAGAAAGACCATCATAGGAGCACCGGAAAGGACAAATGGAGCACAGAGCAGCTTTCTTTCGATTTTAACCCAAAGAATAAATAAATGGACATAATTGGACAAATAAGGCTCTTTTAACTTTCATTTTTACCTTGCTATTTAACACAATCAATCCTATTTAATCACGTATGCTCTGTGTATGCAACGGTTTTAATTAATGATGCATAATCGAAATTACCAATTGGCAGTCAGGCACAAGGCACACATATCAGCTCTCACAGAGTACAGCCCATAAGAAATCTGACTCATGATGTCAGCTGTTGGTAGGAAGGACAGATCCTGCTTATACAGAACTCTGGTGACAAACGTTCCAGACCTGCTAAACAAATTGCAGGAAAGAAAGGAATCAGACCTGCGGCCCTTGGATGATAACAAATTGATTGAGGTAAACAATGGCAACTGAAGAATTGGAAATATTGCCTCGCTTTAAATTAGACCAGTTTAAATACTTTCATAGAATGCATTACACCCCTGACAGGCTGTGGAGGATGGGGAGCGACAGCTGCCCTGAATGTCTCAGTTGCGGACAGGCCAGAGGTTCTCTTATGCATGTGGTATAGGAATGCCGGGTGATTCAGGTGTATTGGAACCTGCTTTTCTCCAACCAAGAAATGGTATGACGATTTATGATAGAACGCAACCCCATATTAGGAATCATGGAAGTATTCCACGGATGGGATAGGTAAAGGGACAAAAAATGATGGCTGGGATAGGTTGTGTTTTGGCTAAACGTCACATAGTGGGCCATTGGAGATCCATGGGGCCCCCCAATCTCAAAACGGCTAAGAGGGATGGGTTACTGCTCTTTAGTTAAGGAGGCAGTGTATAGATCCAGAGGATGCTCACAAAAGTATGATAGAATCTGGGGACAGTGGAAAGAGCAGCAAAAAATACCCATAGGAAGTTCTCGGGGGAAAGCACACAGTTGTCTGGAGCACAGATCCATCCATAGTTTACTGGACTCAGACTGGTTGCAGTTGACTTAAGTGGGGTCTACATCATGGTATTCTGGAACTCAATGGGTTGGTGTGCAAGGGGAGCATGGGGTAAATGACGATGCAGTGTTACAGTATTGTGATCTTAAACTCAATCAAAAGATTTTTTTTTTAAGAAAGAACTTACTATCTAGCTACAGGACAAATCAACAAGAATTGCCTCTTGTGCAATAGCTGCACTCGAATCAGGGTGAAATGCATCAATGAAACACCACTAATCTGTTCACTTCACAGTCAAAGCCGACCCTGCAGTTGTGCAAGCTGGATTTTCCTACAACTTTTCATGTTATTGACTCAAGTCCTACAAACTAGCATGGAATTTTCAGGCTGGCAGAAATCCCTCAATATGGTGGGCTGTAAGTCTGCCAGGTCAGTGGAATACATGCCTCCACTGCCCTGTCCAAATGGAGTACATTATTTGATAGGCTGCCCCATCCATCAACACTCCAATATTTCTGATGTTCAGATTATAGAAATATCTATGCATAAATACATGCAATACCAGTGCAGAGTGTTAGTTTACCTAGAAAGAGCTGGGACTGCTGTTGTGACTGACATATTCTTATCGAATCATATTACATGTTTCTGGATTGACAGTTATTGGTTAAGGTAGGCACCGCCTTTTTGGTGCTGGTGCATTTTTCTAAACTATTCATCTAGTCTGAACATTTCATTGCCTTGCTTTTGTCACTGAGCATCTTCATCACCCGTGATACCCCTCAGTCAATAAGCAGAGACCTGCGCAGTTATTGGCTTGGATAATTTAACAAATATTTGCAATACAATAGGTCTTCGTTTTGCAGGAGTTAGAGCTATTGATGTTGTAAATGACAAAGGGCCAGATGTAGGTAAAATAGATTTACAGATTCTCAATTACCGAAATGTACCAAATTTTACCGATTCGGTAATTGAGAATCGGTAAAACTGAGGGGTGGATATGTAGGTATTCTAGATGTGCTGGAATAACGAATCGGAAAAATCCGGTATTTACCGATTCGGTAAATACCGAATCGGTAATGCCCATTCATTCCTATGGGCTTTGAAGCCCATAGGAATGAATGGGCATTACCGATTCGGTATTTACCGAATCGGTAAATACCGATTTTCACAAGGGTGCAGGGGGTGTCACTTTGACACCCTCTGGCACCCCCAAAACAGGCTCGGGTGCCATGTGGCAGGCACACATGCCCTATGGGCAGGTCTGCCTGTCACATGGCATAGGTGTGCATGCACACATGTGCATGCACACCGGAATTGGTATTTTACCATCAAATTGGATTTGATGGTAAAATACCGATTCGGTAAGGCCTACTCAGAAGAGTCCCACCTACATCTGGGTGCCTCAGATTCGGTAAATTTACCGAATTTTTATTTTACCGATTCGGTAAAATTCTGATTCGGTAATTTTACCAATTCGGTAAAAAAAATGCCCCCTACATACCTGTCACCCATTTACCGATCGGTAATGGCCAAAATCGGCCGTTACCGGTCGGTAAATGGCCTGAAACGGCCACCTACATCTGGCCCTAAGGGCCAGATGTAGGTAAAATAGATTTACCGATTCTCAATTACCGAAAATTACTGAATTTTACTGATTCGGTAATTGAGAATCGGTAAAACTGAGGGGTGGATATGTAGGTATTCCAGATGTGCTGGAATAACGAATCGGAAAAATCCGGTATTTACGGATTCGGTAAATACCGAATGGGTAATGCCTATTCATTCCTATGGGCTTTGAAGCCCATAGGAATGAATGGGCATTACCCATTCGGTATTAACCGAATCGGTAAATACCGATTTTCACAAGAATGCAGGGGGTGTCACTTTGACACCCTCTGGCACCCCCAAAACAGGCTCGGGTGCCATGTGGCAGGCATACATGCCCTAAGGACAGGTCTGCCTGTCACATGGCATAGGTGTGCATGCACACATGTGCATGCACACCGGAATCGGTATTTTACCATCAAATTGGATTTGATGGTAAAATACCGAGTCGGTAAGGCCTCTGGGACTCAGAAGAGTCCCACCTACATCTGGGTGCCTCAGATTCGGTAAATTTACCGAATTTTTATTTGACCGATTCGGTAAAATTACCGATTCGGTAATTTTACCGATTCGGTAAAAAAATGCCCCCTACATACCTGCCACCCATTTACCGATCAGTAACGGCCAAAATTGGCCGTTACCAGTCGGTTAATAGCCTGAAACGGCCACCTACATCTGGCCCTATGTCTTTAACCTGTGTGTCTTGGTTTTCAGTGTAGTGGATGTATGCGGTGTTGAGATGAATTATGTGCATTGTATTGGAATTGTTAGTTGTGGAATTGTGTGAGATGGAATTGTAAGGTGTATTTCTGCAGTGGAATCATGTGGCATGGCGAATAGAAAGGGTGAGAGCTGCACAGAATAGATAGAAAGGAGGATACACAGGAATAGGTAGTTTGTGCACGAAATGATGATTGCATTTGAGATAGAGGAGCAGAAAGAGTGTGTGAGAAAGAAGGGGAGAGCAAGCCACAGATTCAAAAAGAGGGAACACATCTGTACGCAGAATACACCTGAAGAAGAGGAGGAGAGCGTGGGTTTGAGGGACGGAAATTTTTGAAAAGGCCAGGAAAGAAACTGTGCTTGAAGACTTGAATTGAACCATATTAGAGAGGTGGGATCAGAGTGTGACAGAGCGAGAGAGAAGGGTGAGAGAAAGTAAGAGACAGAGAGAGATAGAGGTACGAGTTGAAGGGCCCATATGGTGGGGGCGGGGAGATTTGGACCAGTGCAGAGCGTGAGGTGGTGCAGGAAGGTAGCCTGTGTGGGCAGGCAGTATAGAGAGGAGACAGGGAGTATGAGGGAGAGATGAGAGGGGCGGTGAAATTGTGAGATGAGAGGGGGTACTGTGAGTGTGAGGGAGTGATGACAGGATTGGTGATAGTGCAAGTGAGAGTTGTGGTAGATTGGAATTCTTTGTTGTGGAATTGTGTGGCGTGTTGTGAAGTTGTGCAGTGGAAATATGTGGCATGGTGTGCTGTGGAATGATGTGGATACAATTGAAGAGTGACGATGGTGGCAGTAAATGGGAAGCTTATGGGCAGGCGGAAGCCCATATACTATATGCAGTATGTCTCAATTTGAGACAGCCATAGACTTAAACACACATTAAAAATGCAATAGTTCTTGCATTTCATTAAATTAAAGCCATTTGCTTTGCTATACAATACCAATAGCAAAGCAAATGGCTTTAACTTAATGAAAGGCGAGATCTGTTGCATTTTCAATGCTTGTTTTGCCTATCTGCTCTTCTCAAAAGTCCAGTGTGTCTGTGACACGAGTTGTCATCTACAGGGGGGTGGGATTTGTTGTGTTTAGGTTTTTGTCACTCCTTGGGCTCATCTTGTTAATTGAAACACGCCCCTTTTCAGCACACCCACCCCAGTATTCTCTTTTCCTTCATCTTTGCCTTGTTCCTGAAATTCCTTTACGGAAGTGGATTTACTCATGTCTGTTGGCTGGGCTGGGAGTAAAGTGTGACTTATTGTTTAGATATTTAGATACTCTTTGGAGAGGTCTAATCAAACAGACTCTTTAGAAGCATCTTCATCCAGAAAACGTCATAAGATGGAAGCACTGTTGGCTTTGGAAGGAAAAATGGCAATCTCAAGTCTAGAGATCTTCAAACTGGGGAGCCTTAATTGATTCTGTGGGGGGCAAGAAAGGCATCATGTGATCACAGTGTTTGTTTTAAGTGAAAAAAATGAGTGCCAGTGTGCCGCTATGTAATGGGCCATCACTAACATATTTTGTCTTTATATAATAGCTGGGAATAGGTGTCAAATAGGAAGGGACTCCAAATACTCCTCAGACCAGCCCCGCTTTTTTCTGATTATCCCACTGTGGATACCTTTACACTTTAGTAAGACCTGGTTACCAGAATAGTATGTTTGGCAATCATGTATTTGATTGCATTTTTAAAAGGGATAATAGAAATTAAGTACAATGTTTAAATATGCTTAGACATTTTCAAGCATTGCCAAATTAACAGATAGATTGTGTGTGGCGGGTGATGATTTATTATTTTTTTATTAGATGGGACTGGGGATGCAGCATAAAAAAGTTTGAAGACCACTGCTCTAGAGATACCGAGAGGTCATTGAGCAGGTCCACATATTGGACAGGTAAATAGAGCATGGCAGCAACATTGGGTTACTTTTTATTGCACCAGATAAGTAATACCATGGGATACATTGTTGATTGGGCATGATAAATAGCACCTATTACGAGTTTCCTAGAAGTAACATTTAGATCTTGGTGCAAATCTGCATGGTAAGGGACCTAGCATCGTTTTTTCCCCCTCTTACATTCCGACAGCTTTGACCTGCCAATATTTATTTAAAGAATAGAGATATATTTACTGTACCCGTCAACACGGGATGCTGTAACTACCAGCTGACATGCAATTCCCACCCCTTTGCAAACTGGTGTTCACATGGATGTCAGAAAATACCAACACACAGGTATTCGGGGACCAAGGTGTTGAGTGGCCATGCCTGGGAAACCCTTCTGGAGATCTGCAACTCCAAGATAGTAAAAATAAACCCTTTCATACTGACAGGAGAAAGTGTTCATCACCACTTTGTTTCACTGAGTATTTCAATGCAATAAAATCAAGATGCTGCTTGTGAGCTTTCCGCAGTCATCTCGGATGAGTCGCTCACCATCATAATACAAAGCAAGGAAGCATCAATATATGTGGCTCCTAATCACTTGGGTTCTGTATCGTGAAGATTATGGACATTTAGTTGGTGTCCATACTCTTAAGTACCCAAATCTGTTAGATGAAGTGCGATGAAAAATTGTACAATTATATTTTTACAGAACCTTTGGACTTTTGCAGCAAATGTATTCTAGCTTCACTTTTAAATCCGTTTAACCCCTTCCACGCTGATGACGAGCAGGGCTCGTCATGGCGTAGCCTCCTCGCACGCTGATGACGAGCCCAGCTCCTCACGTAAAGTGCGGTTTTAAAAATCTCAGCGCAGGAGCGGAATTCCACTAGCGCGCATGAGGTTAAAAGTACAAATGTTGCAAATACGAAACTAATAACGATGTTCACCTATTTATTTTAACGTATTACAAAATGAAGGATATTTGATTTTTTCATTCATTCCCCTAATGTAAAAACGCACGATTTGGCTTTTTCAAAATTGTCATAAGTAAATTCTCTCGAAAAAAAGGAAAGCAGCATCAATATGAATAAAAACATTTTCCGTTATCAGACAGAAGAACATGGAACAAATCTAGATATATTTTCTCTAGAGCACAGCCCAAACAGTCCTCGGAGAAGCATGGGCCACGATGCAAAGGGGGGATTTTTTTGCTGCGACACATGCCAGAGATGCTGTTCACCTGTAGGGGGCTGGTAAGCATCGCAGGCAGCAGCAAACCATAGTTTCTAACCCATCTTGGGGAGGCATCGCCTGTCCCATTAACGTTGTCAATCGCTGCCAGCGCGTTGCTTTGTTAGAGGGAACTGTTCTCCATATTCTTCCCAAAAATCTCTTTTACTTTAACAGCCTTTATTTATTTGTGTCTCCATTGACAGCCTAGAAAGCTTTCATTTTCACTAAACCACTTTCAAAATGCTTTGAAGGCAGTACGAAATAGTTGTGTCTGCGCCCACTATATACATTGACTGTAGGTAAGGTTACACATCCCAAAAGGACCATGTCAGACTTTCAGCTTAAAGAGGTGGGTGCACGAGTAGCATGGCTTTGGTTGAATAATAATACTAAAATGGCACAGTGGGTAGTTGTGATCTTTCTTTAGTAGTTTTAACCCACTTAACTGCACTGAGTTTTCACTGAATTCTCTTCCCTCGCGCAATCCCCAATGACGGACCATGAAGATGCAAACGAAAATGTCCCATTTTCAACTGTGCATAACAAATGATGTGCAAACAGTTCCGTCAAAGAAGAACAAGCTCTCAGCTTAGGCAAAGGCAGACGCTTGTTTATAATTGCATCGCGCTTTCACTTTAAGTGAAAGCGCGATGCAAAAATAAAAACTCGGCTGCCTTTGTCAAAGCCGAGTGATAACAAAAAGTGCGTCGCGGTTAATTAGGAGCCACTGTCTCCCCCCACCAGTAAAAGATGCAATCCCGGTGGGCGGGGCCAAAAGGAGAGAGGGTGGTAGCCAGGAGGGACTAAAACCCCTCCTGGACAATCAGAACACCCGGTTTTGCATAATTGGTGACGCAATATGACGTGCACCAATGCAAAACACGGGCAGAGTAGAAAGCGAACCTCTGAATCGTATTGATTCCAAGAAGCCCTCGTATGACGAGAGCAGCACATGCGCTGCTTTCGTCAGGCTGAGACCTAAAAACATGACTTCAGCTAGTTGTGTAGTTTACCATCAGGGAGATACCTGAATAGCGCTGCAATGCTTTGCCTGTGCCAGCGCACATGTGTTCTCTTCCACGTTCTCAGAGTGAGGCAGAGAGCAAGATGCAGTGACCAAGCAGATATTGTGGTTTATGAATCGGTGGTAGCAGTATGCCTGACTAAGAAAATGGTTGTGTGTGCTTTGGCCACAATATAGGAGCAGTTGACAAAATTGTAGATGCAGAAATTATGAGTGCTAATAAATATGCAAAATGTCATCCTGCCCTAGGGAGAATGCCCACAAAAGCAGCACATGTGTACAAATGTAATCCTAGGAAAATCACCTGTACACGCAATTACAGTATAATCCTATTTAAGAAAAGAAACCTATGTAACAGGTTTCTTCAGATCAGAAAACGGTTGTAAAACGACTTCCACTGTAGCCAAAATGTGTATAGTGTGATACCGTACAGTTTGCCACTCATTTCCGTACACATGCCAACCTATTCACCCACATTTACTTTCTAAGAAAAGTAGCCGATGTTCACATTTTATTGAACAGGCGGCACATGGAGTGAATGGCTCCTTCGGTGTGCCCCACGCTATGCACTGAAAAGCCCTACCTGCAGATAGCCCAGGTGGGCGGTGGCAAGGAACAATTAATCGCCCGCACTTTCAGTTACACTGCAGTGTGGGGGGAGGAAGGCCACAGAAGTTAGAATCAGAGAACAATTAACAAGATTAGCCACAAAATCATTGAAACAAAGCCCCCAGCAATTTGCATCCAGATATATAATACAGCAAGCAACATTACATATACAAGAAGCCAGGGCTGTCGGCTTTGTCAATGGTATGTATTTCTGTTGGCTATATCTGAAGGTAAACATGCTCGGTGCTTTTCAAATAATTTGATTCCTTTAAGTATTTTCTCTCTCAAAGGGTGGATTTTCAAAGGTTAGTTTCAATAGGCCATCTTCTGTTTTTTCCTGTGTTTAATTAAAGGTTATTCAGGTAAAGCCCTTTCCTTTCTCTCATAACAATTTTTTCAGCAAATTTGGCGTTTAACAAAATACATGTTCCAATACCTCGATTATTAATATTTTAAATGAGTAAGGCGCACAGCTATCCCAAGAGGTTTCCCGGCGCGATTACACACTCAGAGCATTTCTTACTGCAAAACAATTGGCAGGTAAAAACGTATGGTTTACATGTAAAGTGATTCAGTGCCCTTGGACAAAGTACGCTCTATATAAATGGACAGATTAAAAAAATGAGAACAGCATACCGTGGCCTTGGAGTGCCCTGTCTGGGGAATATGTCCTTTTGTGTAACAACAGCAAGTAAGTATCATAGTTGCCTTGACTGTAAAAGTATACAACCGTATGAAAGGTAGAAACCTCCTCTAGTAGAGGACAATGAAAGTTAATGTCATTTGTGGTGAAAACTGTAATGATGTACTCTGCATTATATTAGAAAGTGTCTATCTGTTCTGCACAGTGTGCTGCACTGGAAAAAGAGCTACGCTTCTCAGTAGCAATGAACATTTGTTCTTCAAGCAGTGGCATCAGAGCAGACATTCCAGGGAAAACAAGAGTCAGTCAAAACTGAGGTTTCTGCCCAGAGGGTGTGAGCAAATAAAGAGCCTGATAGGGAGCCATCCCGGAACATGCTTTTTAGAACAGCTGGTGAACTGGCAAGACCCAGCCCACTTAAAGCCCTGGGCCTAAGTGATATTTATTTGTGCCTGGGTTATTCATTTATTAAAAATAGTATCGTCAAGATGTGGCAACGCTATGAAACGACAAAAATACAGCTACAAGACCTATAAATGAAAACATAATTTATTATTATTACGGTGTACAAGCTGGTAAACTTGAACATGTGCACAAAGTCAAAGGAGGAGAACAGAAAGAAAGTACACAAGTTAACTGAGTGTTTCTACTGGGTGAGGACAAAACCCGCAGAGAAGAATGCAGCCCTCTGCAGCTTATACCCCAAGTTTTCCTGTCTTGCTTTCAGCCTCTCTTAGACCCATCTATGATCTCATTGCTGGGTCTTATAGGCATGCTTGCTTCAAATGAGAACTGACTGATCACTCCAATTTGATTTTAATAACTTGGAAGCAGTATTTTAGCCAACATAGCATTTGGCGCTATCAGAAGTATGCTCCAAGCCCCTATAATGCAATCACACTGCCATACGCTGCCATTTGTCAGGGTGGGTTGTTTACGTTAACCTCATGAAGGCCCCTCCACCTTGCCAAAAGAGAGGACAGGTAATCCTGTAACACAACACACCAAGGTCAGTACCAGTTTCCTTTTGGCCAGGGACAGTCACTATTTCAGCAGCAGTTTTGAACACAGTAAGCTGTGTGCTATCGAATATATCCTCATCCCTGTCCCTTTCCTTAATGTAGTTGTATTTTATATTCTGTGGATGCAGAATCCATCCTTTACCCGTGCCTGACGTTTGGTCCTGAGCACCGTCACCCTTGAGTCCAGGTCCTGGTCTTAGACCCGGTCTTGTATTGAACACCCACATTCCTAATATGAGTTGTTTTGGAAAGTGGCCTTTCCGTCTGTGCTTTATCACTTCTGAAGTCATGAGTAATCCAAAGGAGGAAGTGAAAGTTAAATTACTTGTCATTCATGGTGAATTTAGGAGGTTGTTGCAATTGGTATCATAAGTGCCTTCAAAATAAATTTTCTAAACAAATTTCAATATTTTTTCAACAAATGTTATATACACATCAGGCACGGGAGCGTGCGCTAGCCATCAATTTGATACATTTCTGTTTTCGGTACTGTAGACCGCATAAGTCTTTAGACACATGTTTGCTTTTTTTTCTTGTAAACTTTTATCTAATTGTAAAATACGCATTTTCAAATGTAAACCGCTGCAGCTGAGGAAAGTTCAAAATATGACACAGAAAGAGATGCATGGTTCTTACCCGCTCAGTAGCTAAAAGGGAACCCTTGAACTCTTCAAGTACTTGACGGCATTCGAATTCATGAACTCTGGCACATATTTGAAAGCCGATTACTATATCCTGCAAAGAGTGAAAGACAACTCACAGCCTCAGGGAGACATTAACCAAACACAGATATTTAGGACAAGAGATTCCATATTGGAAAGACAAGCTAAAGATGTGGTTCTTGATTGGACCTTCAATGTTTACAACTGGCATTGGCAAATGATTCTCCACTACTAAAGCAAATATATTCAGTGCCCAGAAAGCATGAATGATTTAAGGATACTCTTATACAACTATGCTGGGGTGTTCGTACCATGGAACTGAAGAAGCATCTTTGGATAATAAGATGAGAGTTCAGTCATTATCTGTGCTCCTTCACTAGGTTCTCTCTCTAGTGTTTCACATAAAGGCACTGCAAGGAAAGTTCAGTTCATGAGCCTTCTTTGTGAATAAGGAGTAAGATGTCTTTAGCAGGAGGGCTTATCCTTTCTTCCTCAAGTCTACTGTACAGGGATTAGACCAGATTCTGTTTTGACCATCAATCTTTGAGAACCCCTCCCTGACAACAGGTAGAAACAGACAGCTCTGTTGTCTTTTCAATAGGTCTTTCTGAGAGAATCATTTCAAAGCTTTTACATAGCTTTAGACCTTCCTCCGCTTTATCTGCTACATTGATTAAACTTGATTATTCTTATTCAATCACTTCCATCTATCAGGAGAGATCACCTAACTTTCCCTGATGAAATGCAGCAGTGGTCACCTGAACAAAGGAACTATTAGTCTAGTTTCTGCTAACTTAGTCCTCATCTACTCTGTGGAAGATTTTCAGTCTGACATGATTTGGCTATCCATGGAGTAGATGTCACACTTTTGGATGAGAGGAAGTCCTGAGTGTGGAAGGTTTCACCGGTCATCATTAATTTACTGTCAAGCTCCTTTAATGAAGTTACAAACCTGAACAATGTTCACCCAGATTATCCTCAGTCCCATATGACTTCCTTCTCAACATGTGTCTGTTCTCTTCGTACAGGGTGACATTTTATCTCAGGGGAATAGATCTATGATTATTGTAAGAAATACATTTGATACTTACTGAATGTTTAGGAGTTAAGATGAACCGGGCAGATAAGAACATGCTTCAAAGGAAGTGTAAGATCAGCGCAGTATCATCACAGGCGGCGAGGCACTTACCGATGCACCGGAAAATAAAACCCTAATATGGGAGTGAATTAAAGACAGTTCGAGTTCAGAATAAGCAGCAACTCCTGCCCACTCTATGAGAGTCTTACTTATAGAGAAACATTCATCTTTTATTAAACTCTACATACGTCGTCTCTCACGTAAATAGCTTTTAATGAGTTGAGAGAAATGTTTATTATGTAATGTTATGTTATATCTTATGGACATTGTAAAGATTTGTACATTGCCATGAATATGACTCAAAAAAATAATAAGGGGGGGGGGGGGAGTGGGAGCCACAAAGGGTCGCTTTAGCTAAGATCTTTTATGTTTTTTGCCGTCTGATGAGAAGCGTCAGTGTGAGGGCGTTTTGAATGTATGGGGTGGAGTGAATGTGTATATTGAAATAAAGGGACACTAAAACTGTCTAAGACACACCAAACTTGACTTTAATGTGATGGTTCTCCTGGCAGGATTACAAAAACATAATTTGGTAGGGGCTACTACAGGAACATGATGGATCCTGTGAGTGTGGTCAAGTTGACATTTTTCACGACTGGTAGCCCAAAATAGATCTCCGCTACTTCTTAAGGACCTAAAAGAAAAGGGGGATAAACCTACCCCACTCTTAAGACTTAATATACCGTGTAGGTATTCTCCTGAAAGAAAATATCTTGTTCAAAAAGTTTAAAATTGATCATCCAACCTTGAAAATTAATAAGAAAATAGAGAAAACACACAGTAAGCTAATGTTTTGAATGTATGGTCCAATGCGTCACCAGACCAGGATCCCTTTTCCAGCACAGTGTATCATTATGTCTCCTAAGGTAGATATGCTCATGCTATTGTTGGCGCTGATCAGTTACCACAACGTGAAAGAAGTGAAGCACATGTTGAAACATCAAATTTAACAGAACAGGCAAGTGGATATTGGACTAACAGACAACATAAAACTAATCTGTGTTGGTGTTACACAGTCTATCATAAGTGATTATTTGTCCTCAGGTGTGAATGACGTGTCTTATCCTTTGGATCAATTTATAATGCCCCACAGGTCAAAAGCAGAGGGTAGAGCTTAGCTGCTAACTGTGGAAAGAGCAATGATACTCAGCATTAAGAAACAGTAAATCAAGGGGACCCAAATGGCCTTAGGGTGAAAAGAAAAGGAAAAGCTGAAAGTTTTCTAGAGAAGCAACTATACTCATATGGTTTCTGCGTAGAGTGCAAGAGTCCTACCTTCCTCCAGTCACCTGGATAGAGACTCAGCAGGGGAGAAGACCCGCCTTTTAAGGTGCGGGTAATTGGAGTGATTGATCTCAGGTGGGGTGCGTGCAGCTGCAGGAAGGAGGGATGACAAAATGGCCAATGAGGACAGGAGAGGAGGGGCGATATTGATCCAATAGGAGCAAGCCCCTCGCATGCTGGTATAACATAGGTATCATCCCTCAGTGGTGGCCATCTCGGAATGTGTAGTGGTCAAATGCAGGCCAGCCCAAAGTCAACAAAGGTTTTTGAAAGGCGGCAGCTTAGCAGTAAACTGAGACTGTTGAATGTTTTCTTAATGGACAGTGACAGTAGTAGAAAACTATGGTGCACCTAATTGTTCTCAGATATATAGTGACAGAGAGAAAGCCGGGTGCAGATAACTGCTAGCCATCCCTCATGGTGGAATCTAGATATATTGACATATACGTAAATATTGGAAATATGTGTCTCCTCATTAAAAAGTAACATTGGGCGGCCAAGTGGCTATTCCCAATACATTAGGATGCTTGAATAGCACTATTGGGCCAATGGCTAATGAGGAGAAGAGAAGGGGCATGCTCGAGCCAATAGGAGCAAACCCTCGCATGCTGGGGTAGTGAAAGTCTCATCCCTCAGTGGCAGCTATCTTGGATTATGTGGCAGTCAAATGCCCAAAGTCATAAATGGTATTAGTACAGCAGTGTCTAAAACAGTAGACCAAGACAGTTTAACCACTTAAGTGCTCCTGTCGACCAATGGCCGTCTCGAGCACTGTCTCCGTAGTGGTGCGCATGTCCGTTGGCCGATGCAGCCCCGCCCACTGATTAAAACCGCCGCCCTGCGGCGGAATTCGAACCGCGGTTAAGCAGTTAATGTTTTCATGGGGGGTACCGCCTCATTGGTATCAACAGAAACATTTCTGTTAATGAAGAAGAGGCCCATGCCCATTCACAAAATGCTTATCATAAGCACGGCTTAGTGTGGTGTGTGAGACTCCATAGCAGGGCGTCCCATATGTGACATGGTGTTAGTGATGATATGTTAGATCAGATCCCATGTATGAAGCGAATATTAATACTTCCATTGTAAGGCAGTATCTGATGTCGCAGGGGACTGACTGGGGAATTAATCCTCGCACCAAAGGATTTCATCGTTCGCACCTTTGCTGCTGGTGTAGAGGCAGAAAATCCACCATTGCTCCTTTACGTTAAGGTTAACAGAGCTTCATGAGCTAGTTGCTTCTAGAATCGTCCACCGGAGGTCATCTGGAGAGTGTTTGAGTCACAAAAGTGATTGCACACTTTTGTAGTGCTGCACCTGCAGCAGATATTGCCAGAGTGCTCTGATAGCACTCATGGTCATTACCACTTAATGAAGGCCACACTCGCAGGTGATCAGGTCAACACAGTTTTTTTATATTACAGTTAGTGTGACCTTCCTTTATCCAGGTGAATTGGGGGCTCAACTTGACCTCTTTGGAATGTTTAGGGAGTGGGCATACCCAGCATGACCCACAGGGATAGTGTCTTGTGACAGGTGGTAAGGCCCACAAGGTTTTCTGCATGTGGCACTGTTGAACGTGGGGTCTCATGTATACCAGGAGGTCCTTCAGGTTGCTCTGGGTACACTTAAAAGTGAATTGTGGCTGTGGAACCTAAAGAGACCCAGTGCATAGAATACCCCAATGTTACATAATGGTGCATTTGATCTGATCTGAGTTGGAGGCGAAGGTGGTCACACAAGTAAAGACATCTTCAGTGGGTCGAGTGTTGGTCTCCAAGAGAGCTTCCCTGTGATTGTTCTGTGCTCATTTCTCAGCTAATTTGATAACACTGGATTTTAAATACACCATACTTATTCGGGGCAGACAGTAGCACACCGACAAGCAACCACTGAGATGACTGGAATTCTTTCACGGCCCTAAAGAAGCAATCAGCCAAGATAGCCATGCAAGCGGCCATCATAGCAAAGTACATTAGAGCCAATCTTAGTGACCGGAGCACCACGCCTGTTTCTTGATGATATGGTGTTCAGACGAGAATGGTCACAAATTGCATGGAATACACACATTACTGGCTCATTCTTATCATCAACAATGGCCAAATTCCTGTCTGATGCACTCATCATCAAAATCAACAATACAGGGATTGCACTTAAAGCTGGGATCAGTATCTCAGCATTCAATTCACAGCTCTCGGGATCAATGCCCAGATGAACGAGCACAAGAATTACCTCATGCAGCATAAGCTCTCGTCAGACGGAGGTTCTATCACATCTCCCAGGACACATCATTCTTCAAGCAGCATTTTGAGTAATGACAGTTGGGGCAGCAATGAGAACCGACGGGTAAAGGTTCCCCCACCATCCATGTATGGATATCCAATACCCCCATTTTCAGCACACCGACAAATGTGGTACCCTGGATTCCAGATGTCCCCCCCAACCACCACAGCCCTTCTTCCAACACCCCTTTCCCCAACATTTTCTGGGTGGTAGCATAGGAATAAGAAAAGGAGGCAACACACAAATGCACTGGAAACAGCAAGAAACCAAGATGCAGGCCAGGAGTCAGTCAGCAAAGGAAGACTAACCATTAACCTCTCAAAGAGGGCTCTGACCGAAGACGAGACTGCAGTACTGCGCAAAGGCCTTGTATTCATGCCCACCTCTTTGGAAGAGCAATTCCGTCTCATAAGCAAAAGTAACCAGTTCTTCCACAAGTTCGCCTTCAGGCTTTTTTTCAGGACAGGAAAACCCCTGACAGTTAGGACTCAGGACTACGGATTCTATCTGAGTTGACACCTACTTCAGCCACGACACCCAGTGAGGTCCTCACCTTTGAAAATGCCATACTGAAGAAGACTGCACAGATAAGAGCTCCTAGGTTCTTCAACAATTTGTCATCCAGAAGAACGCAGCTCAGTTACATCCTTGACTGAGGATCCTTTGATTGTGATCAAATCAGCAGACAAGGGCAGAGCGATTGTTGTGATGGACTTCACCAATTACAACCAAGAAGGCCTACACCAGCTAGTGAATGGGAGATTCCACTGTTCTTTGAATTCAGATCCAACTGAGACCTTGATGAAACAAATTAAATTTGTGGTCATGATGGCGGAGGCACAAGATTGAATCGCTAAACATGAAGCAGTGTTCCTGGTGAATACCTGACCAAGGATCCGCTACTTTTACATATTGTCCACAATACACAAGGAAAACAACCCTGCTACTGGAAGGCCAATCATCTGCAGCATTGGATCTCTATTGGAACCTTTGAGTAAATTCTGCGACCACTACCTTATACCAGTGGTCTCTAGGGCCCCCTTATTCCTCAAAGACACGAGGGACATGCTGAACATGATTGCTGACACCAATGATCAACAGGAAATCAACCTCCTTTTGACACTAAGACTTAGAGGCCTTGTACACTAACATCCCTCAAGACGCCACCATAGAGGTAATTGAGGCTTGCCTCAGAGCACAAACTTGGACAGCAGCAGCGCCGATCGACTTTATCATCGAATGTGCCACAAAAGCGTACAATAATAACTTTTTTAAATTCAAGACCTGGCTCTATCATCAGATGCAAGGGACATCAATGGGCTGCACATTTGCCCCGAGTCTGGTCTGTCTATACATGACCCATTTTGAAGAACAACACATCTTTACTCACATGAATCCCTTCAATACCAACATTCTAACGTGACGACAATACATAGATAATATTCTGGTCTTCTGGAAAGGTGATAACACCACATGCCAGGGATTTGGATGCTGGATCAGTACTCTTAACCCATACCTGAGGTTCACCCAGTCTGGCTCAACAAGGCAGATACCATTCCAGGATTTACTAATCTCCCTTAAGGAAGGGCAACTATGCACAAAGACATATAAAAATACCACTGATTGCAACAGTCTTCTCTTATTTGAGAGCCACCGTCCAAAAGCCTTATGGGAGAACTTGCCATATGGGCAGTTTCTCTGTGTTCGGAGAAATTGCAGATTTTTGAAAGATTATGGCGCTCAAGTCAAAATAATTAGTAGGAATCTGTCCTCCTGGTACTACGCATCCAGAGTTACCAAACGTGCTGAGAAAAGTACACAAAACAATTAATAGGAATCTCTTTTAGAAACCAACACAAGTCATCTGAAAATGTCCTTACTTGTGTTCCTATCTTCACCCCCAACTCCAATCGGATCAAACGCACCGTCATGAACCATTGGGGTATTTTATGCACTGGGTCACTTGAGATTCCACAGCCACGATTTGCTTTTAAGTGTACGCAGAACCTGAAGCACCTCTTGGTACACACCAGGCCCCTCATTCTACAGTCTTATATGTAGAACACCTTGTGAGTCTTACCACCAGTGACAAGACAAACAAGTTACTTACCTTTGGTAACGCTTTTTCTGGTAGATACTATATCTGCCTGTGGATTCCTCACCTTGTGAATATCCCCCTTGCGTCAGCAACATTCGGAAATTCTTTTCGTAGCCTCGCCCCGACGTGGATAGGACGTCACAGAGACACGGCTCCGCTCGCGACTCCGCTGACATCACCGACGCCTATAATAGGCCCACGCAGGCGTGATGACATCAGTTCCGCCCTTTTTTCCGTGCCATCGAGGCACACGGACGGACCAATGACAGTAGCAATATACAAAGTATACACAATACACAATTGCCAAGGAGAAAACACATAGTGTGGAGCAAATGCAAGAAAGCAAATAAAGCAACTCCTTAACAATATAATACAATAACTCTGGTAAAGAAGAGTGGACAACGGGGAGGCGGGTGGGTCAGTGAGGAATCCACAGGCAGATATAGTATCTACCAGAAAAAGCGTTACCGAAGGTAAGTAACTTGTTCTTCTGATAGATACATCTGCCGTGTGGATTCCTCACCTTGTGAATAGAGTCCCACAGCAGTCCCCACTCCCGGAGGAGGGTGTCCACTCTTCTAAACCAGGAAATCCTGAAGGACAGAGCGCGCAAAATGACCGTCCCTCCTCACTTCGGTATCCAAGCAGTAATGCTTCGCGAAAGTGTGGAGGGAAGACCAGGTTGCCGCCCTACAAATGTCCTCTACAGGAACACCTCTAGCCAAAGCTGAGGTCGACGACTTAGCTCTAGTGGAATGAGCCCTAATACCCTCTGGAGGTTCCTTACCGGCCAAAGAGTAGCAGATCTTTATACACAGAACGATCCATCTTGATAAAGTTATTTTATGGACCGCTCTTCCCTTCTTGCAGCCAGCAAAGCCAATGAAGAGTTGATCATCCAAGCGACAGTCTTTAGTTCTGTCCAAATAAAAAGACACCGCCCTCTTAGGGTCCAGACGGTGTAACCTCTCCTCCTCCTTGGAAGGATGCGGGGGAGGATAAAAGGTAGGGAGGGTAATGGATTGACCAAGGTGGAAAGGAGTCACCACCTTAGGAAGAAAAGCAGCCTGGTCCTTAGAACCATCCGATCAGCATGTATGGTCAGGAACGGGGGCTTGGAACTTAGAGCCTGAAGCTCACTCACCCTCCTTGCCGAGGTTATTGCAACGAGGAAGACTGCCTTAAAGGTTAAAAGCCTCATAGGACATTTATGAAGAGGCTCAAAAGGAGAGCCCATCAGAAAAGTCAAGACAAGATTCAAGTCCCACTGAGGTACAATAAAAGGAGTAGGAGGGAACTTGTTTACAAGACCCTTCAAAAACCTTAAAACTACAGGAGACTTAAAAAGAGAGGGCTGGTCAGGCAAACAAATAAAATCTGACAAAGCCGAAAAATAGCCCTTAACCGTGGCAACTGCAAGCCCTTGCTGTGCCAAAGAAAGAGCAAACCGGAGCACATCTGACAAACGGGCTCTCAAAGGGTCAACTTCATTCTCACCACACAAAGTGACAAATCTAGACCATCTACATGAATAGAGATGTGGAGTCACGCCTGGCAGACAAGATGACATCCACCGCGTCAGGCGTGAGAGAATAGGAAATCAGGTTGCCCCGTTCAATCTCCAGGCATGAAGGTGCAATGTTTGAAGGTGGGGGTGTAGAACCTGCCCTCCACCTGAGAGAGGAGGTCTGCCCTGAGAGGGAGACGGAGCGGCGTGTGAGAGGAGAGGTGGAGTAGATCTGTATACCACACCCTTCTTAGCCAATCCGGGGCGACCAATATAATTTGGGCCCGGTCTTGGCGAATCTTCCTCAGAACCCGAGGAATCAAGGGTATGGGAGGAAACGCCTAAAGGAGTTGATTTCCCCAACTCAACTGAAACGCGTGCCCCAAGGCTCCTTGCATCGGATACTAGAGACTGCAGAAAGACGGGCAGTGAGCATTCTCGCGAGTGGCAAATAGGTCCACCCGAGGGGTCCCCCACATCCGAAAGACGTGACGAACCACCTCCGGGTGAAGCCTCCACTCGTGGTCGGCAGAGAACTGCTGCATGAGACTGTCTGCACGCACATTCAGAACTCCGGCCAGATGATTTGCCATCAGACAAATCCGGTGGTCCTGAACCCAGGACCAGAGACGCAGAGCCTCTTTGCAGAGACACTGCGACCCCACTCCTCCCTGCTTGTTGATGTACCACATCGCGGTCGTGTTGTCCGTCAGGACTTGGATCGACCGTCCGCGAAGGGAAGGGAGGAAGGCCTTGAGCGCCAAACGTATCGCCCGCAATTCCAGAAGGTTGATGTGAAGCAACCTTTCCTCTGGAGACCAAAGACCCTTGACCTCCAGATCCCCCAGATGAGCACCCCACCATAGAGTGGATGCATCCGCTATAACCGTGGCCACCGATGGAGGTAGATGGAAAGGCTTTCCTTGCGACAGATTGCCTTCCACGCTCCACCAAGACAGATCCGCTGCAGTTTCTCTGGAGACCTTCACCGACTCCCCTAGATCCCCGTTCTGCTGATACCACTGCCAGCGGAGACACCACTGGAGTGCCCTCATGTGCCAGCGTGCATGGTTGACCAACAGAATGCAAGAAGCCATTAGACCGAGCAGGCGAAGGACCTTCAGGACTGGAACGACGCTCCATTGTAAAATAAAGGAATCATTTCCTGAATGTCGCGAATCCTTTGAGGAGGAGGGAATGCACGACAAACAGTAGTGTCCAGTACGGCACCTATGAACAGGTTGCGCTGGGAGGGCACCAGGTGAGACTTGGGTACATTTATCGAAAAACCCAACCTGAACAACAACTGAGTTGTCTCCTGCAGATGATGGAGCACCTTCTCTGATGACTCCGCTTTGATCAGCCAGTCATCCAAATAAGGGAACACAGGTATCCCCGACCTCCTGAGATGAGCTGCCACCACCGTCATCACCTTGGTGAAGGCTCGAGGCGCAGTAGTAAGACCAAACGGAAGGACCGCAAACTGGTAGTGCTGCGACCCAACCGTGAAACGGAGATACTTTCTGTGCGACTTCAAGATTGGTATGTGGAAATACGCATCCTGCAAGTCGAGCGACACCATCCAGTCTCCTTCCATCAACGCTTGAAGAACCTGAACAAGGGTGAGCATCTTGAATTTCTCCTGCTTCAGATAGAGATTCAAGATCCTGAGATCCAGGATTGGACAAGCCTGCCATCCTTTTTGGGGATCAGGAAATACCGGGAGTAGCATCCCTGACCCCTTTCCTGCTCTGGGACCACCTCTATCGCACCCTTTCGTAACAGAGTTAGAACCTCCTCCTGCAGAAGAGACAGATGTTCCTCAGTGCAAAAACCTTGACAAGGAGGGTAAACAGGGGGGAATTCCCAAAAGGGAAGGGCATACCCATTTTCTACAAGATTGAGAACCCAAAGATCTGTCGTAACTAATTCCCAATCCTGTAGAAAATGGGTAAGTCGACCCGACCCGGACCCACATGATCCTGAATAGCGGATCTAGAGCTGCTTTTCTGCGGCAGGGGGGTTGGAAGAGGTGGAGGAGGAGGAGGGCTGACGTCCACGAGGACACGCTCTTTGCTTTCCCCTGTACGATCTGTACACTGAATTTTGCTGCTGCTGCTGTTGCTGCTGCTGCTGTTGGCCTTGCCGTAAATTCCGAAAGGAGCGACCAAAGCCCCTGAACCTCCTGTTGGAAGAAGTGCCTCTGATCTGGAGACCCAAAGACTTAGCTGTTGCTCTGCAATCCTTGAATCTCTCACGAGCCGCATCCGCTTTCTTCCCAAAGAGACCTGAACCATCAAAAGGAAGATCAAGCAAAGTCGCCTGAACATCAGCCAAAAAATCCGATGACTTCAACCAGGCTGACCTCCTAGTGGCGATAGCAGTGCCCATAATACGAGCCACAGAGTCAGCAGTGTCCAGACCACTTTGAATAACCTGGCGAGCTGCCGCCTGAGTATCAGAAATCACTTCCTCAAAATCCTTCCGGTTAGCATCAGGAATTTTTGGAACCAGGATACGCAAAGAGTCCATCAGGGCATGCACATACCTTCCCATTAGACAAGTGGCATTAGTTGACTTCAACGCCATACTCGCCGATGAAAAGGTCTTTTTTGCAACCTGGTCCTGTTTCTTTGCTTCCTTTTCACAAGGAACCTGAGGAAAGGCACTAAGACTCTTTTTAGAACAGGCAGCCTGAATGACCAGGCTCTCCGGCGAAGGATGAGAAGACAGAAAAGCCGGGTCCTCAGGAGCAGCCCTGTACCTCCTCGCAACACTCTTAGAAACCGCAGGAGCCGACAAAGGTTTCTTCCACACCTCCATAATAGGATCTGTCAAGGCATCATTGAATGGAAGTAAGGGCTTAACCACAGAATTCGGAGAATGCAAGACCTCAGTGAGAATATTGGACTTGAATTCCACTGTAGGCAGAGTCAATTGAAGAAGTTCAGCTGCCTTCCTCATAACCAGATGGTAAGGTTGGATATCCTTAGAAGGAGCAACAGAGCCTGAGGGCAACTCCCACTCTGGAGAGAAATCAAGAGTTTCTGAATCTGCCAACTCCTCAAAAGAGCTCTCCTCCAATTCACCTTCTTCAACATCAGATTGTGAATCCATGTACCTCTGCTCTTCCAAAAGGCGTTGAGCTTCCCTTCTGGATCTCTCCTTTACACGCCTCGCAGCCGGATCCACCTGCGGCTCCGACGGATTCGGAGCCGACGCCGGTATCGAATCCGATGGCACAGAAAATGCCCTCGAGGACGATCTGGAGCAGGCGACGCTGGAATCGGTGTCGACGACTTCGGCGGAGCCGGAAATTGCCAATGCGGCGTCGGAGCCGGCATGTAAGGCATGAATGGAGCAGGAGGATAGGAGTGAGGAACACCCAGGCTGAAAGCTAAAGGACCCATGGGACCCGAAGGTGCACCAGAGGGGTACCACGCCCTTGAGAAGACGCCATACATAGCGTTAAGAAACGCTGAAGGGTCCTGGCCTGGAGCAAGAAAGGGCGGCTGAAAACCATCAGGCCGGTCCTGAGGAGGGATCGGATTCGGCTCTTCAACAGGCGCAGAATCCACAACCTCCCGAGCCTCTTCCCCTTCACGGGCCGGGGACGGCGCCGGAGACTGATTCGGAGCCAGAGAGGGTACCGGAGCCGGAGTGGGAGAGCGCCCATGCGACTCGGAAGGTGAGGCCTCACCTTCAGGCTCAGAGACTTCGAGAGTAACCACCTTCGAACGTACCTTCTTCGGTGACCTCGACCTCGAGCCCGACTCCTTACCAGACCGACGTCGGGACTCATGTCTCCTCTTCTTGTGTTTCTTCTTCGACTTCGAAACATGATCCGACGCCGACTTCGAAGACGACCTCTCTCGAGAACCAGATCTCGACCTCGCCTTCGACCTCGCCCTTCGAGAACGAGACCTCGACGACTTCTCCTTTCCAGCTTTCACCTTAGCAACCAGAAGTTTGGCTTCTCTCTCCCTCAGGGCCTTCGGATTCATCTTCCGACATGAAGAACAATCCTCCACATCATGGTCGGAACTTAAACACAAGATGCAGTCATCATGGGGGTCGGTAATGGACATCATTTTACCGCACTCCCTGCAGGGCTTGAAGCCGGTCTTCTTGGATGACATTGTCGAAGAGACAGGATACAGAAAAGCAGAAATATGCAACAAAATGGCAACAATGTACCAGTAGGCTACAGAGATTCCCGAAAACCGTTAGCGTCGACGACGCGGAAAAAAGGGAACTGATGTCATCACGCCGGCGTGGGCCTATTATAAGCGTCGGTGACGTCAGCGGAGTCGCGAGCGGAGCCGTGTCTCTGTGACGTCCTATCCACGTTGGCGCGAGGCTACGAAAAGAATTTCCGAATGTTGCTGACGCAAGGGGGATATTCACAAGGTGAGGAATCCACACTGCAGATGTATCTATCAGAAATTATGCCTGCGAGTGCTACGGGGAATGTCCCCTCTTATAAACATTCCACAGAAGTCAAGTTGGGTCCCCAGTTCACCTGGATATAGAAAAATCACACTAACTGCAATACAAAAAACTGCATCCTCCTGATCACTTACCCGTGTGGCCTTCATTACGTGGGAATGACCCCAAGCGCAATCACACCAAGAATAATGGAGCACTGGAGCAACATCCACTGCAGACACAGCACTACAAAAATGTCCAATCACTTTTGTGACTCAAATTACTATTAAGATGATTTCCGGTGGACAATTTTGAAGCAACTAGCTCATGGGGACCTGTTAACCTTTTCAGAAGAGAGCAACAGTGGATTTTCTGTCTCTCCACCAACAGCAAATGTCTGAACAATTAAAACTCCTAGTGCGAGGTGTAATTCCCCAGTCAGTCCCCTGCAAAATTAGATACTCCCTTTCCATGGATACACTGACATTCTCTTCATACATGCGATCTGATCTACCATATCATCACTGGCACCATGTCACATATGAAATGCCCTGTTATAGAGTCTCTCACGCCACTTTAAGCAGTGCTTATGATAAGTATTTTACAACTTGGCATGGGTCTCTTCATCATTAACATGAATATTTCTGTTGATACCAATGAGGCAGTACGCTCCAATAAGAAAACATTTTTCTGTGTGTCAGCTGTTTTAGACTGCCCCTTACTAATATCATTGAGGACTTTGTGCTGTCCTGAATCTGACCGCTAAACACTCCAAGATTGCTGCCACTGAGGGATGATACTTCCGCTACACCAGCCGCGAGGGGCTTGCTCCTATTGGCTCCAGCGTACCAGCAAACCCCTTCTCTTCTCTCTTCTCTTCATTAGCCTTTTGCCCAATAGCGCTCTCCAAGCACTCTAATCCATTGGAAATAGATCACTTATTTATTATGAAGTTTTATATAGCGCTAGCCAGACCCAGAGGTATCGGAGCGCGTCACAACTGTTCAAATGCAAAGACCAAACAAACATTCACAGTAAGTACAGTGCAGATATCAGCACAAGTGTCAAGAGTCTCAAGACAATATCGGGTATACACTTTGCGTATTGAAGGGAAAGTCAACAGTGTCAATACGTACTTGTAGGATGCCCGTAATCTTGGTATCCCACCCCCATCAGTGGGTATTGTCAAAAGCTTTTCTGTGTCTCCTGCCCTTTTGCTAGAGACCGATCAAGGAAAAGATTTTTGGGTTGCTCTTTGAATTTTGCGAAGGAGGAGATAATTCTTATATGAGGGGGAATAGCGCTTTAGATTTTGGGCGCGTTTCCCGCGAAGGATCGGACTGCGGTTTTTTGTTTGCGTGCTTTCATTGGGATGAGTATTAGTGTGTTTGAGCTCCGGAGGGACCTGGTTTGTCTGGCTTTTTTTTAGTTTAGAGGCCAAGTATTTGGGTTTGCCTGTGTGAAGAGCTTTGTGGGTGAGGCAGGCTGTTCTGAAACTGGCACGCATTTAAACTGGGAGCCATTTAGTTCTCTGAGTGCGGGTGAGATATGGTCAAATTTCTTCACTCCTGTGACCATTCTAGCTGCTGTGTTTAGTGTTGTTTTAAGTGTTGTTGCGCCTTTGCTGAGCCTGACAGTGTTGCGATCCCAAAGTCTAATCTGGATAACACCAGTGATTGGGTAACTTGTTTAAGGTCCTTGGCTGGGATGAAAGGTTTTATTTTATTCAATAGCTTTAAGTTCAGGAAGGCGTTCTTTGCCGAGATCTTAATGTGTTTTGTCAAGTTCAGTTTCAAATCTAAAGTGATGCCTAATGATTTTACAGAATCCGCCAGGGTGATGTTTCCATCGAGTGTATCAATTGCAGTTAGCCATTCTGTAATTTGAGCGTTCTCTTCTTTGTTTGAGATGAGGAGTATTTCAGTCTTGTCCTGATTGAGTTTTAGGTGGTTCCTTGATAACCAGTGTTGGACTTCTCTGAGTGTGTCATTGAGTCTCTGAATGTCGTCAATGGATGTGGTTTCCAGGTAGATCTGTGTGTCATCGGCATAAAGGTGAAAGGGTATGTTAGCTTTTCTGAGTAAGGTTGTGAGTGATTCCATGTAAATGTTAAAAAGTTGTGGGGAGAGCACTGATCCTTGGGGGACTCCCTTGCTAACTTGATGTAGGTCAGACAAGCAGTTTTTCATTTTTATTCTTTGAGTGTGGTTTTGTAGGAAGGAGGAGAACCATTGTATGACCACCTCATCTAGATCTGCCCTTTCTTGAAGAGCCTTAATGAGGAGGATGTGATCAACCGTGTCAAAAGCTGCTGATAAATCTAGGAGGATGAGAAGGCAGCCTTTGTCTGCATCCAATGATTTGTGCATGTCATTGATGACGTTGAGGATCGCGGTTTCCGCGCTACAACCCTTTCTAAAGCACGATTGGTTGGTGTTGAGTAGGTTGATGCTATCCAGGTGTTGGGTAAGTTGCAAGAGCACGCATCTTTCTAGGGTTTTGGCTAGAAGAGGTAGGTTTGAGACTGGTCTGTAGTTGTTCAGCTCTTTTTTGTCTAGGTCTGTTTTTTTAGCAGTGTCGTGAGTTGCCCCCGTTTGAGGCATTCCGGAATGATGCCCGATTGCAGTGAACTGTTAATGATTTTGCACCACAGCGGAGCAAGGGCGAGTTTAAGCTTTTTTGTCAATTGAAGTGGCAGAGGATCTAGAGCGTGTGAGATAGGCTTAGATGTGGAGATCAGGTTGACTATCTTGTCTTAATGTATAGGGCTGAAAGATTTCCACGATTTTGAAGGAGGTTTGTATGGGGCATACTTGATCTCGGGCTGGGGGATCTTGCTGGGGGTATTGATGTTAAACTCGAGTGAGAGTTCGACCTTGTTGATGTTTTCCCCAAAGAAGATTGCAAAGTTATCACATAATTCTTTGGAAGCTTGCATTGCGGAGGTAGCAGGCTTGGAGGTTTGTTGAGTAATGATGCTAAAGAGTTCTCTAGGCCTGTTTTTTGCGTTATCTAGTGCAGTGCAAAAAAATGCAGATTTTTCGTTCTCAATGTGTTTTTTGTACTTCCCACAAGCTTCTTTGAGTTGTTTGCGGTGTGTGACTGAGGGGTTGTGTCTCCATAGTCTCTCTGTAGCTCTTAGTTGTCTCCTTTCTGAGTTAATGTCGGAGTTAAACCAAGATCTGGATGTAGTACTCCTGCTTTTCTTTTATTTTAGAGGAGCTATTTGATCGAGGATGGATGTCATCTTTGAGGTGTAGTGCGAGGTAAGTTCTGATGTTGAAAGGTGATCAGAGAAGCTAGGGAGGAGTGCACATATCTTTTTATCTAGGTATGTTAAGGGAATCTGAGTTAGATTTCTGGACCATTTTGGGGGGTCTTGCACGGGGGACTGGAGAAGAGTTTTTTGATTCATGTGAAATAGGATGTTGTGATGGTCGGACCAGTCTACGCGGAGGACGTGATCAATCGTCACTGTGTCATTTTGAGCTATAATGGCATCCAAGGTTGCCCCATTCTTGTGCGTTTCTTCTGAGCAGAATTGAGTCAAACTGCTGTCCAGAAGAAGATTGTTGAGGGTCAGAATTAGTGGATTGTTTGCCTCATTCCAATGTATGTTGAGGTCACCGAGAATTAGGTTATTTGCATCGCCGAGTGAGCAGTGGGCAATTATATCTGACAGGTGTTCCCCGAAAGTGGACGTGTTGCCTGGTGGATGGTATAGGAGATGGCAGAGAATTGTTCTATTGTCATTAGTCTTGATGTTGGCAGTGAGACATTCGATGGAGCTGTACTTGATGGAGTCCTTTTCTTAGATGGCAATGGTATTCTTTTTTTTAAATATATTTCTTTTTATTAAAACAAGGCATCAATAAACACATCCGTGCATAGTACAGAAGAGGGTCTTTCACAATGTCAACATGCGACACAATAAGTATTGGCAAAGGGGGGGACAGGGGGGCAGGGGACATGCATCTTAAATATTCACATCTAAGGGTTATGGGGAAAGCGGGACATCAAAGACCACATTTGCAGGCGGTACACAGATATTTCCCCTGTACTGATTCCAAGAGCCCCGAATACTGTTCCATTTTCGGAGGCGGCCCCATAGTCAAGTACACAGTTTTTTCAAGTAACATGCACCAATCCATACTTTCTATCCACCCCTCTATAGTTGGCGGCTTTTGAGATCCCCACTGCTGTGCTATGTTTCGCTTAGCAATCATGGCCCCCAAAGTGACCCATTGGGTCTGTGCAGTGTTCAGGTCAGTAGGCTCCCAAATATTCAGCAAACATCTCCTAGCTTCCGGCAAGAGAGCAACACCCGTCACTTCCAGCATAACATCATGGACAGTGCCCCAGTAATCTACCATATACTGACATTCCCATATGATATGGAAGAACGTCCCCAATTGACCACATCCCCGCTGACACAGACCTTCCTCCGTTAAACCCATTCTAATCAGACATGGACCCGTGACATAAACCCTGTGCAGTATTTTCAGCTGGACCAGTCTCAGCCGTGCCGGAATCGCAACCTCCTTCGGAGAGTAAATTGCCGATTGCCAGTCCTCGTCGTCAATTTCAAGGCCGTCTCGAGTCCACCTATCCCTTAGCTCTACTAAAAGATCAGCTCTGTGATTAATCAGTTTCTTATAAACAAGAGAAATGGTGCTATCAGGCAGATGTCCATCTAGTATGCGATCTTCCAAAGGGGTTGCCTCCTGTATCTCTTCCCCTTCGGGGAATACCGATCTCATTGCATGACGAACCTGCGCATAACGAAAGTACTCCGTCCCACTCAATTCGTATTCAGTTTGTTATTCAGCGAATGATTTAACCTTTCCCTTCGCCCAGAGATCGCCCACAGTAGTAATCCCAATCAGGTCCCATTTATCAAAGCCCTTCCTGTTCCATAGCCTACCAAATCTATCAGATCCAAAGAGCGGGGTAGCCAAAGTCAAACGATCCTTCCATCCAAGATAACTAGTAGCATCATGCCATATACGTACTGCCACCCTGGTCGGTCCCGTCAGACTTTTCTCTACTGATCTAGTGTACAGCGCTCTGCTATAACTACCACCAGGAAGTGTCCATCTGTCCATGGCATAACCGGGATCCGATTCGGACCCGTACGTACCATGGTTAATAGCCCCCAACTGCGATGCCTAATAGTATCTCTTAATATCGTGGAGGGCAATCCCTCCGTCATACCACGGAAGCGTCAGTTTAGCTAACGCTATACGTGGTCTACCATCCCACAGCAAAGTACGCTGCAGACCCTCTACTTCTCGAAAATAGCTAGCCGGTACCACATCTAAAGTATTTTGGAGGGCATATAGAAAACGGGGAAGAGACATCATTTTAAAAAGGGCTGCCCGTCCTAACATCGAGAGCGGAAGTTTCTTCTAGCCCGCCACACCACTCTTCAGCTGAGCCAATGGAGGGAGGAGGTTTTTCTCATACCGAACTGTGGGATCCATGGAAATATAGACCCCAAGATACTTGAACCCTTCCTTTGCAATTTGAATGGGACAATTCCGAGGCAGAATGGGGACGTCACCACATAAAACGTACAGATAGGATTTCTCCCAATTTATTATCAATCCAGAATTTCTACCATAGGAGGTCAAGACATCACAGATAACAATAAGTGATTTCCTAGGAGAGGACAGATAGAGTAATATGTTGTCCACATATAAAAAAATCCGATCTTCAAACTGCGGAGACCAACGAATACCCTTGATCGAAGGCTCCCAACGAAGCCAAGCCGCTAGAGGTTCGAGGGCCAATGAAAACAAAAGGGGAGAAAGCGGGCAGCCCTGCCGAGTGCCCCGCCCAAGACTAAATGGCGCAGAGACACAACCGCTGACAACAACCTATGCGAGAGGCTCAGTATATAATAGGCGCACCCAGCTAATGAACTCTGGACCAAAACCAAATTTAGCCAGAACAGCCCATAGATATGGCCATTCCACCGTGTCAAAAGCCATCGGGCGTCAAGCGATGCTATTATTGCCGGCTCTCGCAAGGTATACGCCCTCGCAAGAACGCCATGCAGCTGCCTCAGGTTCAAAGCCATATTTCTA
This sequence comes from Lissotriton vulgaris, assembly GCF_964263255.1. Lineage (NCBI taxonomy): Eukaryota > Metazoa > Chordata > Amphibia > Caudata > Salamandridae > Lissotriton > Lissotriton vulgaris. Next base: position 65,553 of record NW_028251284.1, read on the forward strand.
TGCGGAATGAATCCCAACTGGTCGGGATGTACAAGCTCACAAATGACTTTGATCAATCTATTGGATAATATTTTAGCTAGTATCTTGGGTTCTGAATTCAACAATGAGATAGGCCTATAGGAAGCGCATCTGTTTCTAGGCTTCCCCTCCTTGTGTATTACCACTATCGATGCCAGTCTCTGGTCCTGGGGAAGTAAACCACAATCTCGGGATTCCAAGAGCATATCTCTCAAATAGGGGGAAATCTTGTCTGGTCGAAGTTTGTACAGCTCAATAGGAAGACCATTGGGACCCATCGCTTTGACCGAATTTAGGGAACGCACTGCTAGAGCTACCTCATCTGCGGTAAGCTTACCATCCATGAGTTCAGGATCTTCCTTAGTCTGACAAGGAAGCTTAATATCCCTCAATAGTAGACACGAATCTTCCTCCGGTCTCTCTGAGACGGAAGTGTAAATAGTACGAAAATAATCAGCGAAACAGTCCACTATCCCCTGTGGGTCAGTTATACAAGTCCCACCAATCGTCTCAACCTTTGGAACCACCCGATCAGCTCTATCACTTAAGGAAGGTCTTGTTAAAATATCTGGATTGATGCAAGATAACGTTCCCAAATTAAATGGGGAAAAAACCAAGGTTATCATATTCGGAAAAAACAAGCTCTTGTGGGGCCCCAAACATTGGCCTCAAGAAATGGGTGCGCTTCCCTTTCCAGTCACACAAGCACGTAACCTCGGTATCATTATTGACGACTCACTCAACGTGCACCAGCAGGTGGTAAAAACCGCAGCCACGTGTTCTTCCATCCTTAGATGGCTAAAGAAAATCTGCTTGATGCTGCCTGACTCTACCAAGAAAACAGTAGTCAATGCCTTAATTACTTCCAGGCTTGACTCTGGAAATGTGCTTTATTTGGGGGCAAATAAAGCATTGATTCGTAAATTACAGGTCATTCAAAATTCAGCTGCCAGGCTAATATCCAAAATCCCCAGATCTACCCCAACTACCCGATATCTTCGAGACCTCCATTGGCTGAGAGTCGACTGCCAAATCAAATTTAAGACACTTTGCTTTATGCACAAAATCCACTCAGGCATGGCACCATAATACCTTCAGTCACTTGCCCATCTGCACCACCCTGTCCGCACCCTCAGTTCCTCCTCATCTAAAAAGTTTGTAATTTCAAAAATCAAGCTCACACGTATGGGCGGCCGGTCCTTTTCCTATCTTGGGCCATCGCTATGGAATGCTCTTCCATCAGCAGCACGCAATGAAACGAACTAAATGAGCTTTCGTAAAATCCTAAAAACCATATAATTTAATTTGTAGTAACATTTTCCGCTTAACCTTTACTTACATTTGCTCCACTTTTCGCGCCGGGAAACCCTTTGTGGGTAGCTGCTGTGCTCTACAAATGCAATAAATAAATAAATAAAATATCCTTCTAATCCAACCAGGCAATCAATTTTCCGGCCTTGTCCCCAACGTCATACAGACGCCCCTGTTGTTCTCGATTCAGGGCTCTAGCACTGTCCGTAACCAGTGTCCTATACTCAAGCTGCTTAAGTTGTAAGACATGCAATCTACCGTGGGTCACCTCCTGTCGATTTCTATATTAGCTATTTCGGCCTCAACTCTCACTACTTCCTCCTCTTTCTGCTTCTTGACTCCTGTGATCAGGGATAAAGCCTGACCCCTCAGCACAGTCTAAAAATCCTCCCACAAAGAGATCGACGAGGAAACTGAACCCTCATTGTCCTGGAAATAATACTCCAATGCTTTAAACAAATCATTGCGAATTTTAGGATTACGCAGGTACCAGGGATTAATGGGGGCTACCCTACCACCAGAACCAGGAGTCAATTCAAATCTAAGCCAGAGCGGTGAGTGATCCAAAATACCTCTGGCCAGATGCTTTACTTCAGCAATATACGATGCCTGGGCTGCAAGCACAGAACATAGTCTATCCGAGAGAGACTACCATGAGCACCAGGGTGGAATAGAATGAAACAATCTCCAGCTATCAGCCAGACCCAGTGCCTCAATAAAATCTGGGAGCCATCTATGGGCCCTCCTCACGTCCCGTGAGGGGTACCTGTCTAGACTGCAAGAGACTACAGTGTTGAAATCGCCGCCCAAGATCAATAATCCACTTGGGAGGTCCAACACAATCTTCCCTAACTCAATAAAAGTCGTAGTCTGCAGACCCGGAGGGACATAAACTGAAACCAGGGAGAGAGTGTGTCCCTCCCAACGTCCTGAAGCAGCAACATATCATCCCCTCTCGTCTGCAACCACAGATTACACTACTAACGGGAGAGAATTCTTCAGAAGGATCCCAACTCCTCGGGACCCGGAAGTTAAACCAGCATGAGCTACCAGCCGATAGCCTTTCTTATTCATCGCCTTACATACATTCTCTTCCAAGTGAGTCTCCTGAAGTAGGACCACATCGGGGGAATGTCTTTTGAGACATTGTAAAGTCACACTGCGCTTGATTTTATCCCCCAACCCATTCACATTCCAGCTCAATACCCTCAACCCCCTACCCCCATCACGAAACAGAAAGAAGACCCAACCCTCCTCCGAATCCTGCACCATATAGAAGCAATCTTTAAATACAATGCCTTGCAGAAACACGAACAAAACACAACAAATGAACATTTCTCCACCACCAGCCCCAAACATCCTGTTACACTACCCCCCTCTCTGCACCCCTGCTTACGACTACAGAGCCTCCCCAACTTGCGTGTGCCTGTCGCCCCCACATCTAGACTAAACTACAAAAAGTAAGTCTGAGGAGGAAAGAGACCTACCGATAGCCCGTTAACCCCCCGTATGTACTGCGTTAAACCTCTGAGCCTGAACCTTACAATCATTACAACAATGGACCGTTCCCCAATTTTCCCCAGCTACCAGGACAACAGTACTCATTCTTGCTCCTGCGAACCCCGGTCTTCTACTCCACTCTGTCTCTGGGGCTCTCGCTGGGCAGATAGAGTGTCCAACCAGTCTGCAGCAATCTCCGGCTTATCAAAGAAATAAACTCTCTCTTCATGTTCGATTCTCAGCTTAGCCGGATAGAGCATGGCGTATTTAAGTCCCTGATCTCGAAGCCTTCTTTTCACCCCCATAAAACTCAGTCTCTGCTTCTGGACTGCCTGCGTAAAGTCCGGAAAGAAACTGATGGACGAGTTTTCATACTTCAAGGGGCCCCCCGATCTAGAACACTGGAGGATTGCATCTCTGTCTCTGAAATTAAATATTCTTGCTATCAAGGGTCGGGGCGGGGCGGGGCACCGACACGCGGTCTCCCTCCAGGAATTCTGTGTGCCCGCTCAATGGTAAAGAACTTACTCAGGCCTTTAGGTCCAAGATGGTTGATTATTAGACCCTCAACAAAGAGGTCAGCCGCTTGCCCTTCCGCTTTTTCCGGCACCCCGATGATACGTACGTTATTCCTCCGGGCCCGCCCTTCGAAATCCTCCAGTCGACGAATAACGAGTTCATTAGAGGCCCTCAGGTTCCGAACTTCAGACTGTAATTCTGTGACGTCATCCGTAAGACTAGCCATTTTAATGTCCAAAGACTTCACTTTCTCACTACTTTTTGAGAGGTCCGTCCGAATCAAGTTAACCTCAATAGACACAGTGTCCAATTTATGAGCAAGGGTCTTGATCTTCTGCCCGAGAGAGGACTTGATCCCGTCAATGGCGGCCATCACATCTTGCAATGTCGGCTCAACTTCCAGGGCAGAGGCGTCTTTTACTCCTTTTTGTGACCTTCCCGGTCCACTAGGCGACCCCTTAGTTTGCGCATATCGGTCCATGTTGTTTGATTGGGTGTATCTTCCCCCTCTAGTGGCCTTCGATTTCTGTTTGCCCCCCTCCGGCTTGGTCGCCATTTTGGGACAATCCTTAGTCATCGTCCTATTCGGGGATGTGGCACTTGGGACTCATCGTTGATGGACAGTATTGAGTCTCCTTGTCTTCTGAACCTTTAGGATAATTGGTCAGCCATTCGCGGTACCACAGCGCCCAGCCAGCCGCCGAGAGACTAGTAAAATGCCCACACTGCATGGCACACTGACACCGACTGGGGCGTCCGATCACAGAAGTGCACCCAGGCGAGACCACCTAGCGTTCCAGCCAAAATCAAAGGTGAAACCAAATGGGGCTGCAAGATCAGAACAGCCACTTCCGGTACCCAGCGCCGCTGTTGTTGAACTACACCATGGGCACTTTGCCAACCCAAGTGCTGGGCATCTGAGAGAAACAGGCCACAAACTCTCCGACCATCTAACTCTGGTTTCCGGGGTCCGCTCGGGATGCGATTTTCAGTATTCGACACTCCCTCGGTTCCACTGCAGGAAGCACTCTTTGGGACAATCCTTATTCATCGTCCTATTCGGGTAGGTGGCACTTGGGACTCGTCTTTGATGGACAGTATTGAGTCTCCTTATCTTCTGAACCTTTAGGATAGTGGGTCAGCCATCCGTGGTACCACAGCGCCCATCAGGCCCCAGAGAGACCCAATCGCGGGAGCCACATCTGCACGATACGCGACCAAAAGCCTAGTTTTCAAGTCCTTAGGCCTCCATATTAGTAAAATGCCCACACTGCATGGCACACTGACACCGACTGAGGTGTCCGATCACAGAAGTGCACCCAGGCGAGAACACCAAGTGTTCCAATCAAAATCGAAAGTAAAACCAAAAGGGGCTGCAAGACCAGACCGGCCACTTCCGGTACCCAGCGCCGTTGTTGTTGAACTACGCCGCGGGCACTATTCCAACCCAAGCACCGGGCATCCGAGAGAAACAGGCCGCAAACTCTCCGACCCCCTAACTCTGGTTTCCATAGTAGACAGGATTAGTGGCAGAATATATTCGGGGGGCTACGGGGGTCTCGGGAGCCCTGTGCTCACGCGGCTATCTTGGATGCGTACCTGCAATGGTATTCTTATGTATGATTACTATGCCTCCGCCTCTACGGTCATTTCTGTCCTTGTCGTTTCTGTCCTTGTTGATGATAGTGAAGCCTAGGATTGGTGTGGAGAATTTGTTTAGCCAAGTCTCAGTTATAAACACAATGTCTATGACATGCGAGAGGATGGTTTCCGCAAGTTCTGTTGCGTGTTTGACTGCTGATCTACAATTTAAAGCATGCATTTGGTAGTGCGTTCCCCTTTGATGTGCTTCTTTGTGGGGGAGGCTCTGGGAATGGGAGTGAGGAGGGTCGGAGGTCTTGGAGAATTCGAGGAGCGGGGGTCTCTTCCGAAACCGGTGATCACTTGAATCTTGGCTATAGGGGTATCTGAGAGGGGAGTGTTGTAAGTTAGGGATAGCTCCGTCGCCTCCTTAGAGGACATGACTGCTTTAGTTCTTCTAGGTCTCTGATTTCTATGTTCTAGGTCAATTTTTCTGGGTCTTTGTGTTGAGATCACATGGGTGGGCGGGAGTTCCCTGGGTCTCTGCGTTTGACATTCAGTATCAGCTTCTCTGGATCTTTGTGACAGTAATGCATGGTAGGTTGGGCGCTCACTGGGTCTCTGGATTTGATACTTATTATTGTTTTTTTTCTGTCTATATTTCAAGCTCGCCAAGGTGGGTGGCAGCTCATTTAGGTGTAGTGATTTGTTCGATTGGCCACCCATGTTATTTATTACATGAGGAGGACCATATTTCCAACATGAACACAGACGTCAATATGCCTAGAATCCACCATGAGGGATGGCTAGCAGTTATGTGCACCTTACTTGCTCTCTGTCACTATCTGTACTAGAGCACTTAGGTGCACCATGCTTTTCTCTTACCGTCACTCTCCATTAAGAAAACATTCAACTGTCCTATTTTACTGCTTAGACGCGCCTTTTTAAAAAACATGGTGGTGTTTGGGCTAGCCAGCATTTCACCACTATACACTCTGAGACGGACGCCACTGAGGAATGATGCTTCTGTTGCACCAGCATACGAGGGGGCTAGCTCCAATTGGCTCAAGATCGCCCCTCCTCTCCTCTCCTCATTGGCCATTTGGTCATCCCTCCTTCCCGGGGCTGTACACACCACACCTGAGAACAATCACTCCAATTACACATTCCACGTATGTCCACTTGCCTGTTCTATTATATTGTATGCACTAGTGTGTTTTTTTCACATCTTTCAGGTTGTGGAGACTGATCAGCGCCAACAATAGCATGTACATGTCTACCTTTGGAGACACTATGATACAGTAAGTTGGAAAAGCGATTCTGGTGGCATATTTGACCATACATACAAAACATTTCTTTACTGTGTGTTTTCTTTATTCTCATCATTTATTGTCTAGGTTGGAAAATCAATTGTAAATATTTTAAAACAGGTATTTTCTTCTGAGGGAATACCTACATTGCATATCACGTCTTAGGTGTAGGGAAGGGGTTTTCCCATTTATTTGGGTCCTGAAGAAGTGTTGTGGATCTTTTTTAGACTGTTTGGGGCCAAAGATGTCAACCTGGCCACACTCACAGATTTAGGCTACTTGGGTACATTACACCACTGTAGTAGCCCCTATCACATTATGTTTTTTTTAATCCTTCCAAGGGAACCATTACATTAAAGTAAAGTTTGGTATCTCTGAGACAGTTTTAGTCTCCCTTCACTTCACTGCACACATTGACTCCACACTCACATTCAAAACGCCCTCACGCAGGCACTTTGTGGGTCCCATGGGGCATTGCAGCGCTGACCCTATGAAGAGCATGTGCACTATGATGCATGACATCCTCATGGATGTGTGAGGTCACCAGGAAATAAGCCTTAGGATTCCCCCTTCTTTGTCTGCCTTTCTTTCTTCTTTGCTTTTTGATAGGAACAATACCTAAACTGCTTTTTGCATGAATATGACCTCAGATCCACTGAATGGAGAGTGGCTCTAACATGAAGAGTACCTTTTAGCTGAAGGAAATCCGTTGGGGCAATGAGTATAACCCTGACATGTGGTGGCTCCTAACGAGCCAGGTGGAGTGGAATTACCCTATGGAGTTCATCTCCATCTGATTCTTAGTAGGTCGGCTTTTACAGGGAGTGGGAGAATCATACCTTATTTTTCCGACTGGTCAATTCCAGTCCTGTCTACCCATAGTATAAAAATGAACTTTACCAATCACAGTGCAATTGGAATACACAGTTCTATCCTTCTCTGCCTTTGTGTTAAATTGACTTCCCCAATGGTTCAATGCTGACCCTTGAGAGCACTAACCTCCTCATTCTCATGATGGACGATACTGGCAATCTGAAAGCTGAACTCCTCCATTAATGAGACGTGCCATTCTCTGTATGGGACTTGCTTCAGGATAGACCCCAGGAACTGCAAAGAAAACAGAGAGAAACTTTAGCACAGTAATATATTTTTTAAATGCAGTATCTACAGCTAACTTCTGGGTGCATTGACTTTGAGAAGATGAGTGAACAAACTACGGCTAACAACAACCTCAGAATTGACTAAATATTATGATGGCAGAAAAACCAGAGAACACATATAGAAATGCTTAACTAGTGTGGTGTGAAATCAGTGGTCAGAAGAAACAAGGAGACATTTACAGTGTCCATGATTTACAAAGAAACACACGCAACAAAAGCCTGCTGTCAACAAATTACTGTGAAAAGAGCAACAGTGCAGCAATCCACGCTGATGGGGACTGTGAAACAATATCACATACTTTAGAGCAGAATGCAAACATATAGACTCTTCGATCACCAACGTTGGGGTAAATGTAAATTTAGTGTTAACAAGGGTTAAGACTGAACACAAGGAAAAGAAAATTGCATCTCAGGAGTGTGAGAAGTTGGTCTGGCATATGCTGTCCACTAGTTAAAGTGGGCGCCTTGCACCAGTCCAAACAACCCTTATTGATGATAGGTTAAATCAACCTTTATTGAAAGCTATCCTAGTGGTAGCTATGGAGAGCAGCCTTTAGGCTAAGTCTTGAAGGAGTGTAAAGCAGCTTGGTTTACCAGATCATAACCTCTTGAATGTCTAAATGAAAGAAGAACCACACAAGGCATATATATATATAAAATATATGTATTTATTACTAAACACTCTCTAGTAATCTCTTTATGAGATTACAGAGCCATGTACACAACATAAACACGATAGAACTTAAGTAAATAGCACAATATACAATGGGCCCCACGGGGAGACCAAACCATATATTAAGAAAGTGGTATATGAACCACAACTTGACTAGTCACAAGGCCTAGAGCCTGTAGATTCACCGGGACCCCAAGGAACCACCCAAGGTAGTGACACAGGGGACTCACGGGGGACGTGTGCAGTGTGAGAACACAGCCGCAAGCTCGGTTAGCTTCTATGAGGAAAGTCGCGGTTGGAATTTTTAAGTTTAAGGACAATTAGGAGGGGACTTTGAGCAAACCCCTTTAGACTTAAGGGGTTCAAGGGCCAACACTCATGGGAGCACCGGAGTACTTGAGTTACCTCACCCAGGGAAGCTGGGTGTATAGGTATCAAATGGTGTCAAGAATTGTCGTAGTTTTCAATGGCGACCTGCTGCAAAGTACTGCTGCAGTGAAGAAGAAAAGTGTCTGGTGTGATCCAAGCCTGGATCAAAGATGTGAAGAACCTAAAATCAGAGTGGACAGAGTCCGGGTCACTTGCCAGTGGCCAGGGGCACGATAGATGACTGCCCACCGATGTCGGGTGATTCAGGTGATGACCAGGAGCTGGATTCAAGCTGTCCCTCGAAGGATGTTGAGTGCTGCGGCATTGGTGCTTGGATTGAACACAACAAGCCTTAGCAACAGCAACCCACGCAGAAGAAGAAAAGATGCTTCGGTGTGGACCAGCAAGGTCCAAGGGACTCACCAAGTGATGGAGAGTCAGGGTACGTCTGGAGCAACCAGGGAAGCCCTGAGGAAAGTTAAAGTTGCCCTCTCAGGGACCCACAGGTCAACGGACCAGGGATCGCAAAGGTACCTTCAGAGAAAATGCAAAGGGTCGGCTCACGGAATACTCATTAAGTGTTGGCCAACAATCTTTGGTGGAAATGCTACTCGGGGTCTGGGCTACAAGTAACCCAAAGCACAGCCTCAAGGATTGCCTAGAAGCATATGCACTTGCAAAAGTGCACGGTGTCCAGGGGTTCCGGTTCCATTGTCCCCACGAGGGCTACGGGTCTCAGCCTTGCTGGGAGCTCGGGTTAGCTTCTGGGAAGTCTGGGAACCCACCTCCTGTGTTGCAAATTCCTCGGAGTCCAGCAGGAGATGCAAACTGGTCAGATGCGTCTTTGGTGCCTGCCACGCAGGGGGTAACTCCTTTACTCCAAAGGAGATTCTTCAGTCATCTAGAGTCGTGTAGGTCATCGAAGTTCCAGGATTCAGTATCAGAGTTTCGTCCTGGTAAATCTAAAGTCCTGTAGTCAGGGGTTCCTACTTTATACCCAAGGAAGGTGTGGGACAAACTCTGGGGACCCACCTATGGGAGGGTTTGGAAAGAAGGGTTGCTACACCCATTTCCTTTGTCCATTTCCGTGCCAAAGCAGGGGCTGGTAGCTCCTGCAACCGGTTTGAACTGGGCTCAGTGCAGACTTCAAAGCACTCTTGGAGTGCACCCAGCCAGCCCTAATATACTAAAGCCTATCTGGGAGGTGGGTGCACCTCCCTGTGACAGGCAACCTATTGTCCAGGTCTCCCCTGCCGGAGTTTCGTCCAGCAGCAGGAGGCCATACTCATGTCTGTAGCTTCAGCATCCATTTTGTGATGCCAGGGTTAATAAAGCTGGTACTGGGTAGCCCAGGTGCCCCACACTAGTGGTTCTACCATGGAGGAATTATACCTCCCACACCAGTTACTGGTGTGGAGGTGTGATTCAAAGGTGTGATTCAAAGGTTTTTGACACCAAACACGACATGGTTGGTGTGAGGTGTGATTCAAAGGTTTTTGACACCAAACACGACATGGTTCTGTGCAGCCGTTTTAAAGTTAGCATTTACCAAGATGTTATACTGCACTTAAGAGTATATAGTCTAGGCCTCATCACTAACAACCCCGGAAGATAGATTCCGAAGGCTGCAGAGGGGCTCTGCTCATGCCTCGGCACCCTCTCACAAAAAACCTAGCATCCTGCCTTTAGGATTGATAAGGCCTGCCATAGGGGTGACTGATAGGGTCATATGTGTAATGATAAGGTATATATATCTGAGTAAGGGGTGCATACACCACCTTACCCAGGCTGCTGTAGCAGACCTGTTATGTCATTTTGGAAGGCTTCCCAGGGGTGGAATAATACATGCTGCAGCCCCTGGGAGGCCGCTGGGGTACCTATACCCTGGCTACATAGTATACCATAAACTAGGGACTTATAAGTGTACCCCAGCATCCAATCTGGAGTGTACCTAAAGTACATGGAACCAATTTATAAGAGAAGGCAGATAGGCCGGGGACCTGAATAGCTGGTTCCCAGCCAAACTAAGTAAAAAACCATCAAAACACCAGGAAAAAAGTGGGCCAAATATGTAGTCAGATTCCACCTTCCCCCCCAAACGAAAGGAGATAAGGCTAACCTTGCCCAGTTGAGCCTTTATTCTTTAAGTGGCCATGTAAGGAATTACCTGCACTAGCATGGTTACCCCCTGTCTTATGGTCCACTAAGCAATCCCTCACCCCAATGATATGAGAGGGTCTCCACCATGTGGAATTACTACCTAAGGTGTGTTTTGGTAAAGTGAAAGGCTGGTGAGTTGTCTGAGTAGGGAAGTGAGGCCCTAATAAAGTTGGTCTCAGCTTCCTCAGATCACTGGTCACCATGGATGCTTTTCTTTCCAGGACTCAGTTGCACTTTGCTTTAAGGGTCAACCTGTGGCTGCCAACAGCTGGGGGCTGGGTACCTTTGGGTGGAACACTGGAGGGACATGGCAGGTTTGGAACCTTTTGGTCCCAGGTTTGCCAATGCCCAACATAGTATATCTGGAGGTGGTCCCTATTCACTGTCAAAAGGGATCCCTCAGGGGGTTGAGGAATGTTTACCTGGCTAGGGCTACTAGACTGGGTACCCCTAATCTGCTGATGGGGGTTTCCTCTGGACAGTGGGCCCTGTATGGTTCACCGACCTCCCTGACCTCTGCAGCCCTGGGCTGATGGAAGGAGGGTACCACCTTGGAAGGGTCCTCTGCCTTCAAGGGTGCTGCCAGGCTAGGCCTGACACCTCTGTGGCAGTTCCTTCACAAAGGGTAGGCTCAGTTCCCTGAGGAAGCTGACCCTTACCTATTGTCTGGGGGGGAGGAAGACTGTTCCTCAACCCCTTTGCTCTGTGGGGGAGTAGAGTGGGCCATTCTTTCAGGCTACACCTCTTCAAAATGTCCCTGGGCTTGGGCTGTGGCCCTCACAGCCCCACTAACTCTTTCAGGGAGGCCCAACATTCTAAGACGAACCTGGTATTCAACTTCAGCCCAGGCTGAAATCTCTACATCATTGCCCATCAGGCAATCTACACGCAAGTTTGGAAACACTGCCACTCTCTTTGGGCCAGTGACCCCTGCCCAACTCAGATTGAATATGGTCATGGGGTGATTTGTTCTGATACCATCAATGTTTGTCACCTGATACTTAAACTCAGGTAGAAACTGATGAGGGGGGACTAGTTTCCCTGTCACCATGGTGACACTAGCCCTGTGTCCCTGAATTCCACAGCTTTCTGACCATTGATTAAGTGCTCCTGTCTATACTTGCCCAAAGTATTGGGAGTCATCGTAAAAGTGGCAAATCCCATGCCACCATCACAAACTGTGGAGGCTTGTGAGGGGGGCCTTTCTAAACCAGGGTCCACCTCAGTTCCCCGTGAGAATGCACCTAACTTTTTGGGTGCATTACTACCACCTGGGGGATTACTACTAATAGTACCAGGAGGAATGGTAGTATTGCTTGGAGGAACATTTTCTTTATCGCTAACCTTAGGGCAAATGGGGTAATTTTTCCAGTGGACAGGTTTCTCGCACACATGGCAATAGGGTTTCTTTTCAGGGGAGGAAGGAGTTTGGGACCCACCCCCAGACGTGGATTTTTGGGGCCCTGTAGGGGACTTGTCTTTTGTTTTATCCCCACCTTTCTCTTGGGACTTAGTAGAATCTTTCTTCTGCTCATCACCCTGATTCTTAGGCCTTATCCTGGTACTGACCCATTTGTGTGCCTTCTTTCCCAATTCTTGGGGAGAGGTCAGATCAGAGTCCAAAAGGTACTGGTGTAAAAGCTGGTTTTGACAATTATTAAGGATCTGCTCCCTCATAATCAAATTGTACAATCCTAAATAGTCATGCACCTTGCTGCCATGTATCCAACCTTCCAGAGCCTTGGTAGCACAATCTACAAAGTCCACCCATTCTTGAGTCTGTGCCTTTTGGGTGTCTCTGAACTTAATCCTTTATTGCTCAGTGGGTAAGCCAAACCCACCAATCAGAGCACTCTTCAAGACAGTATAATGATCAGCATCCTGTTCTCTTACAGTCAGGAGCTTGTCTCTGCCTTTTTCTGCAAAATAGAGCCACAAGATTGCTGCCCACTGCTCCTGAGCGACCCTTTGTACTTTACAGGCCCTCTCAAGTGCAGTTATCTATCATGGGAGTACTCTCTCCTATAGGAGACTGAGGTCCTATGAGAGAAAGAGGTCCCTACAGATGTACCAGAGTGGTTAGAATCCTGAGAAGGAGATTTAGACCTCCTAGGTACACTGCTAACTCTTCCTGCAGGGGTGAAGAGAGGCCCCAGGGGGGTTCTCTCCCTCCTCCAGTGGGAGAGTTGGATTGTCCAGGTTCGAATCATCCTGATCCTCCTGGCCAGCTTCAGAGTCTAGGTCTTAGACGTTTTCATTTCCTTGCTATTCCTCTTCAGCTGTCCCACCCACTTTGCCTGCCTCATCAGACCCTGGGGTCTTTCTGAGGTCATCTAAAAGCAAGGCCTCAACGAGGCGTTGAGTGTTTGGGTGTCTCCCTGTCTTCAGTTTCCTAGACGTGGCCATGGTCCTCAATTCTGGAAATGGGACATGGTCATACTTGGTTAATCTGGATGTACTAGCTTCAGCCCTTGAAGACATATTAGTGTGGTGTGGTTTCTGCACCTACACACTCTAGTGGGACTACTAAACTCACTCTGGAGTTGGAGAAAGGGTGTACTAAACCCCTGGCACCCAACTCTAAGTTCAGTAGAACTTACTTTATTCTATTCTTGATTAATATGTACCTATGTACCTATAGTGGTTTTCAGTTAGTCACCCAATGAGATTATCTGGTAATGCAATAGCAAGCTTGAGTCAAACCGCTGCACACTAATGTGAGAAGTTGGTCCGGCATATGCTGTCCACTAGTTATAGTGGTGCAAAAGGGGGTGGTGATGGACGGAGCATCTGAACCAATCAAACACTCACACCCAGTCAAAAGATCTGGGTTTGATCCATCACCGTTCTTTAGCCCACTCTGCCACCCCAGTTCAGACATGGCTATATGCAAATCAGCCTGACCCTGTGCCTCATGGGAACAGTCCAGCCCGAACTGCCAAGCCATGCCTTCCCTGGACCGGAAACAAGCTTCCGAGGACCGGTTTCTGGCATTACAGCCGTCTTCAGCCCGGCTTGCTTGAATTAAGTGGCAAAGTGAGCAAAGGACTCACGTCTGAGCATACCCTGTCACAAACGCTGTAATCTTAAAAAAGAGAGACGACCCCACACGTTCCAGGGAACAGGGTACAAGAGACTTCAAGTCAAAAAGAATCCCTGGAATAGAGAATTCAATCACTCACTCTGGACATTCTAATCCTCATTCATATTCACTGGTCAAAAACTAGTTAATAACGTTCACAGACTTTTTTTATAAAAACAAATTTGCATTTATTATTAAAACACAATTCATTACATAATAAATTGAGAAACTCATTGTAGAAACAGTATGATAAAAACAATAAAAAAATATTCAATTTAACAGAATGTAAACTTATATTTATCAAACGAAGCACAGATACAACACACCCTATATATTTTAAAATTTCAAATCAAGCACATAACATTTAGACTTAGGAACAAACCCCAACACAAAAGCATATATACAGTTGTTGCTGATTTTAAGATTCAAAATGCCCTTATTGTATGCTTTACCACATCTCTACTCCACTCATTGGCCTAAAGTCAGAGATTTTCCTGGGCTTGAATTCTAATGCATAAGAAAAAGCGTCGACGCGTTTCGGTGTCTCTGCCTTTAGATAATGGCACACCTTCCTCAGGACAGTTTGAAGTGGTTGGAGTTAACCTCATGTGTCCTTTCCTTCCACAATGAGGTTTTCTTATATAGAAGATGGCGTGGAGACCTTATGGGTTCCTGGATGTTTGGACTTGACCGATGTGGTATCTGCGGTCTTTGTTCGTGATTCTCTTACTGGATTTTGGTGCCTTGTACTGTGGATGGATGATCCTTATGGTCTGTTTAAAATGGTAGGACCCCTGAGTTTTCTTCTGCGGCCGTTTTTCATAGGGATATGTAGAGCCGTTCTGAAGAGACGATACGGGAGCGGTGAACTCCTGTCACCGTGAGTGGATGTTGTTTACCCGTGGTGATATTTTCTTTTTTTGCAGAAGCAATCGAGTGTAGCTGATATCGGAAGCAGACGTACCCGTGGGAGAAGTATCGAATTTCTCAGCCAAAGACTGGACATATCCACGTCCCAGTATCCTACTGTTATCCAGAAGTGGGATAAGCAGATAAAGGAAAGAAAAAAAGAAAATATCACCACGGGTAAACAACATCCACTCACGGTGACAGGAGTTCACCGCTCCCGTATCGTCTCTTCAGAACGGCTCTACATATCCCTATGAAAAACGGCCGCAGAAGAAAACTCAGGGGTCCTACCATTTTAAACAGACCATAAGGATCATCCATCCACAGTACAAGGCACCAAAATCCAGTAAGAGAATCACGAACAAAGACCGCAGATACCACATCGGTCAAGTCCAAACATCCAGGAACCCATAAGGTCTCCACGCCATCTTCTATATAAGAAAACCTCATTGTGGAAGGAAAGGACACATGAGGTTAACTCCAACCACTTCAAACTGTCCTGAGGAAGGTGTGCCATTATCTAAAGGCAGAGACACCGAAACGCGTCGACGCTTTTTCTTATGCATTAGAATTCAAGCCCAGGAAAATCTCTGACTTTAGGCCAATGAGTGGAGTAGAGATGTGGTAAAGCATACAATAAGGGCATTTTGAATCTTAAAATCAGCAACAACTGTATATGTGCTTTTGTGTTGGGGTTTGTTCCTAAGTCTAAATGTTATGTGCTTGATTTGAAATTTTAAAATATATAGGGTGTGTTGTATCTGTGCTTCGTTTGATAAATATAAGTTTACATTCTGTTAAATTGAATATTTTTTTATTGTTTTTATCATACTGTTTCTACAATGAGTTTCTCAATTTATTATGTAATGAATTGTGTTTTAATAATAAATGCAAATTTGTTTTTATAAAAAAAAGTCTGTGAACGTTATTAACTAGTTTTTGACCAGTGAATATGAATGAGGATTAGAATGTCCAGAGTGAGTGATTGAATTCTCTATTCCAGGGATTCTTTTTGACTTGAGGACAAACGCTGTAATGCCAGAAACCAGTCCTCGGAAGCTTGTTTACGGTCCAGGGAAGGCATGTCTTGGCAGTTCGGGCTGTACTGTTCCTATGAGGCACAGGGTCAGACTGATTTGCATATAGGCATGTCTGAACTGGGGTGGCAGAGTGGGCTAAAGAACAGTGATGGATCAAACCCAGATCTTTTGACTGGGTGTGAGTATTTGATTGGTTCCGATGCTCCGTCCATCACCACCCCCTTTTGTACCGTCCACTAGTTATAGTGGGCGCCTTGCACCAGTCCAAACAGCCCTGTTTGATGATAGGTTGAGACAACCTTTATTGAAAGCTATCCTAGTGGTAGCTATGGAGAGCTGCCTTCAGGCTAAGTCTTGAAGGAGTGTTAAGCAGCTTGGTTTACCAGAATTTCTAATTGAAAGGAGAACCACACAAGGTATATATGTATATATATATATATATATATAAAATATATGTATTTATTACTAAACACTCTAGTAATCTCTTTATGAGATTACAGAGCCAGGTACACAACAAAAACACGATAGAACTTAAGTAAATAGCACAACATACAAACGGCCCCACGGGGAGACCAAACCATATATTAAGAAAGTGGTATAATAACCACAACTTGACTAGACACAAAGCCTAGAGCCTGTAGAATCGCCGGGACCCCAAGGAACCACCCAAGGTAGTGACTCAGGGGACCCACGGGGGGCGAGTGTAGTGTGAGAACACAGCCACGAGCTCCATTAGCTTCTAAAAGGGAAAGTCACGGTTGGAATTTTAAAGTTTAGGGACACTTAGGAGAGGACTTTGAGAAAACCCCTTTAGACTTAAGGAGTTCTAGTGCCAACACCGATGGGAGCACCGGAGTACTCGAGTTACCTCACCCATCGGGTGCATAGGTGTCAGATGGTGTCGGGAATTGTCGTCGTTTCAATGGCGACCTGCTGCAAAGTGCTGCTTATGTGAAGTAGGAAAGTGTCCAGTGTGATCTAAGACTGGATCGAAGATGTGAAGAACCTGAAAGCAGAGGGGAAGTCTGGGTCACTTGCCAGTGACCAGGGGCACAATAGACGAATGCTCACGGGTGATTCAGGTGTGAAGAAATGAAGCTTGACTCTGCAGCCAAGAGGACCAGGAGGCATCGACAATGACCAGGAGCTGGATTCGGGCTGTCCCATGAAGGATGATGAGTGCTGCGGCGTCGGTACACCGATTGAACGAAACAAGCCTCAGCACAGCAACCCATGCAGAAGGAGAAAAGAAGCTTCAGTGTGGACCAGCAAGGTCCAGGGGACTCACCAAGTGATGAAGTATCAGGGAACATCTGGAGCAACCAGGGATGCCCAAGGGAAGTTAAAGTTGCCGTCTCAGGGATCCACAGGTCGACGGACCAGGGATAGCGAAGGTACCTCGAGAGAAAACACAAAGCGTCGGCTCAAGGAACACTTGTGGAGTGTATGCCAACAATCTTCGGTGGAAATGCTGCTCGGGTCTGGGCTACAAGTAACCCAAAACACAGCCTCAGGATCGCCAAGAAGTATATGCACTTGCAAATATGCGCGGTGTCCAGGGGTTCTGGTTCCACGGTCCTTACGAGGGCTAAGGGTCTCAGCTTTGCTGGGAGCTCGGGTTAGCCTCTGGGAAGCCTGGGAACCCATCTCCTGTGTTGCAAATTCTTCAGAATCCAGCGGGAGCTTTAGAGATGCAAACCAGTCAGATGCGTCTTTGGTGCCTGCCATGCAGGAGAGTAACTCCTTTACTCCAAGGGAGATTCTTCAGTCATCTAGCGCCATGTAGATCATCGAAGTTCCAGGATTCAGTATCAGAGTTTTGTCCAGGTCATTCTAAAGTCCTGTAGTCAGGGGTTCCTACTTTATACCCAAGGAAGGGGTGGGACAAACTCTGGGGACCCACCTATGGGAGGGTTTGAAAAGAGGGGTGGCTACACCCATTTCCTTTGTTCAATTTGGCGCCCGAGCAGGGACTAGCAGCCCCTCAAACAGGTTTGAAATGGGCTCTGCACAAGGACACCAAATGTGCCCCCAGTGCAGACTTCAAAGCACTCTTGGAGTGCACTCGCCCAGCCCCAATACACTAAAGCCTGTCTGGGAGGTAGTTATACCTCCCTGTGACAGGAAACCTATAGTCCAGGTCTCCCCTGCCGGAGTTTCGTCCAGGAGCAGGAGGCCATAATCGTGTCTAAGGCTGCAGCATCCATTTTGTGTTGCCAGGGTTAAGGAAAGCTGGTACCAGGTAGCCCAGAGCTTCACACTAGTGATTCTACCATGGAGGAATCATACCTCCCACACCAGTTACTGGTGTGGAGGTTTGATTCCAAAGTGTTTGACACCAAACAGGACATGGTCCTGTGCAGACGATTTAACGTTAGCAATTACCGCAAGGTTATACTGCACTTAAGAGTATATGGTCTAGGCTGCATCACTAACAACCCCAGAAGATAGATTCTGAAGGCTGCAGAGGGCTCTGCTCATGCATGGGCACCCTCTCACACAAAGCCCAGCACCCTGCCTTCAGGATCGAAAAGGCCTGCCATAGCGGTGACTGATATGTTAATATGTGTAGTGATAAGGTAGATATAGGAAACCTATATATGAGTAAGGGATGCATACACCACCTTACACAGGCTGCTGTAGCAGACCTGTTGTGTCATTTTGGAAGGCTTCCCAGGGGTGGCATAATACATACTGCAGCCCCTAGGAGGCCTCTGGGGTACCTATGCCCTGGGTACATAGTATACCATATACTAGGAACTTATAAGGGTATCCCAGAATCCAATCTGGAGTGTATCTAAAGTACATGGAATCAATTTATAAGAGAAAACAGACAGGCTGGGGTCCTGAAAATCAGGTTCCCAGCCAAATTAAGTAAAAACACATCAAAACACCAGGAAATAAGTAGGGGCAACCATGTAGTCATATTCCACCTTCCCTCAAGGAATTCAATATTTGCACAGTGGAGTGTGATGACCTGGTCAAAAATACAGTTAATGTGACTGTCTGGGAATTAAAAAGGAACAAAGTAGTAATGGGATAAGCAAGGGATGAATAGAGAAAGCTATAATATGGCCATCAAAGGGTTGAACTGGAACAGTGACAGAGTGATAATTCAGATGAAGATAGGGAGCACTGATCATGTGCCAAGCCGACTGCATAATATGAACATACTGATAATTGGAAAAGCAGTAAGCATAGCAGGAAGAGAAATATTGTGACAATCCATGGTAAAAAGAACTTTGTGCTAGTGTGACTATCCTGGGGACAGAAAAAGACAGTACCCGATTACCAGTGTGGGGCTACATTTTTAGCCCTGTGCAACAACAGTCAAATTTATGAGTAATGAATTAATCACTGCAGAGCCTGTAATTTACCTGAGTAAAACATGGGGATAAACTCTGATACATGCAGTACTAGGTGCAGTAAGTACATAATTTTCAATTTTCTGAGTGTCAACTTGGGCCAAAGATGTATTAATGCTGCTAGTATATTGCATCCTAGGAAGATTTTGTGTACCCAGTATGCCCCCCACACCCCCCCCCCTGTGCCCAATCATAATCAAGGTCATAGAAAGGATCATAATCCAGAGAAACAATATGAATATGGTAAAAATATTTCAACTATGTAGCAGAACAGAACTATGAAGGGGTGAATTTAATGTCTGCATATGTTCACTCTGAATGAGTGGTTGTGGAAAACAATGAGTCAAGAGTCATGTGTGACATTCATTAGCAAATAATCCTTACTGAAACAAGGATGCATTTCCACTGTGCCAAGTCAAAGGTTCTTTCCTTTGAAGCTGAAATAGCAGTTGGAAAAAAAGATATATATGTAAGTAAAGGTAAACGTCAAGACTCATTTTAAAGGCCATGGGCTTACATATCAAGTACTGGCTGAAATAGAATCACACAATTCAAAGTGTGAAAAATGTGTCTGTTGGCTCAGCCTCACCTAGTAATTGATTTCAAGGCCCTCATTTATTCATGTGTCTTTGATGTTACTCTTAACTCCTTAAATCAGTGTATTACAGAGTTTCGGCCCTTAAGCATTTCGGCTGTCAGGTGCAACCGTGATCACCATCATAGTTCAGAGTTAAAAAGTGCATACATGCTCTAAATCACATACACATAGATACATACTAATATATACAAGACCAAAATGATTTTAACACTTCATAATTCACCTAAATGAAATTATAATAAGTAATAATATATACCTAAAACACATTAAAACACTTCAGCATGATATCTGGTATACACAGGCTGAAATATGTCTTGTGTTTCAGAAAACAAGGGTGTGCAACCTAGCAGTAATAGGTGTCAATTCATTACCACCAACGTAATATCACCAACTCTTCTTAATGTCCCTTACTGTGAAATTTTCACATAGTAGGATTCAGTTATGCAACATTTACAACATTACTTTTAACTGCAACTAATGGTTAAACCAGGGTCCTAACATTTTTATACATATTAATTGCGGTGAAATACCCTGTTCAGCCTTACTCATCATACAAACAATGTTATGCCCAAGAAGGCTAATATACCCTCCCATGTACCCTAACTAATACCTGCTTCTAATATAAAAGTAGAGACAACGTTTGGTGTTAATAAATATGTTTTGAAATTCTCTTCTGTATTGAAGCCACCTGGGTTTTTTTCCAAGCTCAATAATTTTGAAGAAGTGGTGATACTGCATTGTTAAAATAAGTCACAATTGAAATAAAAGACCTGTTGCGGATCTGAGAAATGTAATAATCATGATGGCCTTGGATATAGTGAAGAAGCATTTTTTCTATGTTCATGGAATGTTTGAGCAAATGTGCATTTTAAAACACGGATTCAAGATACTGCTTCTTTATGTGATCAAGCTAGCGTCTGACAGCTGAAGCACTTCATTGCAGAAGCTTTGTAACTAACTGATTTTCAACAAACCAATGCTGTCAACCGCCTTTCTTTTACATGAGGAAGGAACCCAGAACTTGCATGAAGCTTCTGTCGATGTGGTTTGGAGTATGGCAGCAGCCAGCTACAAAAAATGACTGTGTGTATTTCTTTCTTTTTTTTTTTTTGCTTACTTATACAGGCTTTTAGTCAGACCTCCTCATCCGCGGATCTATTGTTTCAGATCAAAAACATTCTCTTCTGCCCTCCACAGCATTCACAATGGGCCAATCAGCCCAGGATAACTTCACTGTGAGTGATGACATTCTACTTTAACACAAGGAGTACATTCACACACAAAGTATTTTTCTTTAGTTCCAGGGACTACTATAGGAATGTGGGCTTTTCAAGACCAAAACAATAATATATACTTTAGACAATATGTTTTTTATCTTGGTGAGTACCTGGCGTCTCCATTCACAAAAAAGTTTGACAAAAACCGTTAAAAAATTACAAGCTTGGACAAAGCCTAAAAGCTAGCAGTGAACACCAGAATTATTTGCTTTGTCAATGCTTGTTTAAATACCAATAATGCTTCTTTAAATTGTGTGCTCACTGGCTCATGCTTTGGGGTCTTACCTTCTAAGTATGATATCAGCGGGGGATCTTCATTTTGGCGAGTCCCACTAGAAATGGGTAGTTTGCAAGAATCAGGTGCTCGAGAAGAGCCAAGACCGAGGTTCCCCTTTCGACATCCCAGTGGGGATAAGAAGAAATTACCTGAAAATCCACAACAAAGTATTCAGAAAGTGATCATTTCATCAGGTCTTACTCTCTGGCCTTTAAAGTATCTGTAAATGCTACCTTGCTTTCTATACAATCCACATGTTGACTGTTTCTGTACAATGTAAGTAGTATGTTGTACTGATAACCAATTGCCTGGAAATAAAACCATCAAATTCATATGGATAAAAGCAGAGTTGAATTCAAGATCTTCATGGGCAAGTTGTATAGAAATGCCAGCAAAGAACTTGGGAAAATGGATCTGGTGGAGTATGGTGGGGGTGGAATGCGATACTCACTAGTAGTCTGATGAACAGGCTGTGCATTGGAAGACCTTTAGCTGTTAGATACAAAAGAAAGAAGCTGTGTCATACTCAGTTCATATAATACTGAGTAACACTTGCTAAAGGAAGATATATGGCTGATACACACACTTATGACACATAGTTGTACCTGCAAGGAAGAGGGTGGGGTGATGGGTGACATTTCATTGATGCTCTAGAGGTCATGAGGATACTTTAAGATCACTGAAGATACTGGCAAAGGTCCCCTACCACTAAGGTTGCTGCTAGAGTTGTAAGGTGCCTCGATGTCCTGTGTTGCAATGCTCCCCCTCCCACCCCCAGCGGTTGCTGTCAAGCAATGACAGCTGCAGGAGGAGGTACCTAAGCTGTCATGGCCAGATCCCCCCTGCAGCTGTTATTGCGGGGCAAAAGTCTTCAGTGAGATAAGAGAGGATGCCGCAGTAGCCGTGGACGTGCTTTACATCCTGAATGGACCATGTCATTCTGTGACAGCGGATACCCATAAGAAAATAGGACTCCAGAACATGTTCTTGCATATCCGTTTTCTAATAATGTTAATGACCTGGGAGGCAGGCAATATAGGGGCACATATTGCCTGTTCTCTTCTGCTCACGACCCACTAACATAGGTGACAAGAAACGCGTTACTTACCTGTAACAGCAGTTATCCAGTATTGGTGTCTTTCATTGATTCACATGCCTGAATCATTCCCCGTCGTCGAGACGGGAGCCTCCGGTACATAGAAAAGTAATGTCCTATAGACATACATAGAGAAAATAGGCCTAAGGGCCTCACCTTAGTAGCCTATCCTTGTCCTTATGTAAAAAGGACCAAACTCTTAGAGCCAGCCAATCAGCTATGACCTCCCTCTAGAACCTTCCTGGCAGGAGCCTCAGTCCCTCAGATTTTCGTACGCACCCAGCTAGGCAGGCGTAATACAGTTAGAGAGGGATGTGAGTCCTTCCAGGGGAGGCGGGAGGGTTGCATGTGAATCTATGAAAGACACCAATACTGGATAACTGCTGTTACAGGTAAGTAACGCGTTTCTTATCCAGTATTAGGGGTGTCTTTCATAGATTCACATGCCTGAATCAGAGTAGTTAGCAATACATTATGCACATTTCTGATGTAATGTTGCTATACAGGCATGTTAGATAATACACATATTTTCATACAACATTGAAACGATAGCATAAAGCAAAATATCATAAAGACAAAAAATGTGCATACCCGGATGGCGGGATGTTGGAAGGCTCACCTCACTGGAATAGATGGCGAAGCACCGCCTGGCCCACTGCTGCATCCTTCTGAAGTTCAACATCCAGGCAGTAGTGCCTGGAGAAAGTGTGCGGTGACTTCCAGGTCGCCGCTCTGCATATGTCCAAGATCGGCACTCCAGCGAACAGTGCTGCTGACGTGGACATCGCCCTGGTGGAATGCGCTGTAACATGGTCACTCAAAGGCCGTCCGGCCTTGTCATGGCAGAATGCTATCGCTGAGGAGATCCACCTTGAGATGCTTTGTTTCGTGAGAGGCATACCCATTCTTAGTCTACTGTAGGCCACAAATAGTTGTGATGATTTTCTGAAAGTCTTAGTTTTGTCTATGTAGAACTTTAGACACCGCTTGAGGTCCAAAGAATGTAGCGTTCTTTCGGCAGCGGTGGAAGGGTTCGCAAAGAAAGACCGAAGAACCATCGGTTCATTGAGATGAAAGTCTGAAGGCAATTTCGGTATGAACTTAGGATTCGTTCTCAGCACCACCCTGTCCTGCTTGAACTGCATGAAGGGTTCTTGAATGGATAAAGCCTGTAGCTCGCCTACTCTCCTGGCAGATGTTAGAGCGAGTAACAGAGCTGTCTTCCATGAGATGTACTTGATGGATGCTCGATGAATGGGCTCAAAAGGATGCCTCATGAGTTGGTTGAGGACTAAGTTGAGATGCCACGTCGGAGGGACCCCCCGAGGTCTCGGGAAGGATCTGTAAAGTCCCTTTAGGAACTGCTTTACAAGCCTATTGGACCACAGAGATGGTCCTGTAAAAGTCCTGGTTAATCGTGAGATAGCCGCCAGATGAACCTTTATGGATGCATGCGCCAGTCCTGACTGTGCCAAATGCAGCAGATATGGCAATATCTGTTCGGGTGTGATATGCAGTGGTCGCAGGCCTTGCTCTGAACACCAAATGCAGAATCTTTTCCATTTGAGAGAGTATGTTTTGTTGGTACTGTCTGCTCTCGCTTTTGCCAGCACGTCCCTGCATTCCTGCGGGATGTTCAGGCCACAGAACTCTCTGTGCTCAGGAGCCAGGCCGATAACCTGAGCGATTGCAGGTTCGGGTGTTGTACCTGCCCGTTGGACATTGTCAGTAGGTTCGGGTGCTGCTGCAGACGAATCGGTGTCCTGATGGAGAGGCGATGAAGATCCGAGAACCAGTGCTGCCTCGGCCAGAAGGGGGCGATCAGTATCAGGGTACAAGGCTCCGCCTTCATCTTCCTGAGGACTCTTGGGATCATCGGAAACGGAGGAAAAGCGTACGCAAATACGCTGAACCAACCGATGGAAAAAGCATTTCCGAGTGACCCTTGTTGGGGATGCCAGCTTGCGTAGTTTGGGCATTTGGCGTTCCCCCTGGTGGCAAACAGGTTGATTCCTGGGACTCCCCATTCTGAGAATATGTGATCCAGTGCACGCTTGTCGAGCTCCCACTCCTGGGAGAGGGATCTTTGCCTGCTTAGGGCGTCGGCAATGGTGTTGTCCTTGCCCGGGACGTAGTCCGCCCTGAGTGTGATTCCATGGAGCACAAGCCAGTTCCAGACCTTCTGCGATTCGCGTGAGAGAGTGAGCGAACGCGTTCCTCCCTGTTTGTTGAGATAGTGCATCGTCGTGATGTTGTCCGTTTTGACGAGCACCTGGGAGTTCTGGATGCGTGGTAAAAAGGCTTGTAGTGCCAGATACACAGCCCTGAGCTCCAAAAGATTTATATGGAGCTGTTTCTCTTGAGTGGTCCATTTGCCGCTTATTCGAAGGTCCTGGAGGACAGCTCCCCAGCCTTCCAGGGAGGCATCCGTGGTGATCACCAGAGGTGTTGCAGGAAGCAGAAATGGTAGTCCTATAGATAGATTCTTGCGACTCCTCCACCAGTCCAGACTCTTGGATACCTTCAGTGTTATCTTTACAATGTCCTCGAAAGAACCTGTACTTTGTGTTCATTGGTTCGTGAGGGCTTCCTGCAATGGGCGCATCCTGAGCCTGCAGTGAGGGATGAGGAGTATACAAGAAGACATCATGCCTAGGACTGACTTGTAGGTCCGAACTTTTAGGGACTTCCATGACGCCACAGCCGTGGCCAGAGATATTATTTTGTTTGTCCTTTCCATCGAAGGGAATGCCCTTGCGCACTCCGTGTTCAAAGTTGCCCCGAGGAAGGAGATGTTTCTTGTAGGGATCATGCAGGATTTATCGAGATTGAGAGTTAATCCTAGCCGTTGAAAAAGATTGGTGCAGGCGTTGGAGGATTCGGTCACGTCTGTAGCTGAGGGTGCCTTTACCAGCCAGTCGTCGAGGTAGGGGAAGACTTGGTGACCCATTTGACGCAGGAAAGCTGCCACCGGCGCAAGGCACTTTGTGAAAATCCGCGGAGTGGACTTGAGGCCAAACGGCAGGACCTTGAATTGGTAATGCTGTCCTGCGACTTCGACTCTCAAGAATTTTCTGTGACACTTGAGGATGGGGATGTGGTAATAGGCATCTTGGAGATCCAAAGATGTAATGAAATCTCCTTTTTCCAGCATGCCCAGTATTTCTTGGATCGTCACCATCCTGAACGATTGGCTTCTTAGGAAAGAGTTTAGCGCTCGGAGGTCCAGAAGGGGTCTCCAGCTTTTCTCCTTCTTGCGTACAAGAAAGAAGCGGGAATAGAAGCCTGTCCCTTTTAGAGATGATGGAACTCGTTCGATTGCTCCTTTCTTCAGCATCACAGATATTTCCTGGAGAAGCAGGCGTAGATGGTTGTGTGGCAGTCTGCAGGGAGGTGTTGTAGGAGGGATGGTGGGGAATTCTAGGGAATGGCCGAATCTTATTAATTGAAGAACCCATCTGTCTGTGGTGATAAGCTGCCAATTGTGTAGGAAATGGGTCAATTTTCCTCCAATTTGTAATGAGGGATATGGTGGCTGGACTGGCTGGAGTAATTGGTCACTGGCGGCCGCCAGTGCCCCTCTTCTGATTTTTGCCCCTGAAGCCTGACCTTCCGTAAGAAGACTGACGACTCTGTTGTTGCTTCTGTTGGTATTGATTTTTATTTTGGTAGGAATACGAGGACCTGTTTTGATAGGAAACTCTGTAAGAGGACTGTCCCCTAGATCTGTTGCCTCGAAGGGACTGGTTCCGTGCCTGCAAGGTGCCCAGTGCCCTGGCCGTATCGGTGTCCTTCTTTATCGTTTGGAGCGCCTCGTCAATCTTTTCACCAAAAAGGTGTTGGCCGTCGAAGGGCATGACCAGCACCTTCGTCTGCACCTCCTGTCAGAACGACGTTGCTTTAAGCCATCCTTGACGGCGTAGGACTGCTGCTCCAGCTAGTTGATGAAAGCCAGTCATGGCTGCATCAATGGCACAGTCAATGATTTCGGCTGCTGAGGTTTGACCCTCCGTAAGCAGTGCCCTGACTTCCCCCTGAACTGTGTCAGGTAGTTCCGCTAAATAGGGAACTATATCCTCCCAGAGTTGGCGATTATAACGCCCCAACAGCGCTATGGAGTTGGCCACTTTGATGGTCATGGCCGATGTTGTCGTAAATCGTTTACCGATCATGTCCAACTTCCTGCCTTCCTTGTCCGGAGGGGCCGACAGAGGAGAGGAAGGGTTGCGGGAGTTCTTCTGGGCCGCCTGTGTAACCACCGAGTCCGGTTTCGGGTGCCCATTGAGGCAAGCTGCCGCTGTAAGTGGGGCTTTGTATTTTTTGTCTAGGCGCGGAACAACCGCAGGTACAGAAGCTGGCGTCCGCATTAGCTTCTTGCCTTGGTCCCAGAGAAATTCTATTATTGGAATAGACTTCGTCGTCTTCTGTGTCTGCTCCTTGAAATCGTGTAAGAAGCACTCAGTTTCAGTCGATTTCATGACCAAATGGAATCGCTGTGCCGCCCTTTCCACAATTTTATGGAAACCGCCAATATCCACAGGTGTTGAATCTGCCTGGCGCGGTTGGGGTGAAGCTGGGGAAGACGCTACATACTCTTCCTCCTCTTCATGGTCCGACTGGATTTCCTGGACTTCTCCTTCTTCCAGTTCCTCATCATCTTCCTCATCTGATGACACTACCACTTGAGGCTGGACTCTCTCATGGCGGACTTGAGGGAGCGGCCGAGACTGTTTTGGGGCTGACGCTGGAATATTTATGGCAGGCGTCTGGCCCCCAGTGTCCGTTGCCGGTGTCTCCGGGATGCGTTGTTTGTAATCCTGGATAAGGTATTTCAGGTCATTTACAATAGAAACCGGCAGGCATATCATTGGGGTGACTTCCGTGCGAACACTAGTTTGGACAGAGTGTTCATGGTAAGTTATGTCCTCCTGTTCCTCGTCTGTGCTCTGGCATTTGACATGAAGGTCCGAAATGGAAGTAGCTGGATCCAGGAGTTCCTCTTCTTCAGATTCCTCACTCTGGAAGATTTCTGAAGGCAAATGAGTTTGCACTTTACTCGGAGACGTCGTTTCCGGTGTAATATGCTGCTTGGCAACCTTGCCAGACGCAGAACTTGTTGCAGAAGCCCCTGCCGTCGCCGCTGGTGTCGTCGACGGTGGCAGTGTTAGAGACGACATTCTACCAGCTTAGATTTCTTCCACGGCTCAGAAATGGCCAGTGTCGACGACGAGTCATCTGTCGACGGTGTCCTCGTCGACGGTAAGGTCTTCGTCGACGGTGTCTCCGTAGACGGCATTTTGATCGTCGACGATGTCCTCGACGTCGGTGCGCTCGTCGACGATGCGCTCGTCGGCGTGTCATTTTACGTCGACCTCGCCGTTGAAGTCTTCGGCGTCGGCGTCTTCGTCGTCGACGCCTTCGTCGTCGGTGCCTTCGTCGTCGATGCCCTCGTCGACGCCTTCGTCGTCAACGTGATCGTCGACGGTGGGCTCTTCATCGACGACGCCGTCGTCGACGGTGTGATCTTCGTCGTCGACGAGGTTTTCGTCGTCGACGACGGTTTCAGCTGGATAATAGATGGAATAGGTTTACCTGCTGACGACGATGAAGGAGTTGTCGTCGTCGATGGGGAAACCGACGACGCTGTCGTCGTCGACACAGTCGTTGTCGCTGTGGTAATCCTTTGCGCATGCCTGCTAGATGACTGTGCAGGCTTTTTAAAAGTCTGGATATCTTTGGCAGACACTGAAGATGTCATGGATCTAGCCTCTGAAGACTTCTTTTGTGCCTTCTTATGAGGAGTGTCTGAGGGGCCAGGGGAAGCTACCCTTGGCCTCTTTATAGAGACTTTTGAGGTCCTTGAAACGCTACCCTCTGAAGATTCCACACTGTCTCTCTCCTTGAGCCTGTCAAGCCAGATGAGCAGGCGACCTTCTCTGTCCCTCAAGGTCTTGTTGGGGAAAGACCTACATATTTTGCAGTCTTTAGGGACGTGGTCTGGATAAAGGCAATATAAGCACAGGGCATGCTTATCCTCCACATGTAGCCTTTTCTTCCCACATGAAGAGCAGGCCCTGAAAAGGGCTTTCTTCTGGGACTCAGACATTGTAGAAAGCAGTAGAAAGAAATCACTTACTGCAGAGATAAGTGGACTGAAGTAATCCTTGATGAGATGTAGAATGAAGAAACAACTTTTAAAAGTGAAGTAGTAGGTTTTGAAGAGATCCTGAGGAGAACTCAGGCTGGAGACTCCCTAGCACAACATGCGGTAGAAAATCTGAGGGACTGAGGCTCCTGCCAGGAAGGTTCTAGAGGGAGGTCATAGCTGATTGGCTGGCTCTAAGAGTTTGGTCCTTTTTACATAAGGACAAGGATAGGCTACTAAGGTGAGGCCCTTAGGCCTATTTTCTCTATGTATGTCTATAGGACATTACTTTTCTATGTACCGGAGGCTCCCGTCTCGACGACGGGCAATGATTCAGCATGTGAATCTATGAAAGACACCCCTAATACTGGATAATGAAATAAACTATGATACCATCTGCCCAGGTCACTTGCACTTTAGCAAAACAGCTAATGGAAAACTGAGTGAGGAGAGCTAATTGGAACCCTGGAAACGCAGTCTGCAATTACAGGTACTCACCCACAGATGCAAATCTTCCTCCTAACCGTGGAGTCAGTCAAAATAATTATTTTCATTTACCCTCATTGAGCAGGCATCCTTTTGTACCAGGACCTTAAGTCAAGTGAGGGCCAATTACTAACATTTTAGTCTAGATCTGAAGTCCAAAATGTTGAACCAGAAACATTGCAGAGAAAAATATAATAACAAAAAGTAACTCCATGGAGGAATAAAATAAACCCTTGTTGCTGGCAACAAAATTAAACGTATAAATAGGTACCATACCCAGAAGGGTCTGATCAGCATACCAGACAGAAGTAATTTCATGGAGAGCAAAAACACTCCAAGGTATGAAGAGGAGCATCAGCGGCCTGAGTAGCCTCACAGAGTGGGGAAACCTGGGACAGTTGACAGGGGTTGAGAGTATTAACCAGACGAAGAGATGGAATCAACAGGAAAGTAACTTTATGGCTGGCAAACTGCAAGAAGTATGTAGAGAGCTGCAACATTGGCACCGATACATATATCTCTAAAAGGAGAGCAAAAACTGTTATTTGAAAGAACACCCACATGCTATAATAAATCAACCAAAACCCCTGAGCGAATGGACTGGTTTTTCACCTCATGCCATATCATGGCTATGTAAGAGGTGATCTCTGAGCTGAGCAAGAAGCATTCACCACCTTCAGTGATAGATCCCACAGTATCAATGAGGAGGATGCATAAGACTCACCACATTTCTGAAAGTTGATGCTTGCTCTTTTATCCACAACAAGTAGCATCTAGCACAGAGCTGGCACAGATGAAGTATAGTCCTCTTCCAGCATGTAGCTCAAAATCTCTTTCCAAAATTCCTCAAGAAAGACCGGCAAATGCGTTATTTGTATAATTAGCATTTAATAAGGTTTTATTACCACAGATATACAATCATTCCCTATGGGACGGTTTTTGGCACATATGGTCATTTGTCATTTTGTAAGTCCACCTCTCCTGGAGATGGGGCTACATTTGATTCTTCCCCTTCCTTATACCATTCCTTGCTGATGGTGTCCAAGGCAGATGCCTAGTATTACACTCATGTAGCACCAATCCAGTTTAATGCTACAATCTGTGGCTCTGCATCCAAGGAGAATGAACATGTGATTTGCATAAAATGTGTGCAACATTTACTCTCCCAAAAAACTTCAAGTGAGCTGAACTTTGCAAATGATCTCATTATCTTCCCCGAATGCTGCAAACACTGGGAATGAGGACTGCATGGGACAGCAGACCTCCATCCCAGCAGCAGAGGAAGCAACCTTTACATCGCGTCTTGAACCACGCTGTGCTTAAAAACTGGGTACTAACCACAAATGCATTTTTACAATGCATAACAATGCAAGTCATTACAACAAGTGCTTTAAGGAAAGCTTTGTTGGCCTAATGTTGGACTTTAAATCCAACACTTTCCCTACTTTTGCGCAGGCTGGAGTTGGAATTGTAAATTGTACTATTCCAAAGTCCAGTGATTTCCCTAAGGCAAGTTATTGTAACAGCTTGTGTGGTAAAGGAATGCATTTTAAACAGGTATTCGTGGTTCAGACCACGTTGTTAAGGCAGACGTGATAAATGTCTGAATGGTTCCCACATACAACCCTGCAGTAGAAGGAGCTTTACTAAAACATGCTTTTATGTGAGGTGGAGGATAATTAAGATCACCTGGGAAATCAGGACTCTCTGGACATTCTGCAATTTATATTTTCTACACTCCTATTTAAATGTCCCACCTTGTTTCACATTGTTCTCACTTACTTCATCAGTATTTCTATGGCGTAATGCAATTTTATTGAGGAGCTGAGAGATTTGGATGCGGATGGTCTCTTCCTCAACATCAGATTCATGATCCATGTGACTAGTGCACTGTGAAAATGTGGAAAGCAAGAGAAGTAAAGTAACATGTATTTTCACATCATATTTACTATGTTTTCTCACCTCATGGAGGGACAAGAGATGTGAGAGTCAAAACATTACAACTTCCTAATCCAAGTTGAAAACACAAAGAGAATCTCTCGGCTTAAATTCAAAAGTGAAAGCAAAAACAATCACCTCAAACATGTAAATAAAATGTATAAATTAGGTTATGCTCTCATGCTCCGCTCTGTAGAGAATACATTATTCAGTAATTTGGCAGGGAAGGGCATAGCATTCATATACTATAAAAATATTGGTGGACTCACTTATAATATGTAAGCGTCTGATAATTAGGACACTACACCTGAGACATTGCACCTCTGGCACCCCAAGGTAGTCTCTCATCCTTACCAAACGGATTGGGCTGCTCATGCACCCTGCCTCCACCGCTTGATGGGGTAGTATGCGCTATATTATGGGACTTTTTACTCTCAATAAGGGCAAAAGAATTCCAGGAACTACATTCTTGGGAGACAGTGTTGATATGAAATAGTGATTTTAAGTATATTTGTGCTACTTTGTGCAGGATTTGGTAGTTTGCCCTGTCAGGCATTTGAATGGTAAAGATGGGTATATAAAAGGATAATGCACTGTCAGTGAAAAGCACATTATTTCAGTGCAGTAGCGGAATGCCCTTGTGCCTTGCCCAATCACCCTAGAAGCTCTGGTAAAGTATAATGGCCAGTTGCCTCTCATAGGCTGGATTGTGTACTAGGCCCCTGCCCTGCCTCTGAGCACTGTGTGGATCCAGTGCCATTCCGACAGCGACTGAGCATTGTATTTCAGGGGAAAATGTAAGCAGATAGATGGAGCAAGAGAGACCTTTAAAGCGAGGGAGGGAGAAAGACACACTGGAGTGGTAGTGGGGGAACATTAGGTTCAAATGGAGAACATGGAATGTCAAGGCGGGCCTATGGGAACTAAATAGAGGGACACAAGGTCTATATTCCACCTCCCGGGGAAAATATGGAACACTGCAGATCTATATTATATGGCATAGGATCTACATTGATTCACAAAGGGGCCAAAAGGTCCCCTTATTTCTTTTGTACTGACTATGATTGCTGTTCCCTAACACATTCACTTAAACAAACTATGTACATCTGCCACTTACTTGCTCTTTGGTGAGGAGGTTGTACTTTTTGAGCACATATTCAATCACAGCTCTTCCATTAATATCATAATACCCTTTGGATGTTAAACTGGATATTAAACTTAAAGTAGCAAGAATAACCTATAATAAACAAAAAATGGTAAGCATGTTTAGTGAGAAACCCTTTTGGCGTATAAATAGGATCAAACCCCACATTCTGGTGAGGGAGCAGCAAGGGAGTGTGAGGAAACTATACAATCTCTCCTTCCCTTTTGTTCACAGAGGATAGAAATTTACATTTTGTTATGTGTGGAAAGCTAGTACCTCGATGCAACCTTTTAAAAAATATTGGAAACGGGTTATTAAGACACTCTGAGAATGAAACTAGAGTCAATTTAATTAAACTGTTCTAACAGAGTGTCTGTACAAAGTGCGATTGAGGGAATATCCAAACATTCCAGGTACACTACACCTTCTACAGGTGCCTGTGACTTGGTAAAAGATTGCAAAACATTGAAAAATATGTCCAAGTAGGTTACAATCAACAAAGAACCTCTCAGGACCTGGAATTGATTTAAAAAAATGAGACTAAAAAATAGGCTGTGGATTCCACTACTGTGGGAATTAAAACAACCTAGAGTAGTCTGTGGGAAGAATGATGGCCTCTGTCTAACTCCACCCACAGGATATAGCAAACCTACACCATCCGCTCTCTACCATCAGTTAACAGATGGGTTAAAGTACTTCGAGTCCATTATCCCACACCTTGATGTTTGATTGGTCCATATCACTTTCAAGAAGTCATTTTGGCTCAAGACCGTAATTAGTCACAGTCTCCTGTAGCCACATAGCAGGGTTAAAATTCACATCCCTATTATCACTCTGAATGCTGCATATTTGCACAAGCTGACCCCAATGTCTTCAACCGCCAAATAATACATTCATGTTTGATTTCTGTGATTCTAACGCTCCTAGTAGAGTCCTGTCTCTCATGTTTCTGCTTTAGTCTGCCAAGTATCTAAAGTAAACTGGGTTTATATCATGAAGTTAAAAATGACAAACCGGATAAACCCCCCAAAGAGAATACACTAGAGACCCAGTTATGGAAATACAAGGTTTTGTTGATTATCAAAAGAAAAATACTTTTCGATTTTCCTTCATCCCTAGGTCCTGTGCTTTCTTACATACTGACCATGGTAATGCTGTTATTGAAGTTACCGGCTTTCTCAATGTCACTGAAGTTGGGCACATTGTGGACGTATATGGCGTTAAGAAAGTTACATATATTCCAATCTCTACAGACAATACATCTTTTATATCACAATTAGACTTTTCAAATGTGCACACTGAATATTATCCTGCACTATTGATTCATATTTGGTGAGATTTCGCTGAGAGATAGCCCAAATATCATTCTTGGAAGAAACCTTTGACTCATCAACAAAATATCTTATCCCCGGTTGTTAAAGGTTTCAGCAGATATTATTATTCTAAACTTCAAACCCCCTGATTTGATCATCAACACTCTCCTCTTCAGTGAAGGGTATTACAGACCAACTCAATGTGAAATACAGACCAAACATGTAGACAGCACACAAGAATTGTTTCTTAACACACATTTATTCAACAATTAGGGAACAGCAGATAGGACAGGACAACTAGGATATGTCCACTTGGACAGGGAAACAATGGAACTCAGGATGCACTGAACAGAGACATATGAATGGAGGTTGCATGACCCAACACCTCCAGGAAGATTTGCTTTGGAGAAAATCAACAGACTGTAGTATGCATACCACTGTTATGGGTCCGTGTAAGTAGAGAATACTACACTATCCAAAAAGTGCAAAACTTTAATTAGATTGAGTTGTTAGTTATGAAACTGCTCCAACACAGATTGCTTCATACATAATAGCTTGATGGTACCTTGTGATTGTCATCCTCAAGCACGTGACAGACAGCATCCAGATAGGAGGCACCTTCTGAATCTATGAAATAAAGCCATACACCAAATGTTCACAACACAGATATTATCTTTGTCTAGAAAGATCAAGATTGATGGATAAGCAGATGAAGTTTCCGCTATCAACTGTGCTGACCACCCTGAGGGTCCTGTCTTTTAGTTTTGGTGTGCCAGTCTGTGACTGTGAGTCCCAGGTGCCTATCAATGCCTTCCTGTTCCACTGTAGATGTCTGTGTCATCATGACCCACTGAACGTGTCTGT
Source organism: Lissotriton vulgaris (assembly GCF_964263255.1). Taxonomy (NCBI): domain Eukaryota; kingdom Metazoa; phylum Chordata; class Amphibia; order Caudata; family Salamandridae; genus Lissotriton; species Lissotriton vulgaris. The sequence goes on from NW_028251284.1 coordinate 99,688, forward strand.
GTCTTCCTGCTCCGCATTGTATGTCCCTTATTATTCCTGTACTGTCTATGTCAGGATCTCTGTTCACAGTGTCCCTGTTCCACTAATGGCTCACAATGGGAACAATAAACTGAAAAGATAGAGGTGGCATTGTTTGACCACTACTTTATATTTTCACCGCAATTCATGTTATTGAAGGTGATGGAAGGGAGGCTTGATCTAAAATTAAAGTGCTCTCTCAGAAACTATTCACAGTTAATATAGCTGAGGAATATGAAATTGAACTGATTTGCTCAGAGCTGCACCATATTGGTTAAGTAAGGTAGTAAGTTGGGACTATAATTTAGGGCTACAGATTCCATGACACGCATTTTAGTCCTTTAACTATTCTCCATGTTACCTAAATCACACACTGCCACCTACCCACTGACAGTCTTACCAGTTTCAGCAAGAAGCTTGCAGAGCAGCTGTATTGTTACGGCACGGGACTCTGCACTCATCTGGATCAAGCTACTTTCAAAATATTTAAGGACCTCACTAGAGTGAGAATGGGCTGCAAGAGTAAAGTGAAGAGAAAAAATAGACATCAACGAAAAATAACACAACATAACATCATGCAATGAGAAACTCAACGCAGGGGAGCAGTTCATCAAGGCCAAATATACGAAAATTCTACAACTCATATCCAGGAGGTACGATATCAATGGTCTACAACATTAATGATGATCTTAGGAGCATATAGTACTCATGTGATTACTATAGCTGTATATAGTAAACTGGACTCCATGATCCAGTAAAAAGCCAACCAATGCGCCAAAGGGAGATAAAAACTGAAGCAATAGTAGCTTTTAATAAGATCAAGTTATGTGCAGGACAGTGAACAGAAATTAATGTTTCTGAGGACCTGATTCCTAGTAAATACCATAATATACTTGCAGTATCAAAAATAAATACATACATGTATTTTTGACCAACTCACCCAGTGACAGGATAATGGCTGTGGACACCTTGAGTGGCTCTTCCCTTTCATCAGAAACTCCCCTTGAGGGTGTGCAGATCTGTCAATAACAAAGCAATAATAAACAATAATGGAAGCTAGGCTATCTAAAAGCCAATCCCTTACATCCAGACAGCAAATAACTGTCAGTGAGGAATGACGGCATAATAGTTTGTCAGGCCTTGTGGGGCCATGATCCATACAGAGCTACAGCAAAATCAATTATTGGAAAACAGCATTTTCTGGGAGTCCAGTATTGGTGGAATTGCAAACCCTCAGTCTCCACTCTAAGATGGGCACCTTAGTTTCAAATGGTTTGCAGTCATGTTAGACAATACACATATTATCATATAACATGGGAATGATAGCATAAAGCAGAATATCATAATAACAAAGAATGTGCATACCCGGATGGCGGGATGTAGGAAGGCTCACCTCACTGGAAGAGATGGCGAAGCACCGCCTGGCCCACTGCTGCATCCTTCTGAAGTTCGATATCCAGGCAGTAGTGTCTGGAGAAAGTGTGCGGTGACTTCCAGGTCGCCGCTCTGCATATGTCCAAGATCGGCACTCCAGCGAACTGTGCTGATGTGGACATCGCCCTGGTGGAATGTGCAGTAACATGATCACTCAAAGGCCGTCCGGCCTTGTCATGGCAGAATGCAATCGCTGAGGAGATCCACCTCGAGATGCTTTGTTTCGTGAGAGGCAGACCCATTCTCGGTCTGCTGTAGGCCACAAATAGTTGTGAAGATTTTCTGAAAGTCTTAGTTTTGTCTAGGTAGAACTTTAGACACCTCTTGAGATCTAAAGAATGTAGTGTTCTTTCTGCTGTGGTGGAAGGGTTCGCAAAGAAAGACCGAAGGCCTATCGGTTCATTGAGATGAAAGTCCGAAGGCACTTTCGGTATGAATTTAGGGTTCGGTCTCAGCACCACCCTGTCCTGTTTGAACTGCATGAATGGTTCCTGAATGGATAGAGCCTGTAGCTCGCTTACTCTCCTGGCAGATGTTAAAGCGAGTAAGAGAGCTGTTTTCCATGAGATGTACTTGATGGATGCTCGATGAATGGGCTCAAAAGGATGCCTCATGAGTTGGTTTAGGACTAGATTGAGATGCCATGTCGTAGGGCCCTTCAGAGGCCTCGGGAAGGATATATAAAGTCCCTTTAGGAACTGTTTTACCAGTCTACTGGACCACAGAGAAGGTCCTGTGAAAGTCCTGGTGAACCGTGAGATAGCCGCCAGGTGAACCTTTATGGATGCATGCGCCAGTCCTGACTGTGCCAAATGCAGGAGATATGGCAATATCTGCTCGGGTGTGATATGCAGCGGTCGCAGGCCTTACTCTGAACACCAAATGCAGAATCTTTTCCATTTGAGAGAGTAGGTTTTGTTGGTACTGTCTGCTCTCGATTTTGCCAATACGTCTCTGCATTCCTGCGGGATATTCAGGCTACAGAACTCTCTGCGCTCAGGAGCCAGGCCGATAACTTGAGCGATGGCAGGTTCGGATGTAGTACTTGCCCGTTGGACATTGTTAGGAGGTTCGGGTGCTGCCGCAGACGAATCGGTGTCCTGATGGAGAGTCGAAGAAGATCCGAGAACCAGTGCTGTCTCGGCCAGAACGGGGCAATTAGGATCAGGGTACAAGGTTCCGCCTTCATCTTCCTGAGGACCCTTGGGATCATTGGAAACGGAGGAAAAGCGTACACAAACACGCTGAACCAACCGATGGAAAAAGCATTTCCCAGTGACCCTTGTTGGGGATGCCAGCTTGCTTAGTTTGGGCATTTGGCGTTCCCCCTGGTGGCAAACAGGTCGATTCCTGGGACTCCCCATTGAGAGAATATGAGAGTCAGTGCGCTTTCGCTCAGTTCCCACTCGTGGGAGAGGGATTTTTGCCTGCTCAGGGCGTCCGCAATGGTATTGTCCTTGCCTGGTACGTAGTCCGCCTTGAGCGTGATTCCATGTAGTACTAGCCAGTTCCAGATCTTCTGCGATTCGCGTGATAGAGTGAGCGAACGCGTTCCTCCCTGTTTGTTGAGATAGTGCATCGTCGTGGTGTTGTCTGTTTTGACGAGCACCTGGGAGTTCTGGATGCGTGGTAAAAAGGCCTGCAGTGCCAGATACACAGCTCTCAGCTCCAAAAGGTTTATATGGAGCTTTTTTTCCTGAGTGGTCCACTTGCCGCTTATCCGAAGGTCTTGGAGGACAGCGCCCCATCCTTCCAGGGAGGCGTCCGTGGTGATCACCAGAGGTGTTGCCGGAAGTAGAAATGGCAGCCCTACGTATAGATTCTTGCGACTCCTCCACCAGTCCAGATTCTTGGATATTTTTGGAGTTATTTTTACCATGTCCTCGAAAGAACCTGTACTCTGAGTCCATTGGTTCGTGAGGGCCTCCTGCAATGGGCGCATCCTGAGTCTGCAGTGAGGGATGAGGAGTATACAGGAAGACATCATGCCCAGGAGAGACTTGTAGGTCCGGACTTTTAGGTTCTTCTTTGACGCCACAGCCGTGGCCAGAGATATTATCTTGTTTGTCCTTTCCATCGAGGGGAAACTCCGTGTCCAAGGTCGCCCCGAGGAAGGTAATATTTGTTGTAGGGATCATGCAGGATTTCTTGAGATTGAGAGTTAATCCTAGCCTTTGAAAAAGATTGGTGCAGGCGCTGGAGGATTCGGTCGCGCCTATAGCTGAGGGTGCCTTCACCAGCCAGTCGTCGAGGTAGGGGAAGACTTGGTGACCCATTTGACGCAGGAAAGCTGTCACCGGTGCAAGGCACTTTGTGAAAATCCGCGGCGCGGACTTGAGGCCAAACGGCAGGACCTTGAATTGGTAATGTTGTCCTGCAACTTCGAACCGCAGGAATTTTCTGTGACACTTGAGGATGGGGATGTGGTAGTAGGCATCTTGGAGATCCAAAGATGTCATGAAATCTCCCTTTTCCAGCATGCCTAGTATCTCTTGAATCGTCACCATCCTGAACGATTGGCTCCGTAGGAAAGCGTTGAGCGCTCGGAGGTCCAGAATGGGCCTCCATTTTTTCTCCTTCTGGCGTACAAGAAAGAAGTGGGAATAGAAGCCTTTCCCTTTCAGAGGTGTTGGAACTCGTTCGATTGCTCCTTTCTTCAGCATCACAGAAATTTCTTGGAGAAGCAGGCGTAGATGTTTGTGTGACCGTCTGCGGGGAGGTGTTGCAGGAGGGATGGTGGTGAATTCCAGGGAATGGCCTAATCTTATTATTTGGAGAACCCACCGGTCTGTGGTGATGAGTTGCCAATTTGTGAGGAAATGGGTCAATTTTCCTCCAATTTGTAATGAGGGATAGGGTGGCTGGACTGGCTGGAGTAATAGGTCACTGGCGGCCGCCAGTGCCCCTCTTCTGATTTTTGCCCCTGAAGCTTGATCTTCCGTAAGAAGACTGACGACTCTGTTGTTGTTTCTGTTGGTATTGATTTTTATTGTGGTAGGAATACGAGGACCTATTCTGATAGGAACCTTGATAAGAGGATTGACCTCTGGATCTGTTGCCTCGAAAGGACTGGTTCCGCGCCTGCAAGGTACCCAGTGCTCTGGCAGTATCGGTGTCCTTCTTTATGGTTTGTAGTGCTTCATCGATCTTGTCCCCAAAAAGGTGCTGGCCGTCGAAGGGCATGTCTAGCACTTTTGATTGCACCTCCTGTCGGAACGACGTCGCTTTAACCCCTTCCATGCTCATGACGAGCTCAGCTCGTCATGAGGCACAGTTGAGCTGTGCTGATGACGAGCTGAGCTCGTCATGAATACAGTAGAATAGCAATTTCCAGCACAGGGGAAAAATAACCACAGCAGCGATGTGGTTAAGCCATCCTTGACGGCGTAGGACTGCTGCTCCAGCAAGTTGACGAAAGCCGGTCATGGCTGCATCAATAGCACAGTCAATTATTTCCGCTGTTGAGGTTTGACCATCCGCAAGCAGTGCCTTGACTTCACCTTGGACTGTGTCAGGCAGTTCCGCTAAATAGGGGACTATGTCTTCACCCGAGTTGGCGATTGTAACGCCCCAACAGAGCTATGGAGTTGGCCACCTTGATGGTCATGGCCGATGTTGTCGTAAAGCGTTTCCCGATCGTGTCCAACTTCCTGCCTTCTTTGTCCGGAGGTGCTGAAAGAGGGGAGGAAGGTTTGCGGGAGTTCTTCTGGGCCGCCTGTGTAACCACCTTATCTGGTTTCGGGTGTCCATTGAGGCAAGCTGCCGCTGTAAGTGGGGCTTTATATTTTTTGTCCAGGCGTGGAACAACCGCAGGTACAGAAGCGGGCGTCAGCATTAGTTTCTTGCCTTGCTCCCACAGGAATTCTATGATTGGAATAGATTTCGTTGACTTCTGCGTCTGCTCCTTGAAATCGTGTAAGAAGCATTCAGTTTCAGTTGATTCCATAACCATATGGAATCGCTTTGCCGCCCTTTCCACAATTTTATGGAAGCCGCCAATATCCACAGGTGGTGAATCTGCTTGGCGTAGTTGGGGTGAAGCTGGGGAAGATGCCACATACTCATCCTCCTCATCATGGGCAGAGTGGATTTCCTGGACCTCTTCTTCCAATTCATCATCATCATCATCTTCGTCTGACGATACTACCACCTGAGGTTGGATTCTCTCACGGTGAGCTTGAGGGAGAGGTCGAGACTGTTTTGGGGCTGACGCTGGGTTATTTACTGCAGGCGTCTGATTCCCACTTTCCGTTGCTGGTGATTCCGGGAAGAGTTGCTTGTAATCCTGTATAAGGTATTTCAGGTCATTGACAATAGAAACCGGCAGGCATACCATCGGGGTGACCTCCGTGCGAACACTAGTGTGGACAGAGTGTTCTTGGTAAGTCATCTCCTCCTGTTCCTCGTCTGTGCTCTGGCATTTGACATGAAGGTCCGAAATGGAAGTAGCTGGATCCAGGAGTTCCTCTTCCTCAGATTCTTCACTCTGGAAGATTTCTGAAGGTAACTGCGCTTGCACTTTACTCGGAGACGTGGTTTCCGGCGTAATTTGCTGCTTGGCAATCTTGCCAGACGCAGAACTTGATGTATAAGTTCCTGCCGTCGTTGCTGGTGTCGTCGACGGTGGCAGCATGTGAGACGACACTTCTACGAGCTTGGATTTCTTCCATGGCTCAGAAAGGGCCATTGTCGACGACGAGTCATCCGTCGACGGTGTCTTTGTCGACGGTAAGGTCTTCGTCGACGGTATCTCCGTGGACGGCATTTTGGTCGTCGACGATGACCTCGACGTCGGCGTGGTCGTCCTCGGTGCACTCGTCGACGGCGAGCCCGTCGTCTTCGTCGTCGACGTCTTCGTAGTCGACGCCTTCGTCATCGATGCCCTCGTCGACGCCTTCGTCGTCAACGTGATCGTCGACGGTGGGCTCTTCATCGACGACGCCGTCGTCGACGGTGTAATCTTCGTCGTCGACGAGGTTTTCGACGTCGACAACGATTTTAGCAGGATAATAGACGACGATGCTGACGACGATGATGGAGTTGTCGTCGTCGATGGGGAAGCCGACGACGCTGTCGTCGTCGACACAGTGGTTGTCGCTGTGGTAGTCCTTTGGGCATGCCTGCTAGATGACTGAGCAGGCTTCTTAAAAGTCTGGGTATCTTTGGCAGACACTGAAGATGTCGTAGATCTTGCCTCTGAAGACTTCTTTTGTGCCTTCCTAGGAGGAGTGTCTGAGGGGCCAGGGGAAGCTACCCTTGGCCTCTTCTGAGAGACTTCTGACGTCCTTGAAACGCTACCCTCTGAAGATTCCAGGTTGTCTCTCTCCTTAAGCCTGTCAAGCCAGATGAGCAGGCGACCTTCCCTGTCCCTTACGGTCTTTTTAGGGAAAGACCTACACATTCTGCAGTCTGCAGGGACGTGGTCTGGATAAAGGCAATATAAGCACAGGGCATGCTTGTCCTCCACATGTAGCCTTTTCTTCCCACATGAAGAGCAGACCCTGAAAAGGGCTTTCTTCTGGGATTCAGACATTGTAGAAAGCAGTAGAAAGAAAACACTTACTGCAGGAATAAGTGGACTGAAGTAATCCTTGACGAGATGTAGAGTGAAGAAATCACTTCCAAAAGTTAAGTAGATGGTTTTAAAGGAATCCTGAGGAGAGCTCAGGCTGGAGACTCCCTAGCACAACGTGCGGTAGAAAATCTGAGGGACTGAGGCTCCTGCCAGGAAGGTTCTAGAGGGAGGTCCTAGCTGATTGGCTGACTCTAAGAGTTTGGTCCTTTTTACATAAGGACAAGGATAGGCTACTAAGGTGAGGCCCTTAGGCCTATTTTCTCTATGTATGTCTATAGGACATTACTTTTTTATGTACCGGAGGCTCCCGTCTCGACGACAGGGAATGATTCAGGCATGTGAATCTATGAAAGACACCCCTAATACTGGATAAGCCCACATCTGGGTTTGTACTCCTGAGCAGATTTCCAAATTTCGTTTTGGGCATTTGGTACCATTTGGTGATCCTGGGTCTTCGTGTGGGGATCTAGGTCACAGTAGGGAATACCTGGTGGTGAATAAGTGAGGATCCTACACTACCAAGTAGCGGTGTGAAGGCAGCCTGTTCTGATTGCTTTTTAGAGGCATGACTCCTGCCCTGGTTACATTGAAAAATGCAAATGGCACATGCTCTTTTTTCAGTTGCTGAGATTGCACTTAACAAGGCTTTTTATGGATTATAATTTAATATTTTTTCCTAAATGTTCTCCTTTAATAATACTCTTGCTGTAAATTGGAACAATGTGGTTCTTTTATTTTTTACAATATGTTACATAGGAAATGACTGTTGTTTCCCACTGAGATACTTTGTATATCCACATGTATATACTTACCAGGTGATGCAGGGCTGGAAGAACATTTGGCACAGATCCATTCAGGCCTCTGCTACTCTTAGTAACAGCTGCCTGCATGCATAACTCAAGGGTCTGTAAGGAGATAAGAAAACTGGGATGAGGCCAAAGGGCAATTTGAGGAAATAGTGAGGGTCAGTGGTGAGTTAAAAACTTTAAAATGTAAATTCTGTATGAATGCCTGAGTGAGTTTCTGTGTGAATGAGCTCTCTTGTGTTCTAATTCTAAATAGAAATTACCACAAGTACATTTTGACAGATGACCATTCATAGGTTTAATTATTTCTTCACTGGTTTGTCTGTTTTCTTCACTCGCTGTGCTTCACTTAGTACTGTTCTCTGTTGGCATCAGATGTTGGATTGTGGTCTATCAAGAAAACACAACCGAAAATATGCAGCATTTAACTGGAGCATGCCCAAACACGTAGCTTATAATCACTACTTGTCATTGTAGGCCCTGTTTTCGTAGCCGCTCTTGCTGATGGCCCTTGTCTCGGTTGTCCCAATTCTCTTGGTGCTTCGAGTTCTCTTGGTTGTCTGCTGCTCCTGCTTCTTATGGCACTGTTGTCTAGATCACTTAGCCAGCTTAGTCCCTTCCTCCCTAATCTTGGTCCTCCTGTTAAGGGTCCTCATGCTGGCCTTGGTCTTGATGGCACTAATCAGTTTTGTTGCTCTCCCTTTTCTTTTTTCAAATCCTCATTCTGCCTTTGCTACTACTGTACCTAGTCCACCTGATGTTTCTTCTCATGAATCTCTTGTTAGTTGTGTCCTGATCCTTCTGGTCATGGTCCACAAATTCTCTTGGTGAACCTGGTAATCCCAGTGCTCCTGGTCTTCTTGGTTGCCCTTGTCCCTCTACTCCTCCTGGTCAGTCTCCTCTTCCTGGTCTCCCACCTGTATCCTTACATCTTCATGCTCCTGGTTTACCAAGTCTTCCTTTTCCTAGTCCCCCTAATCTTTGTGTCGATTTTCATGGTCTTCTTTTTTCTAGATATCTTCCTCCTGAACATCCTCTTACTATTCTTTCCCCTCTGCCACCTCATAGTTTTCCTCAAACTCATCCTCCTGGTCTTCATCTACATATTCTTGGTCCTAGTGTTCTGGGTATTGTTCATTGTTCATAAGGGGCCCTCATCCTCCTGAGACCCTCCTTCTGTTGGTAAATATTATCTTCACCATGGTGCTTCTTGCTGTGCCAGTCCTTGTTCTTCCTTTTGGTCTGAGTCCTATTGGTCGTCATGATCTTCCTTGTCCTTCTTCTTGTGGTCAAGCTAGTCCTGGTCATCCCCATCTTGGTTCTCTGAATCTTCTGGTGCTATTCCTCTTAGCAGATCTGGTGTTGGCCCTCATGATGGTCATGGTGGTGAATGTTGTTCTGGACCTCCTGACCTCCTATTTCTCTTCTTGGTCCTCCTCCTCTTTCTGGTCTTCCTCCTCCTGGGTTTCCTCTTTTTTCTCCTACCTCTTGGAAGTCCTTTTACTTTGCCTCCTGGTCTTGATCCTCTTGGTTTTCCTAGTTCTTGGGCATGATATTGGTCCCCTGTTGGTTCTAGTGTTCCAAATCCTTCTGGTGGTCTTGACGTTCCAAAATTTGCTGAGAGCGAACTTGACCCAAGATTGGGTATCAGAGCGCTTTACATAGCATCAGTTGCGTTACATGAGGACAAATTCCTTTTTTAAGGCACAGAGAGATTAAGTGATTTGCCTAGAGTCACAGGATGTTCAGCGTCATTGCCAAAACTCGAACCCGGTTCCCCAGATTCAAGGTCAACCACCCTAGCCATTAGGCCAACTCCTCTCCCCACTTGACCACCTACTAATCATCCTCATGGTCATCTTCCTTCTCCTCCTCCTGTGTGAGGAATTCATAGTGGTCTAGGTTACCCTTGTGGATATGGTCAACTTTTTTCTTCTTCTTCTGGTAGTCTTCACCCTCCTGATAGTCCTCCTTTTCTACTTACCCATCCTTCTCCCCCTTTTGGTATTGGTATTGGTATTGGTATTTGTAAAGCGCGGCTGTCGCTCCGGAAGAAGCATCCTGGCGCTAACTGGAAAGTGTGCAGGAAATTGAATTTAGGCAGGATTAGATGGTGTCCCGCACATACTCGTCAGGTAGGCTGAAGATCCATGTTTTTAGTTGTTTCCTGAAATGGCTTTCCTTGGTCAGGGATCTCAGATGTTGGGGCATAGAGTTCCATGCTTTGGAGGATAGGTGGGTAAGAGTTTTACCCCCTTTAGTTTTTAGGTTGAAGTTAGCTAGTTTTAGAAGGTTATTGTTAGAGGATCTCAGAGTCCTCTGGGGGTTGTAGTGGGGATAGCGTCTGATTAGGTATTTGGGGCCAGTGTGGTTAAATGCCCGAAAAGCAACAGTTAGGATCTTGAAAAGGATCCTTTTGTGCAAGGGCAACCAGTGGAGGGTTCTTAGAGCGGTAAAGGCTGAAGATCTCCTGGGGAGTTTAAGTACCAGCCTGGCAGCCGAATGCTGAACACACTGCAGTTTTTTGAGTGTGGCTTTTTTCACACCTGCCAGTAGACCATTACAGTAATCTATGCGCGAAAGAATTAGCGCCACAGTTACCGCCTTTCTGGCTTCTATTGGTAGGAAGTCAAAAAAAATTTTGAGGAATTTAATGATTCCAAAGCAGCTTCCTGCCACTTTCCTGACATGCTGGTCGAAGGATAGGTCAGTATCGAAGATGACTCCAAGGTTTCTTGCAGTTGCGACGGTCTGGGGGGGGGGCTGTGGAATCCTCTGGCCACCAGAGATGAGGACAGAAGTTGACGTTTTTCCCCATGGGGAGGATCTCTGTCTTACCTGTGTTACACTTGAGATGGTTAGTTTCCATCCATAGGAAGACATCTTTCAGGCAGTTTGTTAGATTTTGTTCGGCAGTCGTAGAGTTCTCCTCTAGCGGGACTATGAGTTGGGTATCGTCGGCATAAGATGTAACAGTGATGCCGAATGATTCGATCAGGGAGATAAGGGGTATGAGGTAAACGTTAAAAAGCAAGGGGCTTAGAATGGAACCTTGTGGAACTCCTGATCGAATCTTTTTCTCTACAGAGCTGAAAGGTCCTAGTTTGATGGATTGGGATCTTTCAGTTAGGAAAGATGTTATCCAGTCTAATGCCAGGTCGGAGATGCCGATATCCCTAAGTCTGTCCAGGAGTATAAGGTGGGAGATGGTGTCGAACGCTGCTGTGAGGTCCAACAAGATCAATACGGCATTTTTTCTTTGATCTTGGAGGAGTTTTATGGAGTCAGTCAATTCGATCAAGGCTGTTTCTGTTGAGTGCTGGGGGCGGAAGCCTGATTGTTGGGGGTGGAGAATATTGTTCGTTTCCAGATGGTTCTTGAGTTCCCTGTAGACTATTTGTTCTGTGATTTTCCCCAACACTGGGAGAAGGGAGATTGGGCGGAGGTTGGTCAGGTCCGAAGGGGGTTTGTTCGTTTTTTTCATTAGAGGTTTAACAATGCCATGTTTCCATGCACTCGGGACAATACCAGTGCTGAGGGAGGTGTTTACTATTTCATTTATGATGGGATTGACAGTTTCAATCAGTTGGTGAAGGATTCTGGGAGGGCAGGAGTCGGAGGGGGCGCCTGACTTGCATGCTAGAATGACTTCCCTGGTTTGTGCTAGGGTGACCTGTGAAAAAGTCTTTAGGTAACCAGTGGTGTTTCCTTCTTGTTCTTGAGTGAAGGGGGACTGGGAGTGTTGGTATGGAGGAAAATCTTTCTGAATAAGGTTGATTTTCTCTTCAAAGAAGTCTGCTATTTGGTCGCAGAGATCTTGAGAGGGAGGTATTTCAGATTGCAAGGCTTTAGGATGAGTGAAAGACTTCACTATTGCAAACAGGGTTTTTTTCCGCCTTCTGGTTCTGGTTCTTCTGGGCTTCCTCATTCTTCTTCTCATAATGGTTTTACTGAGCCTCCTCTTGTTCTTGGTCTCATTGATCCTCATGTCCTGTTGGTCCCAGTCATCCTGGCTGTGTGATCCTCCAAGTCTTTCTCATGGTCCTCCTGCTATTGCTTTCTCGTCATTCTCCAGGACATCCAGTTCCTTGTGTTCTTAATCCTGCTGGTGGGCCTGGTCCTCCTCCTCCATTAATTCCTCCTCATCTGTGTGACCTCCTCTTCATTCCCCTGGTTCTCCCTCTTCATCCCAGAGGACCTTTAGGTATCTGCCTGCTTCTCAAAGTGCCCCACCCCCCACAATATAATCTCATACAAAGTCAACCAGATAAACCCCCAGCTAGAGGGCACACTGAGATGCAGCACGGGTAGATGGGACCTATTGAAAGGAAATCAGCCCCTTGTTTCCTGTTAGATAGTACAATACAGTATGAATTGGGGTGCTCCTCTAAGCCTGGATCCCGATGCCACTGCACCTGTTTCACTTTTAACATTTGTGGACCAAGGTTCCTCAATGTCCCCCTTGCAGCCCTGCAGACTGAACCAAGGGAGTACAGAGGTGCCTACATGTGGTAGCATTTGCTTATGAGAATCTAATACAACTTGGAGGCAGAAGCTGCAGGACAAAAGATGTGTCACTAAAAACAGGAACACATTTAGCTTCACCGATACTAATGAGGAGAATGCTCATCTACATTGAAGGCTCAGAAGAATCATCGGAATAATGGCCTAAAATTAGGTGCAAGGTCAGTATGTCTTACACCAAACCTTTGTGATTTGTTTTTTGGTTTGTAGCTGGCTTTCACATGTTTATTCCAAGTGGAGTCTGTCAAAAGAAGGCCTGGTGGGGGAATTTGAACATCCTGTCCTTTATTGAACTGTAAGTGATCAGACGCACAGAAACTGACCCACTTAGAGCCTCAGCACTAATCTTTTATTCTAAAGCCTCTCCAAACAATATTTCTGTGGAAATGAAAATTGGAAGTTTTGAGAAGCAATGATCCCAATAATGTTTCCACCAAGCTCTATGTCTCTCTTGCTTTTTCATTAAATACAGTATGAACCCGAGTAACTGTGGACTATTTTCTTTGCTAATGTTATTTTAAAATTTCACATAGCAACCAAAAGTAGTATTCAATACTGCCAACAAATTATTGATCACCAACATGATACAATTCCAGGGCCCCTCTTAAAATGACCTTGTTTTACCTGTATGTTCGGTCACCAGGAGTGTAATGCAAAGTCAATGTGCTCTTTAGTGAAGGTCATTTAAAAATGTACTTGTCGTAGCCGACTTGTATTTCAAAGGGTGTAAGCAGCCCCTCAGACTACAATGTCCCTCTGTATGTTCTAAGTGGTCACCGGGGCTTCAGTATGCCTCATAGCTGCTCAGGACCTATCTCTGGGCTCTAGTGACTGAAGATTTGCTGTTCTGTTGTGATTACCGCACAAATATGGGGTGTCAGTATGCTTGATTTCACTTAAATAACCAGATTTGACTTACCCAGTATCACAACCAGTGGAAAAATTGCAGCAAGGTTGATGTTTTTTAAATTCTAGCACAATTGTTTGGTTCACATTTTTCCTTCATTTATCCTGATTTCATATGTAACAAATAAGAATTCAAGTTTTGCTTCTCAAGCTGTCTTCACAAATTGTGTACAAATCAGAATTTAGCTGGTTTGATATTTAGAATGAATGCTTGGAAAACTATATTCACCGTAATCCCTTCATCGCTCCACACAATATACCAGTTCAAAGCCGAAGAAATTATCAGGCGTGAACGTGTCAAACAGTGGGGAATTACAGTCTGAATTGATGTGGTATTTCTATTTCTCACAGTTACCTTAGGGGCAAGCTTGGATTCATAAATTTTTCCTGTAACTCAAAATTACTGATACTCAGAACATTGGTAGTGTCAGGTGTGGAATACCAATATGTTGGCCCAAAGTGCACATGATGGCGGCCTGAACCATTGCACAACTCCACCTGTAGTGTAACTGACTCACCAATGGGATTCATTAGTTCCGTATTTGGTCCTCATTTCTCAGTAATTTATTATTTAATTGAAGCTAATCTCTCACTATGGGATAGGGTGTTCATTATGAGCGGATCACTTGGGATTGGTTGCAGTGGCAGGCATGGACAGCAAATGGAGGTCATACTTACCTAGAGCAAACGAAATGCCATATCAGTAGGCAGCTGGGGTTAAAGGCTTTCAACCTCTTTAACCAATCATGGAAGCTCTTTATCTAGTTGCTCCTCTGGCAGGACGGAGGCCAAATGTCCAAGAGTGGTGATAACCTGCCCCCAGACCTGTTAAGAGAAATTGCACCTGGTTTTCAGTTCCACACCCTTGACATTAACTACTAAGAAAACATGAGCCACATCTGGAAGTAGGTGGTTCTTTGGAGAGGCCGTGCACTTCACACCCGTTCTCCAGGAAGTGGTTTTGCCATGCAAAGGCAGAGGCTTTGTTTTACTGGCAGTATAAAAAAAATAGACAAGACTGATTCTGGAAAATAGAAATCTTATCCATGAATTTGTTTCCACAAATACTTCAAATAAATAATAATCCCAAGTTGTACATTTATCCTGATTAATGAATTTAATATCAGAGTAATTCCCTCCAATTCCTTTGTTAAAATTGCATAGACCCTTGGGTTCGCCGCCATACCCTTCCTATTTTGCATCCCTCACAAACCTCTCTTCTTATTTGGATGAGAGTTCTACATCCACTCTCTCCACTTTTGTATTTTATATGTTTCCCCTGCCCCCACCACGTCTCTCAGCTGTTTTCAACAATTTCTACTCCCCTACTAAAGTCATCTCTTCCCCGAAGCCGCTCACTACCACTCCTGCCATTAATCCTCACTACCACTTTAAATCTGTACCATCATTTTATTCCAATACCCATTATTCTCCTTGCTTCCTCTTCATGTTAAGATTGTGGTGGACATAAAAAAGAGACTCCTGGGGGCGTGGCTTCGAGGGCGAAGATGGCGGACGCGGCTCTGTAGAGCTCCTGCCAGCCCGTTCCTTATCCGCTAATTTATCCTGGCCTTACCTCCTCTTCCCCCGTCTCAGCTAGTGTGGGAGTTTGCTGGAGTCCTGAGGATCCCGGTGGTGTGCTTCTTTGAGCTCCAGGCGCCCGCTGGCGCGCCCATCGAGGGCCGTCCATTCTGGGCCTACTTGCCGCGTGGCGAGCCGGGGCCTCGATTTTCCATCCGCCCGCTGGTGGCCGGCGGGGCCGCAGTCATCTTAGCGCGGCCTATTGGGGCGGAGTCACCGGAGTCGGAGCCAGGGGCTCGTGACCGTGCCCTGCAAGGAGGAGGTTCCAGCGCACCAGTGGAGGGGACCCGCGGCGTATCCTGATTGCCCTGTCTTGCCTCTGGCGGGGCTGCGGCGTGCCCGGGACGGAGGTTCCGGTGTGGGGCCCAGACCTGGTGGCCCCAGCGCCGCGGAGGCGGGGAGAGACTTCCATCACTCCGGGGTCTGCATTCCTTCCCGGCGACGCGGAACGGCCCGCATCTGAGTCCGTCCCTCCGGCTGCCTGCTTCAGCGAGGTGCCCTGCGGCGGAGCCCTTCCTCCGGCCCAGCTCATCGGCGGCCATGACGCGGGGCAGAGGCGGCCTCACTGCGACCACGAAGGGGCCCATCGACAAATTCACTGGCCCGGGGAATGGTGCTGGAGCGGCCGGGGGGAGTCAACCGGCAGGCCCGGACAATGCAACGCTACTCACGGCCATCACACAATCCAGAGACATGTTGGACGCGAAGATCGGAGCGGTGGGCGCCGACGTAATGTTGCTGCGCCAGGATCTCCGCAATGCGGTGGCCCGCATCACAGAGGCTGAAACCTGGGTCACGACGGTGGAGGGTGATGTCGATGCTCTGAAGAAGAGGGTCGCCGATCTGGAACAGACGCAGCGGGGCCTGGCGCTCCGGGTGGAGGACGCAGAAGGACGGGCGCGGCGCAATAACCTCCGCTTTGTGGGCTTTCCGGAGGACTGCGAAAAGGGGCCCATGGACGTCTTCCTCTCCCGGTGGCTGGAGAGTTGGTTGCCTCCGGACGTTTTATCGAGCTGTTTCGTGGTGGAACGTGCCCATCGGGCCCTGATACAGAAGCCCCCGACTGGAGAGAGGCCTCGCCCGATCATAGCCCGGATCCTGAACTATCACGACAGGGATGTCATCCTTCGGGAGGCGAGGCTCAAGGACACTCTACTGTTCGACAACTGCAAAATCATGATTTTCCCTGACTATACTAAGTTGGTCCAACAGCAGCGACACTCCTTTTTGGCGGCCAAGGCCAAGCTCCGGGGTCTGAAACTTCAGTACTCCCTGTTGTATCCGGCCCGCCTTCGGGTCATCTTCAACTCGAAGACACACTTCTTCGATACCCCGGAGGCCGTCTTTGCTTGGACTGATGAGGCGGTCCGGCTTCGCCCTCATGTTCAGCCGGGCTCCACTCCGGCGCCTCCCGTAGCTCTTCCCAGGAGCGGGGCGACCAGCGTGCCAATGGGAAGCGGCACCGCAAGTCCCGGTCGAGGCGGCGATCCTTGTCTCGAGACCCTCTCTTGGGCGACACGCAGCCTGAGACAGATCAATCCGGCCGGGGGTCGTGATTCCCCATGGCTGACACTTGATTTCTGCCTTTCGTTTGGGGCCACCTGCTGTGACGGCGGATTGCAGCTCAACGGCCCAGGCCGGGTCTGGTGCAGTATTGCTTGGCCATTACGGGCCTCATTGGGACTCTGGTGGACAATTGCACTGTATTTGTACTGTTATTGCTGATGCTAACTTGGGGGGGGGAGGGGGGGGCATGTTTTGTGGGCTGCCTCCTGCTGTTGGGGTTGGGGAGGTTCTTGTTTTGGGGTGTGTGCTTGGTTAGTCCTTAAGGGTTGAGTGGGATCCATTGGCATACCTACCTTTCGGTGCTTCGTTTGGCACCTAAACTACCGTATGCCGCGACAGGTACTTCATTGTTTTTTGAGGTATTGGGGTGGGGGTGGGGGGTCCGGGATGGCTTGTTGGGGTGTTGGGGGGACTGGTAGTGTGGGGGGTAAGGGTAGTGGGGTACTGTTTCTTGGGGTGCACGTGATCTCTCTGAATACCGCTGCTAAGTGGGTTGGGACCAGGGCCCCGGGCCGGGGTCTGTGGGGTTTGTTGTGTCGGGATGATGGCTGATGCAACTCGATTGGCGCCTCCTAGCGCCACTATGCATATTCTTAGCTGGAATGTCCGGGGTCTCTTGGATAAGATCAAGCGGGGGGCGGTCCTGCGCTGGGCCAAAAGAGATCTTGTGGATGTGCTCATGCTCCAGGAAACACACATGCTTGGCACGAAGGCCCTCAGTCTCCAGCGTTTTGGTTTTTTTTTTTTTTTTTTTTTTTTTTTGAAAACCTTTATTTATCTCAGACATAGTACACAGCGTCAGCCTACAACCATTGCTGGCCGGCCGCTATGACAATATACAATCTTCCGGAGCGCCTTGCTTGTAACAGTTGGCAAAAAACTGGGCAGCACTGCAATAAACTGACAAGGGAACACCGGAGGAGGATACAGAGGGTTTCGTTTTATAATTTTGACGAATCGTCCTAGAGTCAGACAGGGTAGCGGAGTGGGCGAACTACTTAGCAGGATAACCACAAGTGAACATCGTTATAGTAATACAGAAGTGGATCACTACGAACAGGATAGCTAAGCATAAAGATACATGTCGCCCCAGTTAGCGCCCGCCCAATCAATGTAACATGTCAGAGATTGCAACCTAGCTTAACACGATAGGACAGGATATGGGAGGGATAACTACAAGCTAGCAACAAAAGGATCCGACTGCACATGGAGAGAGGCATTCATTACATGGGGAACTGCGTAATAGGATATGCGCCCTCAATTGGTAGTAGAAGAGGGAAGGAAAAGCAGGATATGCAATCATACAGTAACTATGGATAAAAATCAGTATCCTGGTCTTACAGTCAAAAAACATATGGTAAGGACATAGGCACAAAGCGCAAGGAACTTCTCAGAAAAATAAAAAAAACCCTAAACCCCCACCTCCCGTCTGACCCAAGATATGAAGAAAAGAAAAGGAAGAGAACAAGAGAGAAAACAAGAAGAAAGGCCATAGAAAGAAAAAGAGAGAAAGCAAGCCCCAACCCCCCCACCCTGCACGTCGAAGAGGCTACGGCCCCCCCCCCCCAAGAACGTGCCTGTCGCCCCGAGAACCCACAGAAGGGAAAGAGTTAGGGAGGAAGAACAGAGAAACCTGATCTATACCTCCCGGTAAGAGCGGAGGAGGACATATCAAAGAAATATAAAGCAATCAATACGCGCAACCACGATCAGCCATCCCCGAGCCCCAAGACCAATACCAAACCAGCACTCGAATTCCCGGTTCATGTAGTACAATGTCAGCAATAAGAGTTTCAGCAGGCCAGGGAAAAAGAAGCAGCCTCAACCCAGCCCTTTATGGTCCAATGTGTAGACAGAGTCCAGCTGCACGATAGCCATCCCGGACGGAGCAGGCAGACCAAACGGCCGCGGCAAGATGGAGCGATGACCGCCATGGAGTGTCCAACACAGAGCCCAGCATAAAAGAAGTGTAGCAAAAGGAATACCACGTAGCGTTAGGCCGCCAAAGAAAGTCAAGCCGAGCAATAGCGCCTGTTCCAGGGGAAGATGACAAGATCCATCAGTGGACAACAGTGAGGTAGCCGGACGCGGCTTTTGTAGGAGAGTCCCTCGCAGCCGCGTGAGACCTTGAACAGCCGACGTCTTCCGAGTTAGCATACGCATTGACTCGGTGGGGGTCAAATCCTGCGCCAGCGGCGCACTCGTGGGCAACTGGATAGGCAATCCGCGTGTCAGGGCATAGGATGTGGCGCGGCGCCCAGCACTCGCGGACAAGTTTGGTCGGACCGTTGCAGACTGGGGGAAATGGCGGCCAGCCGGTCCTCCAGGTCTTTGGCAGCAGCACAGTGGGCAGCACGCAGATCACTCAGGGCTACGAGGACGTCAACAATCCGCAGGGGCGTCTCAGAAATTAAAGGTGCAGCGATTCCCTGTACGTCGGGTAAATCCTCCGTAGTCGGTGGTAGAGAATAAATGCCACCATCCCAGGGAGCGAATCGATCTTGGAGTTGCCGCTGCACACATCGCTTACAGGCGGGCGCCATGTCCAGAAGCCGGACGCCACCGTCTCTTGCAATCAGCCGAGCACTCCGCCGGCGCTCGCAGCAACATAACCAGACAGGGGGCACTAGGGCAGTCCAGTCCATTCCTGCAACTCCCACGATAGCAGGCGATGAAAACAATAAGCGGGGTCCAGCGGCACCGTGAGGCAATCTCTCGCCAGCAGCGATTGGCGGCTTTCTAAGATGGCGTTCACCACGGAGGAAGATAGAATGTATCAAGGAAGGCCGGGATGACAATACAATGTGGCATTCTCATGCTTGAAAGCAGCCTGAGGGACAACGCAGCAAGTTGGGCTGCCGCGGCCGGGAATCATGGGCAGCAGTCGTTCCTCAGCGGCCGGCGCCGCCCAGCTCGAGATGGCCGCCGCTGCCGTTTTCGGGGCCGGCCACAAGCGCAGAACAAAGACCTAGGCTCTGCCCCGAGGCATCAGGGAAGGGCGAGGGCGCCCCGTCACCGTCACTGCACGGATTCCGAAGATTGGCACACCCTCGGAACCGGATTCGTCTCCCGACTCCGAAATCACCGATGAAAGGCAGGATATCTGGGAGGATAAGGCAGGAGACGGGAGAACAGCGAGACGGTCCGCGGAGCCGAGGAATCAGGCGGCCATCGTGGTTGCTAGCTAGGCTCCTCCCCACAAGTAGGCTTTCCTAAGGGAGCGTTTTGGTTTTCACCAGGTATTCCATGCTGGGTTTGCCAGGGGTTCTAGAGGGGTGGCTATCCTTGTTCATAGGCGCCTGGCGTATGCGCACGAGCGCCAGTGGCTTGACCCTCAGGGGCGCTTTGTGTTCATCCAAGGGAGAGTGGGTGTGGAACCGGTGGTGTTTGGGTGTGTGTATGCTCCCCCCCCTCTGCAATGGGCATTAGCCGAACGTATACTCGCCCTATGGGCTGACCTCCCTGATTCCTTGGCGGTGATTGGCGGCGATTGGAATGATGTTGTGAACGTGGCTATGGACCGGCAGCGGAGGCAAGGGGTGGCGCCTGCCCCCCCTCCTACGCGATTGAGCGCTATGTTGGATGCGCTAGGCTGGACGGATGTGTGGAGGCATTTGCATGCGGGGCGCCGCGAGTACACGTACGTCTCAGCGGTTCATGGCTCCCTCTCGCGCCTAGACTACATCTTTGTTCCGCGGGCCTACCTTGCAAGGGTGAAGGGGGCAGTTATACGGCCTCGCGGGCTCTCCGACCATTCCCCGGTCGCAGTCCGGATAGACCTGCATAAACCGCGCCAACCCTTCCGCTGGCGGATGTCCACGTGGCATCTGCAGCGGCCTGACTACTCCCAGCATATTTGCGGCGCTATCGCCCAGTACTGGCAAGATAACCTGGGTGTGGGGGTGGATGCGGTGACAGTCTGGGAGGCCATGAAACCCACTCTGCGAGGTGTCGACCTGGCTTGGTGCACATCGGCTCGACGGGCACGGTTGGAGGGTATTGCCGCAGCGGCAGAGCGGGTGGAGGATTTGGAGGCCCGCCACAGAACTCGGGCGGATGACCTCACACTGAGGCAACTCCTGCAGGCGCAACAGACGCACTCCTCGGTCCTACTGAATGAGGCTCGACAGGCGTGGCTGGCCACCCGTAGCCGGGTGTATCAGTGGGGCGACAAGTCTTGTACCATGCTTCACCGGCTGTGTCAACGAACCCTGCAGCCCCTTACGCTCCCTGGCCTGGTGGACGATGCGGGTGTTGCCATCACGGACCCGGCTGCGCTGGCTGCCAGCTTTGCGCATTACTATAGGTGTCAGTACGCCTCCCGGGAGGCGGTCGCTCCCGCTGCCATCGCTGAATATCTTGCCTCGGTCCCCCCGGCTACAGTGTCTGATGAGGTGCGTGATGCTCTTGACCTCCCCCTGACGGCAGAGGAGCTTGGAGATGCGCTGGGTCAATTGAATGCGGGCAAAGCCCCTGGCCCGAGCGGCTTCCCCAGTGAGTTCTATAGAAAGTTCCACCTGCAGCTCGGGCCGCATTACTTGCGTGCGTTGGAGATGGCGCGTGGGCAGGGCCGCCTCCCACCGGATTGGCGACATGCCGAGATCGTTGTGTTCCAGAAGCCGGGGAGGCCCCCGGACCGGCACGACTCCTACCGCCCCATCTCTCTTATTAATTTTGAGGCCAAGCTCTTGGCCAAAGCACTCGCGAACCGCTTGCTTCCCCACATCACCGCCCTTGCCCATCCTGATCAGGCCGGCTTTATGCCGCACCGGGCGACACGGCACAACATACGGCGGGCGCAGGTGGCGGTTGACGCTATTGGGGTGTCGGAGGACCAGGCTGCGTTATTGCTGGCCGACATTGACAGCGCTTTCGACTCAGTCAGCTGGACCTTCCTGTTCACGCTTCTGCCACTGCTGAACTTAGGCCCGGTCTTTGTCTCCTACATCCGCCTGCTTTACACGGAGGTTACTGCCTCGGTGCGGATCTCGGGGGCGACCTCGGCGCGCTTCCCGGTAACTCGGGGCACGCGGCAGGGTTGTCCACTCTCTCCCTACCTGTTCGCACTGGCCATGGAACCGCTGGCTGCCAGGGTCTGCGCTGATGCGCTGTATCGAGGCTTCATCTGGAGTGCGACCCACACAGACCGCATTGCTCTGTACGCGGATGACGTGCTGTTCTTTATGACCGACCTTCGGATTACGGGCCCCCGGGTCCTGGAGCTAATGCAGGGCTTCGGCCAGGTGTCGGGCCTCTATCTTAACCCGCGCAAATCGACTCTATGGGTGTTGGGCGGTGGTGCAGAGGACCTTCCATGGGCAGCGTCCCTTCGGATGGCGGTGGCAGGTGTAAAATACTTGGGGGTCTTCCTCTCCGCCTTGCCTACGGAGGCATGGGGCCGGAACATCCAGCCGGTCTGGGACCGGGTCCAGTTGGACATCAAAACATGGACTCGTATGCCCCTTAACATCTATGGCCGGTCGGCCATTTTCAAAATGGTGGCTCTGCCCCGCCTTCTCTACCAGCTGCAGAATCACCCCTATCCGATTGACCCGCAGTGGTTCCGCAGTGTCGACTCGGTGCTGGGAAGGTTCTTGTGGGCGGGGGGTGCCTCTCGGGTGGCGCTCCGGACGTGCTTCCTCTCTACCTACTGCGGTGGCCTGGCTACCGCGGACATGCTGTCCTACTATCAGGCCTCCCATCTCCTGGTGCTTAATGAGTGGTGGTATGGGGACCGTGGCGATCCGGCCTACGCCCTGGAACACCTTTTGATGGGTGATGCCTCCATTCACACTCTGCTTTACTCGGCCAGGAAGAGGCGAGCGCTCCCGCGTGTTACCCAGCTAGTGTTTGCCGTTTGGCGGAGGGCCCTTCACCGTACGGGGTGGTGGGGTAGACTGACGGCGGAGACCCCGCTGTGGCGCAATGGCCTGCTACCGGCGCTGGCGTCGCTGCAGGGCTTTGATGGGTGGGACGCAATCGGGGTTTCGTCCTTAGGGCATGTCCTCTCCGGCACCACTCTTAAATCCTTTCAGGAGCTTAGCACCGAATTCAGCATGCCCAGGTCCCAGTTTTTCCGCTACCTCCAATTCCGACATGCCCTTGCTCCTAGCCTGGTGGGGCTGGAGCAGCTCCCGGACTTCAGTCCCATAGAAGCGAAGCTGTTTATGGGCGACTTGGGTGCCAAAAAAGTCTCCCAGATCTACCGCTCCCTAGTCACGCACTGCTCCCCCTCGCTCTCGGCGCTGAAGGCCCAGTGGGAGGCCGATGTTGGCCACTTGGACGAGGATGATTGGCGCGAAGCACTGGAATCCCCTAGGGGGACTGCCATTGCAGTACGCCTCCGCTTTATTCAATTCAAATATCTGCATCGCGCGTACTTTACGAGGGAGCGACTGTGGCGGGCGGGCCTGATTGCAAACCCTGAATGTCTGCGGTGTGGTTCGGAGAGAGGCACCCTTTTTCATACTGTGTGGTCTTGTGAGCGGCTGACTCGGTTTTGGGCCGGGGTTTGGGATTGCTTGTCTGAGGTGCTGGGATGGGAACTGCCCCGTACGCCTCGGCTGGGCCTTCTGCATGTGCTTGAAAATATTGGGGGCAACATCTACAAGCGCCACCTGCTGCTGCTGGGACTGGTGGTGGCAAAGAGGGACCTGGCGCAGGCCTGGAAAAGTGAGCGCGCCCCTCCTCTTGGAGCCTGGAAGGCGGGCCTGGATTTCGTTATGGGGTTGGAGCAGCCTGTTTTCGAGGCTCGGGGATGCCCCCGCAAACATTTTAAAATTTGGAAAAGGTGGGCGGACTATAGGGGCCTCCCCCTCGATCCCCCTGTGGACACGGATGATGCATTGCCTCACGACGTGGACCCTACGCCTTAGGCCGGTGGCCGGCCCTATCTATGTACATCTTTCGTCCTGGTTGTTTAATGATCACGTGCACGGGGTTAGGGAGGGATAAGGGGTGGGTTGTAGCTGGGAGTTGGGGGTCGTTCTGGGGGGTGGTGGATGGCGGTATGTTCCCTTTCTTTTTTGATAGAAATTTCTTCATATGAGAGGTTTGATGCTATGCCTTACTTTTGCTTTTGTTGTGATTATTAATGACAGTCCCCTCCTGACTGTGGAGGGCTGTGCCTGCATTTGCTTGAACCTCTAATAAAACTGGTTTTGAAAAAAAAAAAGAGACTCCTGCAACTCCGATTCTATTAAATTACCCTAGAATCTCACTCCGTCACTTTCTTTTTCAAAAATAATTATTACACTTAATGTTCCTTAATACTTAAGTATTATAGCATTGTTTATCTTTGATTTTGTTTTACATATCTGACCTGATATGCATTGGATACTTGGTATGGTACAATACAGGGTTTTACAAATTTTAGTCATCTACAAGAATAGATATCACAAGTCTGGATCAAGAGAAGGAATTACATTTTGTTTGTATTTCATCGAATGAAGTGCATATGCAATTTCAATTTCAAAGCTTTTATTCGATTTGTAAACAAATCATACAAGCAAAACATGAAATCAATCCATTACATTAAAAATTGTTATAAAATACGAAATTTATACCGGGGAATCCAAGATAGTTCATGTGAGGATAGGACACATACTAACAAGCGTTTACATTGGATCGTTATTAAAAAACACATAAAAATGGCAAAAAGGAATAGAAGTTAACAGTTAAAATCGTACAGACAGGAGTAAATAAATTAGCACAAAATGTTTATCCTGGCAGCTGTACGTTGAACAACAAGCCCCCACCTAATCATGGGACATAAAATTTTGATTTAAAATTTGCTGATACAGACAGGGAAGTATAGAAATATAGCAGCACTAAATATATCCTGGCAGCTGTATGATAAAAGTATAAAAGAATCAAGAAAAAGAAAACATGTACAGACAGGGTTAAAGATAAATTGAACACTGCTGAAAAAGTGCTCACCCTGGCAGCTGTACGTTTTGAGAAGTACAGACAGGAATATGGAGATCATGGCAATACAATACTTTTCCTGGCAGCTGTACATTTCAAAATATAAATGACAACAAAAAAACATATGTCCACATTTTCTAAAGCTGATAATAACACAAGGGCATTCTTAAAAGACCGTATATTGTATTTAATAAATATAGGTTTTAAGTACCTTAATCTTAGAAAATGATAAAATTTACAAAAAAGTAGGAAATGGCAGCAACTCTGGCGTGAAACATTGTCACAAGGGCAGGGGGTTTCAGATTTCTGCTTCTGTACTGGGAACGCGACAAGATGGTGTACAATGCCCAACCTGACGCGAGTTAAAACATATTGATGAGCTGGGCGGCTGACATGTAGGAGATATGCTTGGAACCCCGATGGCAAGTTAAGTTCTCTATAGAACTTTACGGTAGTTAACTTGCCATATGCCTCATCTCGCCCTTTCTTTTTGTACATCAAGAAAGTTTGTTTAATCTCTTTTTTGGGTATTTCTACAGCGAGTTCGGGGTCAGTAAGAACATTAATATCAAACAGAGTCTTAAACCAAAAACTAATGTATTTCAGCCAAAGAATACGTAAAGAAAAGTCCAGGCCTATACAGTCAAGAATAATTTCTTGAGTGAATCGAGTTTCAGGCTTAGCCCAAATAGAACGCCACAATAAGAGTGGGCGAACGGCTGCTAAGTCGGAGATAAACTCGACCCCAACCTCGTCATGAATTAATTGAATGGAGGCAGAGTGGGGAACACATAGCACTTTTCTTAGGAACTTGTTCTCCTCTTTTTGGAGGGGGGTGCCATCTGTGTGGCCCCACACTCCAGCCCCATACAATGCCGAGGGAACACAGCGGATATTGTAAATGTTAATCATGTCACGAATGCTTCTCGAGCCGAGCTTAGATGAGAAGCGAAAAACACTGCTGGTACAACGGGTCATTTTCAACCTAGCATTTTCAAGCTCTGATTTCCAGGATCCATCATTGGCATAGGTGATTCCTAAATAATAGAATGTTTTAACTTGTAACATTTTATCGCTGTCTAGATAGAAATTGGACTTTAGTTTATTGGCTGACTCCCCGCACAACATAACATAGGTCTTGGATTTGTTTACACAGAGTCTCCTGTTTTGTATAAACAACATAAAACCATCAATGAGACGTTGTAAGCCTATCTGAGTGCGTGATAAAAGTACCGCGTCATCCGCATAAAGTAAGATTGAGACAGAATTGCCTCCAATCTGCGGAGCGTCTGCTGATATGGTGGCCAAGGTGCGATCAACACAGTTAATAAAAAGAGAAAATAAAAGAGGAGCTAGTACGCATCCTTGGCGGATGCCCCTAGATACCTTGAAGAATGGTGTGCATTCACCATGGCTGCCATATCGGACTTTACAAGAAAGTTTCTGGTAAAGCCTAGCCAGGAAATGTACTATTTCTTTCGGTGCTCCTAACTCCAGTAAAACCTGCCATAGAATGCCATGATCAACTAAATCAAATGCGCTGCTCAGATCAGCAAAACATAAAAATAAATTACCTTTTTTGGCCACTGTGTATTTGTTAATTAAAAGATCCAAGTTCACGCATTGCTCCAAGGTACCCATCCCCTTCCTGAAGCCGTATTGCACTTTAGTTAAAATACTCATATCTTCTGCCCAACTTTCTAGTCTTTTGAGCAGAATTCTGCTCATAACCTTTACTGAGGCATCCAATAAAGAAATTGGCCGATAGTTGGAGGCCTCGGATTTGCTGCCTTTTTTATATAAGGGGACAATAACCGATTGACCCCAAGAGGGAGGGAAATTACCTTCTGCTGCACAGTTGAAGGTCCTAACCAAAATGGGGGCCCACAGGTTAGGTTCTGTTTTTAATAGATCTATGGGTACCCCATCAGGTCCCGGGGCCTTCCCCCCCTTGCTATTAGCAAGGCCTTCTAGTCCCTCTTGCAACGTGATTTCCAAAGGTATAGGTGACCACATTTGCAAATCAACAAGAGGTAGGGTCAGTGATACCTTTTCTGGATTAAAAATATTGGTGAAATGAGAAACCCAGTCCTCGCAAGCAACATAAGAAGTAATTTCTGGGACACCTTCCGAATTTAAGAATGGACTGTTGACTATTTCCCAGTAGAGTTTACTATTTTTTGTCTCAACAGCTTCATTCAATTTATCCCAAGCTTCTCTCTGTAGTACCTTTTTCCTGTTAGAGATAGTCAATTTGTAATTAACCCTTGCTTCTTTGATGCTAATGCCATCACGGGGTTTGAGCCCTAAAACTCGTTTTAATTCCCGTAAGGTTACAATACAGGGCTTATCGAACCATCCCAGTTTTATCGTTTTATTAGCTGGGGTTTTTTAGTAAAGATACCCTTAATGATGGTATTGATATTAATAAATTGAGATATCAGAAGGTCGTGGTTAACAAAATCTTTAAGGCAATAGCTAATCTCAATTTTACAGCTGACTATTACCTCCCTTTGTTTAGCCGCAGAATTGACCCCCGTCCACTTGATTCTCGGACCATTAGGCCGTTGGGACACTATATCAGTGGTACAGGTTTCCCCAGTTCTTTGTGTGACACCCCTTAGAGGAAGGGTGACGCAAATACTGTTGTGATCGCTAAGACTTTCCTCTCTCACATACAAGCTTGAATAGTCCCCATTACTTGAGAACAAGATGTGATCGATAAAAGTCCCAGCTTCCCTCCCTGTAAAGGTGGGGCAACTGGCATTCTGCTTATTTTTGTTACAATTTAATAAGGATAAATCTAGTTTTAGTAGCAGGTTATTTAAGGTGGAGCCGTAATGGCAGTGCGGGAAGTGGGGAGAATCCTCACTCCTTCCCGCACCCCCATTAAAATTATCCGACTCCACTCCAAAACCGCATGGGTTACCCTTAGATAGCTGGCATGGCTGCAAATTAAAGTCTCCAGCCCATAGGATGTCTAACTGCTTCTTTGAAATGCCTATAGCCTTGGCAATTTCTTTTTCCAGGGGGTACAAGATATTCCCTCTGGAGGCATCAAAGATGTTGTTATAAAAATTGACAAGAACCAGGTCCTTACCCTTAGCACATGCAATCCTTAATACCTGGCTGTGAGCTCCCACATTTGAGCTGCTTCTAACTTTGTAGGTTTCCAATCTGTTGGAAAGGAGAATCAAAAGACCCCCCTTTGCCCTGCCAGAATTGGATTTGGTGGCATTCAGGCAATAGGAAGAATAACCTTCTACGTTGATGTCTTCCTGACTCCAGGTCTCCTGGAGGAGGACTATATCGAACCCTTCTCCTATGAATCTAGACCAAAAAGGGGTATTTAATTTCCCTGCGATACCAGCGATATTCCATGATATCAAAATAAGGTCACCAGGCTTAGTTACCTGAGCTGGTATCTTTGAGGGTCCGGTTACTACCCGACAAGTGTGGGATTGGGTATTAAAAGGGTGGGGACAAAAGGGAGGTGGTTGGATAGAAGAACTTTCGGATGCTGTAGTCTTATGTAAAACCATGTGACCACTAGAAAACACAGGGGCCACTGTGGGAGCAGAGTTAGGGCTGACGGGGTCAGATCGCACAACCGCATCAGATACCGACCGCCTGTAAACAGTTGGAGTCGGTGGAAGTGGGACATAAAGTCAATCAACCATCTCCAGGCAGTCAAATCTGTTAGTGGTTTGGATGCCCTGCCACCCGCCGTCTGCAAAACGGTTGTTGTTGGGATACCAGGGACGAGGTACCCAATCCCTACCTCTAAACTGTTGAATTTGCCATGGGTCGCCATAGTCCCATTGGTGTTCTTGGTTCGAAGCCCAATTTGGCGGTGGAATTGGGTAATGGTAATTAGAAGTAGGGGGGTAGAAAAAGGAGAGTCGATGGGTATCGATTCCTCCCTTCTTCTCTAGGTCAGGCCATGAACATATGTGGTTCACAGTAGAGGCATCCTCGCATGTAATGATGACACAATCCCCTTGAATGCTCTTGGGGATCTTACCCACCCAAGAAACCCTACGTACCGAGGATATTCTACAGGTGAATGGGGGCTTCAAAGGCCTATGGATGCAAAGCCATTGCAGAATTTTATTCCGGAGGGACCAGTGGGGTTCATCAGTTCCCTCTGGAAGTTCCGGTACTCCTGTTAAAATTGCCGTAGATGGAGATACCTCTGGGGCCAATTGAAAAGGGCGTTTGGGTCTAGGCCTCTTTTTGTCTGCATGGGAATTAGCTTTGGGGGCCTTTTTATTGCTGGTAGATTGCTGTAAAGGCTCATTAGTAAGGGTACGATTAGCATCATTGGAAGTAACTTGTGGGGTCTGGACAGCAAGAATTTGCTGACTAGATGACGGTGTCTGGGGTATTGATTTATCTTTCGGCTTAGATTTGGAACAATTAGTGCAGGTGTTAGAATTAGACAATGTTGAAATTGTAGGATCCTTTATTATAGATTTGGTATTAAACATAACTGTATTAACAGAGGGTTTATCTATGTTAGTCTTAGCTGAAGGGACCCCCGGACAGGACACCACAGCTGAAACCACAGGTGTAACCCCCCCAGATTTAGCTGCTCCTGCCCTTGGATGGTTAGGAGATTTATCAATAAGTATGGCCAGCTGTTTCTCAATGGCCATGATACTCCGTTCCAGGGGCAGGAGTTGTTGTTTAAATAAGTCCCTCAGTCTTTCAAACAACTGGATATTATCAAAGTCAGACGGATCAGGTGCACCCCCCTGGACAATACCATTAGAAGTACTATGTGAATTAAGCGAAGCAGATGTTGTAGGGTTAGTACCGGTAGGTATATTCATGGCTGGTGCTGTAGTAGTCCCTTTCTTTTTCTTGTTTTTAGGATGTTGGTTGGCCTTATTCCCTTTGTTTGTAGGTATTGACTGCTTAGGAATGGCGCCTTCTCTCACCCCCAATGAATGAATACCTTGAGACTGGTCGTCAACTACAATCCGCTCTAAATCCGGGGTGATCTCAAGGTTCTCAATAGAGTCCAGACCCAATGACAAGTTTGTGGCCGATAAATCTACGGCATTGGGAATGGAATGTAATTGTGCTATAACATTTCCAGGTTGAGAAAGGCTGGGAATAGATGTAACGGCTGGGGTTAAAGCTGTAGCTATGAGACCCAGGGAGGATCTCCTAGCAAACGCAAGGTCCTGGGAAACCCTGCGCTCTAAAAGGGAAATGTTTAAATTGATAGGCAAAGGTAGAGGGAGGGGTAGTCTTGAGTATGAATCAGTCGTCTCACTAAATGGTACAGCTCTAATCCATCATCCTCTGCGCTCTGTCCTTTCCCCACTTTTCCAACTCACCTCCTGGAGACTGGGGATGGTTTCAAGAAGAAACATCTTACAGGCTGAGTAGGCTTCAAAGAGAAGTGTGACTAGAGGAGCGTCTACAGTGGCAGCAAACTGGCCTGCTAACATCTCAATGACTGCAGAAAAATAAAAATAAATCACAGTTAAAGTTCAAAGGCTTAGGTTTTGCATTTATGTGCACATTTACCACCGTGCCTGGTAGGACATACTGAACAAAAACAGTGCAATGTGTCTACTGACAGCAAATGATTTTTTGCGGGTATTAGACTGAATTCACAGAGGTTTTCTTTGACTCTCATGGGTCATGTAATCGCATCCATTTCAGTCCTGCATCTTATTGCACTTTTTTAGCATTCTATACTCTAGATATTACATGGTAATAATTCCAAATTACTGCAACTCACTGTATTGAACTCAAAAGAATGAAAGGGGGGCGTGGCCAAGATGGCGGGGTGAGCGGACGCTTCCTCCCGTAGCTCCTCCGGCCCGGCTCAGCTCGAGCCCCGATTTCAGCGCTTCTCTCCCTCCGTGGCTGCTTTGCGGGTGAGAGGAATGTGTCGGAGTTCCTGGCGCATCTATTGATACTACTTTGACTCCTATCGCCCCGGGGGAAGTACCCCGAAAGCTTGCTTAAAGTTCGGAGCACGGAGGAGAGCCTGGGAGGCGGAGCGTATTGCAGTGCTGTCCAGGCGCCTCGGCTGGGCCTGGTGCTGAAAGCTGGTGATCCCGAGTGTTCGGTCCCGACGTGCTCCGGAGAATAACAGCACTCCCCGGCCGAAGCCTACGTGACCGGTATCACCGACGCGCAACAGGCCCTGGACCTTAGCTGGCACTTTGGCACTTTGGCCCCTCGCTACCGACAACGGTGCATGGCACGGCGTGGGTCCGGACCTGGCGGAGAGGGACGGAGGCATCTAAACGGCAGCCGACCTGGGCGAACCCACTGGCGGAACTGTGAGACATTGGCTGTGGACTTTCCTTGCTTATTGTGCCCCGGAGGTCACCGACGGTCTCGCCAGCACCGACCGCTCTGTTGGGCCCCGCCCTGCCGCCATCTTCTCCCTGAGGAGCTGGAGCTGGCGACCTCCACCCGTGCCTTTGGCGGGCAGGTGCCCACTTTCGCATTGGCTCATGTCCTGATCGCCCAAGGGGTGCGCTTCTGAAAGGCCCTGACTTTGGCCCCCCTGATTGCCACCTTGGTCGGTACAGCGATTGTCTCGCCCCGGCCAGAGCCGCCATTTTGTCGCTTGTGACGCAGCACCCTTGTCCTCGGCGGGGTCTCACATCTGGTGCCCGCAGGCGACTGAACGCATCTACAGCGGCCGGCCCTGAACCTTGCCCATTGCAGTGGCCACGATGACTGGGAGAGGAGGCTCGAGAAGGGGCGATCGTACTCTGCCGGACATGCTTAGCAGGGCCCAGCAGCTAAGGGACAGGACGCAGCCGTCGCCGGGGTCCTCCCGGGCCTCGGCAGACGCAACCGGCGGCGAACCACCGGTCACGAGGTCCTTTATGGAGGACTTATTTAGCTCCCTCAAGGACGACTTCCAAACGCTAAAGAAGGAGGTGGCCAGCGAGGTGCGAGAAGTGCGCAAGGAGGTGGAGGGCCTTGGTGAGCGTGTTGACACGGTGGAAACGGCGGCCCAGCGCTGTGACGAGGAGATAGTCCATCTCCAGCAGGACGTTCTCCGTCTCCGAGAGCAGTGTGTCGAGCTCCAGGCCCACTCTGAAGACCTCGAGAACAGGTCCAGACGGAACAACATCCGGGTGCGGGGTGTCCCATCAGCGGACGAGGGGACGGACCTGGTGGCCTATCTACAGGACTTGTTCCGGGAGATTCTGGGAGAGGACGCAGAATTCCCGATCCGCATAGACAGAGCGCACAGAGTGGGCCGACAGCGCCAGTCTTCGGCACCCCCACCGGACATCCTGGCATTCCTGCCTGATTTCCCCTTGAAGGAGCGCATCATGGCGGAGGCCCGCAGGAAGCAGCCTTTCACTTTCAGAGAGCGGCCTGTGGCGCTCTATCAGGACCTGTCCGCCATCACGCTGCAGAAGCGCAGGTCCTTCCGGATTGCTACAGACTTTCTGCGGGAGCACGAGACGCCCTACTCCTGGGGTCACCCCTTCCGCCTCATCTTTCGATGGAACGGAGTACTACACCAGCTGCGCTCCCTCCAGGACATCTGTGGGGTGTTGGGACTCACGGCCACGGAGGAGGACGGAGCGACGCCCACGTGGAGGCGCTCGGAGAGACGGAATCGGAGGAGATCGACGAGGAGAAGATCGTCAGCGACTGTGAGTCGCCCTGATTCCCCTACCATCAGGGCAGATATGGAGGAAGCCCTGAGAACGGCGGCCAGGAACTTGCCTGCCTCCGACAGCGTGGCCTTGACGGCCTGATTTCACTCCGGGGGGAGAGATGCTTAGCTTCTACGATGCAGGGTTGGGGCTGGGGGTAGGGAGGGAACGGTTGGGGGTGAGTGGCTGAACGTCCACTTGATTGTTTTCTACAGACTTGCCCGTCTGGGCTGGACTGAGACAATGGGGTGTTTTTCTTTGTTCGTGGTTTTGGCTAGTTGCCATGGGTTGGTTTTGGGAGGGTGTAAGAGTTGTTTTGTTGGTGGTGGGGTCCCGTCTGATAATGCCCAAACACACGTGAGGCCGGTCCTGGCCTTCCCTGCGCTCCTGCCCCGCGCGCCCCCTCCACTGATCCCTCGCTTGCTGCATAGTGCTCCGATCCCCTGGGAGCGATGCCGTCCTTGAAGGTGGTGACCCTTAATGTTAAGGGTCTGAACAACCCTGTGAAGCGTAGGGCGATCCTTTCCCTGCTAGAGGGGACGCAAGCGGACATTTGCCTTTTGCAGGAAACTCATTTACTTTCCAAATATTGTCACAGGCTGCGCTCCGCCAAGTTCCCCACCCAATTCTTCTCTTCGGCGGCGACCAAGACTGCGGGTGTAGCCATTCTTTTAGCCAGCTCCTTCAGGGGCGAGGTATTGTACAAATATGCCGAGCAGAAGGGGAGGCTCTTGGTGTATCGCATGCGGCTTGGGGGTATCGCCTTCACGGTTGGCTCCGTTTACAGCCCGAATGACCACCAGGATCGTTTCCTGGAATCGGTATTGGTGGACGTCACTGCCTCGCCCGATCGCCATGTTGTCTTGGGGGGAGACCTAAATATGGTCTTTGACTCAGCTATGGATAGGTCTGCCCAACGCTTCCCGCAGACGGGGGAGCTTTCCCGAGCGGTGCAGGACCGGATTGCAGAGATGGATCTGCATGACCTCTGGCGCACTATGCACCCCACCGATCGGGACTATTCATACTTCTCCCATGCGCACCGCACTTATTCGCGGTTGGACTATCTCTTGGTGAGCGGACCGCTTCGCTCGGCCGCCACGGCAGCAGACATCGGGGTTTTGTCCCTGTCCGATCATGTTATGTTATGTTATGTTATAAACCGTTTTGTAGCGCGCTCTGTTACTTGTGAGTATCCTGGCGCGGGGAAGGGATCAAAGCGGCAGAAAACAAGACAGAAGAGAATCCTCCTAACCTGCACTCGTGAATAGGTGGGTTTTCAGATGTTTTTTAAAAGCAGTGACTGTCGGCATGGAGCGAAGATGGAAAGGGAGGGCATTCCAGGCCCGAGCCACCACCACCGACAGCGACATACCACCCAGTCTGGCGCGTTTGAAGCGGGGAAGAGACAGTTTGAACAACGAGGCAGATCTCAGGGTGCGTGCCGGGATGTACTTAGTGAATCTTCTCTTCAGATATGAGGGGCCTTGGTCATGAATTGCGCGAAACGCCAGCACCAAGGCTTTAAACCGAATGCATTGTGTTACTGGAAGCCAGTGAAGCGAGCGCAGCTCCGTGCGAACGCTCTTCCACCTGGGGATGTTAAATAATAGGCGTACAACCGCATTCTGAACAATTTGGAGGCGATTGACCAGGTATGCCGGAATGCCACTAAACAGTGCATTCGCATAATCAAGGCGAGCCAGTATGAGTGCTCTGGCAACCGACTCTCTGGCCTCCCTGGGGAGCAGGGGGAAAAAATTTGCGGAGCATTTTCAGAGTGGCAAAACAAGTGCCGGTGAGTTTTTTGATGTGATACTCAAATCTGAGATCCTCCGTAAACCAAATGCCCAGATTTTTTGCAGGTCTCCCCATCTCTGTTGGGCCAGGAATGTTTGGGGGCCAGAGTGTGCTCTTGAATGAGGGGGGAAAGGAGCCGTAAAAGAGCACCTCGGACTTGTCCTCATTGCACTTCAGCTGGGCCTGTGTTAACCAGCGAAATACTGAGGACAGACACAGATGAACTGTAGATGCGTCCAGGTTGTCATCTGGCCAGGTAAACAACAGTTGGGTGTCATCAGCATACCCTAAAATTTTAGCCCCGAACTGTTCAGCTAAGTATACCAAAGGTGTAATGTATACATTGAACAGAAGGGGGCTAAGTGTGGACCCCTGCGCGACCCCTGTAAGCAAAGGTCTTTGCTCCGAAGCATACGGAGGCATCCAAACCTGCTGGGTCCTATCTGATAGAAAAGAAGAAAGCCAATCAAGCACCACTCCCCCAATACCAATGTCCGACAGCCGGCCAAGAAGGAGATCATAGGGGACAGTATCGAAAGCGGCAGAGAGGTCCAATAAAATTAGGACCGCTCTGCCACCTTCATCAAGACACTCCCGGATGGCTTCAGACATCTCCACCAGGGCCGTCTCGGTGCTATAAGCAGCCCTGAAGCCCGATTGGGCCGGGTGGAGGGCATTAGATGTTTCAACAAAGCTCTCCACTTGTAGAAGAGCAGCCTTCTCACAGATTTTTGTGAGAGCAGGCAGGAGGGAGATGGGTCGATAGTTTCCCGGGACCGACACATCTAGTCCTGGTTTTTTCAGGAGTGGAAGGAGTTTAGCGTGTTTCCAAACCTGGGGAACCACGCCAGCGGCCAGGGAAAGATTCACCAATTGCGTAATCTCACTGCAAACAGTCTCCGCCACCTCCGAGAGCACTCGGGCAGGGCATGGGTCGACAGGGGAGCCCGATTTAAGGGACTGGAGAAGATGGAGAACATCATCTTCCATAACCTGTGCGAAGGTGGTAAGTTGGTGCCCAGGGAGTGCGGGAGAGGGTGAGCAGGGACCAGCTACAGAGCGATCAGCGGGAAGTGCCTCTAAAAGGCCTTGCTGGATCTTCGCTATTTTAGTTATAAAAAAAGTAGACAACTCCTCACACCATTGTGCAGAGGACGGGAGGGGCATGGCTTCCGCCACAGGGGACACAAAGCTTTTGACGATCGCAAAGATCTCTCTGCTGTTGTTGTTGGCCTTGTTAATGCGCCCGGCATAATAGAGACCTTTTGCGTCCCTAATGGCTCCATAATAGTTTTTTTGAGCAAGTCGAAGGGCGGATTTAGCCTCGGGGCTATACTCTCTCCTCCATGAGCGTTCTAGTTTCTTACAGCCCTGCTTCAGCTCTCTTAATTCTGGGGAGAACCAGGGTTGGGAGGGCGCGCGTCTGGCTCTGGTCAGCACTGTTTGTTTAGTAGATGCAGTCGCCGCCTGCCCGATCCATTCATTGAACTCCCCCACTACATCGTCCAAACATCCCTTGAGATGTGGGCGAGTGTTAGACAGGGCAAGTCTGAACGCAGGTAGATTAATTTTTTGACGATGACATGTGGGGGGCGGGGGGCTGGACTCTGCCAACTTCCAACTAAACCTGACTAGGTCATGATCAGACCAGGATGTTTTTTCCACCGACACTGGCTGGATGGGGAAGTTCGTACATACCAGGTCAAGTAAATGGCCACCCACATGCGTAGGCCCCGACACCCATTGTACTAGCTGGGCAAGCTCCAGAATTTCCCCGAGCCTACGAGCTTCGGAGGAATCAGGGGTATCCATGTGAACATTTAGGTCCCCGACCAAAAGAAACTTAGGAAAACCTAATGCCCGTGGAACTAAGTATTCTTCTAAAGAATTGAGGAATTGGGTGGCTGAGCCTGGGGGCCTGTAGATCAGAGATCCACCTAAGGTAAAATGGGGAGAGGTTTTGATGGAGAAATGGAGAACCTCACCCCCTAGATTCTCAGTGAGAGGCTCAGTTTCAAAGCTCCATTCCTCCTTGAACACCACTGCTAGTCCGCCCCCTCTACCCAGGGGGCGGTCCGCTCTAGCTATCTTGAACCCCCTGGGGATCGCGAGTTCAACGCTAGGGGCGGAGGTACAAGTCAACCAAGTCTCCGTGAGGAACAGCAGCTCCAGTTGGCCATCTGAAAGTAGTTCAAAGATATCAGCCGCATGCTTCACTGCCGATCTGGCATTGATCAGTCCCGCCCTGATGTTGGTAGTGGTGGCGTTGCTGGCTGAACGTGGAGAGGGAAAGGGTTGGGGCTGAAATGCACACGTAGTACATCTTCCCAGAGCATTAGCTAGGTTTGCGCGCGTGCACGGCGAGCCCTTGCTATGAGGGGCAAGTCTCAGGAGATCAGCGCGCGAGTATTGCAGCGTCGCTGAGCTAGTCAGCACCAAAGGAGGCCGGGCAGGGTGACTAGCCCTGGGCCCGTCCGGGGCACGGACGGGCACAGACGGGCCCTCCTTTGGCACTCCTTCGGCGCGCAGTCGGCGTGCCCGCAGCGCGCGACCGCTGCACGCTCGAGGACACATCGCTATTTAAAGCCCAAGCCCCTCCCCGAGCTGGACCGCTAACTCGAGTCCAGCCGGGAACCGGGACTACCAAAATGGCGCCCGACCTGGCCCTCCACTACAATCGGCACTGGCAAGCCGCGGTAGACCGGGGCCCAGGGGGACCGGTAAAACGCTTACGCACACAGCGGAACAGCAGGTAGGGGTTTAAAACACACACAGCACAAATTGTCAATCAATTGGAGGTGTTTTTAAAATTAATTAAAAAATCAGGAGAAAAGTCCAGCGTGAGGCGAGTGACAGAAGAGAATTCCCTCGCAGTCTGCCACACCGATCCGAGCGCTCTAGCAAGGTGCTGCCACCACCCTGAGCAAACGCGCAGTCACACCAGCCCCTATACTATTTAAAGCCCAAGCCCCTCCCCGAGCTGGACCGCTAACTCGAGTCCAGCCGGGAACCGGGACTACCAAAATGGCGCCCGACCTGGCCCTCCACTACAATCGGCACTGGCAAGCCGCGGTGGACCGGGGCCCAGGGGGACCGGTAAAACGCTCACGCACACAGCGGAACAGCAGGTAGGGGTTTAAAACACACACAGCACAAATTGTCAATCAATTGGAGGTGTTTTTAAAATTAATTAAAAAATCAGGAGAAAAGTCCAGCGTGAGGCGAGTGACAGAAGAGAATTCCCTCGCAGTCTGCCACACCGATCCGAGCACTCTAGCAAGGTGCTGCCACCACCCTGAGCAAACGCGCAGTCACACCAGCCCCTATACTATTTAAAGCCCAAGCCCCTCCCCGAGCTGGACCGCTAACTCGAGTCCAGCCGGGAACCGGGACTACCAAAATGGCGCCCGACCTGGCCCTCCACTACAATCGGCACTGGCAAGCCGCGGTGGACCGGGGCCCAGGGGGACCGGTAAAACGCTCATGCACACAGCGGAACAGCAGGTAGGGGTTTAAAACACACACAGCACAAATTGTCAATCAATTGGAGGTGTTTTTAAAATTAATTAAAAAATCAGGAGAAAAGTCCAGCGTGAGGCGAGTGACAGAAGAGAATTCCCTCGCAGTCTGCCACACCGATCCGAGCGCTCTAGCAAGGTGCTGCCACCACCCTGAGCAAACGCGCAGTCACACCAGCCCCTATACTATTTAAAGCCCAAGCCCCTCCCCGAGCTGGACCGCTAACTCGAGTCCAGCCGGGAACCGGGACTACCAAAATGGCGCCCGACCTGGCCCTCCACTACAATCGGCACTGGCAAGCCGCGGTGGACCGGGGCCCAGGGGGACCGGTAAAACGCTCACGCACACAGCGGAACAGCAGGTAGGGGTTTAAAACACACACAGCACAAATTGTCAATCAATTGGAGGTGTTTTTAAAATTAATTAAAAAATCAGGAGAAAAGTCCAGCGTGAGGCGAGTGACAGAAGAGAATTCCCTCGCAGTCTGCCACACCGATCCGAGCGCTCTAGCAAGGTGCTGCCACCACCCTGAGCAAACGCGCAGTCACACCAGCCCCTATACTATTTAAAGCCCAAGCCCCTCCCCGAGCTGGACCGCTAACTCGAGTCCAGCCGGGAACCGGGACTACCAAAATGGCGCCCGACCTGGCCCTCCACTACAATCGGCACTGGCAAGCCGCGGTGGACCGGGGCCCAGGGGGACCGGTAAAACGCTCACGCACACAGCGGAACAGCAGGTAGGGGTTTAAAACACACACAGCACAAATTGTCAATCAATTGGAGGTGTTTTTAAAATTAATTAAAAAATCAGGAGAAAAGTCCAGCGTGAGGCGAGTGACAGAAGAGAATTCCCTCGCAGTCTGCCACACCGATCCGAGCACTCTAGCAAGGTGCTGCCACCACCCTGAGCAAACGCGCAGTCACACCAGCCCCTATACTATTTAAAGCCCAAGCCCCTCCCCGAGCTGGACCGCTAACTCGAGTCCAGCCGGGAACCGGGACTACCAAAATGGCGCCCGACCTGGCCCTCCACTACAATCGGCACTGGCAAGCCGCGGTGGACCGGGGCCCAGGGGGACCGGTAAAACGCTCATGCACACAGCGGAACAGCAGGTAGGGGTTTAAAACACACACAGCACAAATTGTCAATCAATTGGAGGTGTTTTTAAAATTAATTAAAAAATCAGGAGAAAAGTCCAGCGTGAGGCGAGTGACAGAAGAGAATTCCCTCGCAGTCTGCCACACCGATCCGAGCGCTCTAGCAAGGTGCTGCCACCACCCTGAGCAAACGCGCAGTCACACCAGCCCCTATACTATTTAAAGCCCAAGCCCCTCCCCGAGCTGGACCGCTAACTCGAGTCCAGCCGGGAACCGGGACTACCAAAATGGCGCCCGACCTGGCCCTCCACTACAATCGGCACTGGCAAGCCGCGGTGGACCGGGGCCCAGGGGGACCGGTAAAACGCTCACGCACACAGCGGAACAGCAGGTAGGGGTTTAAAACACACACAGCACAAATTGTCAATCAATTGGAGGTGTTTTTAAAATTAATTAAAAAATCAGGAGAAAAGTCCAGCGTGAGGCGAGTGACAGAAGAGAATTCCCTCGCAGTCTGCCACACCGATCCGAGCGCTCTAGCAAGGTGCTGCCACCACCCTGAGCAAACGCTCATGCACCAGTGTCCGGAGTCTTTGCTTGGCCGGCAGCCCCCCCCTCCAGAGGGATGTGGCGGCTTCGGGATACTCTTCTACATAAGACGTCGGTGGTGAAGCGAGTGGGGGAGGTCATTCAGGAGTATCTGGTCCACAACAGCAACTCCGACACGTCTCTAGCGACGCAGTGGGCAGCCTTGAAGGCGGTCCTCAGGGGGGAATTTATCTCCATTTCCTCGGCGGAGAACAGAGAGCGGCAATGTAAGAGGGACGAACTGACGGCGCAAGTCAGGGAACTTGAGCAGGTTCACCGTCGAACGGGAGCTCCTCGAGTTTGGAGGCAGCTGAAAGCGGCGAGGAAACTCCTCTCTGCGCTAGATCTAGATAGGCCGGAATACGCAGCGTTGCGTCTGAAGCATGCCTTTTATACGGGCGGGGACAGATGCGGTAAGCTCCTGGCCCATCGGCTCAGAGCTACGCAGCAACGCAATGTGGTGAAGGAGCTAGTGGGTGCAGATGGGGTTCCGGTTACCGGTGACGCGGACGTGGCGTATTCCTTCCGCAGCTTTTACGAGGCGCTATACGCCGCAGAACCCTCCCCACCGGGAGAAGCTGAGGCCTATCTGGAGTCTATGACCCTCCCGGCTCTGGAACCCGCCCAGGCGGACCACCTAGAGAGGGACATCCATGTGGAGGAAGTCATCTCCGCTATTGCACGATTGAAGCACGGTAAGGCCCCAGGCCCGGATGGCTACACGGCCTTGTTCTACAAGACCTTCTGCTCCACTGTGGCGCCTATCCTGGCTTGCCTGTTCAACTCCTTCTCTGAGCCGGGGGCTATCCCGCCGGACCTCCTTTCCGCGACGGTGTCGGTTATTCCGAAGCCCGGGAAGGACCGGACCCTGTGCGGTTCATATCGGCCTATTTCGCTTCTGAATGTGGACCTTAAGCTCTACACGGGGATCCTGGCGGCCAGACTTGGCCTGCACCTACCGGGCCTGGTGGAGGCGGACCAGGCTGGGTTTGTGCCCGGTAGGCAGACAGTCGACAACACCAAGAGGGTGACGCACGTGTTAGAAAAGGCCTCACGCGTCCCGGGGGAACGGATGTTACTGTCGGTCGATGCGGAGAAGGCCTTTGATAGGGTTCATTGGCCGTACCTTGAGCTGGTTCTCGGGAAACTGGGGATCGGCGAGAAGTTCCGCACCATGGTCTTCAATTGTTATAAGAGACCGTCAGCATCGGTGCGAGTCAACGGACACAGCTCTAGTAGTTTTGCCATTGAGCGTGGTACGAGACAGGGCTGCCCCCTCTCACCGCTCTTGTTCGCCCTCTATATGGAGCCGTTCGCCCAGAGGATCCGTGACAATCCGGACGCTATTGGGGTTAAGATGGGTCAGTACACCCATACTGTCAGCCTATATGCAGATGATGTCCTGCTGACCCTGGATGACCCCAGGCGGTCGCTCCCTGCTTGTGTCCAGGAACTGAACGCCTTTGCACGCGTGGCCGGCTTTAAAATGAACATGTCCAAATCGGCTGCCCTGGATGTGTCGCTCTCTGCGGCCACCAGGCGAGACCTCCAGCGTCTTTTCCCTATGCAGTGGTCCTCCTCCACGGTGCCGTACCTGGGGATCCTGCTTGCACCTTCGCTGCCTGAAATGGTCAAAGCCAACTATTCTTCCCTTAGCAAGAAGATTAAGGAGGAACTCGGCCGATGGGGCAAGGGCCTGCTCTCGTGGCTGGGCCGTATCGCAGCGGTGAAGATGACGG
This sequence comes from Lissotriton vulgaris, assembly GCF_964263255.1. NCBI lineage: Eukaryota > Metazoa > Chordata > Amphibia > Caudata > Salamandridae > Lissotriton > Lissotriton vulgaris. The sequence goes on from NW_028251284.1 coordinate 140,423, forward strand.
TACTGCCTCAGATCTTGTATCTTTTTCGTGCTCTGCCTCTCCAGCCCCCTGTGGGTTGGATACAGCAAGCGCAGGCTGACATCTCCCGTTTCGTGTGGCAGGGCCGCAAGCCTCGGATGAAGCGGGTTCTTTCCACGCTTGCCCCGGAGGCGGGGGGTCTCGGTGTTCCGGACCTCCGGAAGTATTTTCAGGAGGCGCAACTCCGGTATTTGGTGGAATGGAGCAGGTGGGAGTCGGACAAGCACTGGCTCTTTCAAGACCAGGCGGTTGCAGGTCGCACCCTTCAAGAGGTTCCATTCCTGCGGCGCGCACATCGCCCGGCTAATCTCTACGCCTCCTTTGTCACCCAGGTCCCACTGCGAGTGTGGGACGCGGTTTGTGAGCTCCGCGAACTCACCACTTTCCCGTCACCGTTTACACCCATAGTTGGTAACCCAGACTTTACTCCGGGCCTAGAACCGGGAGCTTTTTCTCACTGGGTGAGTGCGGGTTGCAGGGTGCTCTTTCAGATTTACGGGCCAGAGGGCGTGCTCCCTTTCCAACAACTCCGACAGGAATTTGGTCTGACGGAGGTGGACAGACTGCGTTATATGCAGGTCCGTCACTGGGCTCTCCAGCCCCAAGTGCGCGACGTCGCAGCCCGTCAAATCACACCTTACGAGCGGTGGCTGGTGACTCGGACCTCGGATGCCAAGCTTATCACCGATCTGTATAAATTTCTCCAACCCCCGCCATTTCATTACCACAACCCGGGGAGGGAGCGTTGGCACAGGGAGCTGGGCAGAACCCTGAGCCACAAGGAGTGGGACAAGATCGCATATCGGGCGAGGCACTCTGCGTATCACACTGGGCTGACGGAGACCTTCACCAAGGTGTCCACCTACTGGTATTACACCCCGGAGAGGCTCTACGAGATGCACAAACTCACCGACAAGGGTTGCTGGCGAGGCTGCGGACAGGAGGGTACTCTATCGCACATTCTCTGGGGGTGCCCGGTGCTGTCTGCTTATTGGAAGGAGGTCTTAGATGAGGTGGACAGGCACTTTGAGGTGGAGCTCCCGCGCTTCCCAGCATACGTCCTGCTAGGCCTTCCCAATGACTTGATGTACCCGCTGAAGTCCCGCAGGGGTAGGCAGATTGCTATTGCGCTAGGCTCAGCGGTTCAAAATATCCTTGTACACTGGCGCACCCCCACTGCCCCCTCTATCACTGGCTGGTTACATAGACTCTGGCAAGTACTGGGTATGGAGAAGATGTCGCTCACTGTGGCTGGAAATGTAGACCAGTTCGAGGAGCTCTGGCACCCTTTCTTGGCACTGCTGTCCACGGAATTTCGCGAACTCACATGTCCGAGGTACCTGCGCCTTCTTAGGCTGACGCCGCCGGAGGCTCCAGCGGATTAAGTGGGATGGGATCAGGGGGACTGGGGGTTGGGGGTAGGCGGCTTGGGGTGAATGTTTCTACAACGGGCTATTGGACGGGGATGTTGGGGTATTGTTTTCTTCTTTTTTCTTTTCTGGGGACGGGGGGCTTAGAGGGACTGTGTTGTTTTCGCTGTGTTGCGGGACGCTACTCATGCTTAGCTTTGATTGGGAGGTTGGGGACTTTTGGAGGGTTTTTCGCACTACCTTATTGCCTTGTAGCATATGCCTCTTTTCCCCTCCGGGACTACCGACCTCCCCACTTTCCGCCAGAATTGCTGCAAAATGTCTCTTTTTGCACTGTATGTAAACTTGACCTCCTACTTCCCTTCCCCATGTTTTTTATGTTTTAATAAAATGCTTTAAACCTAAAAGAATGAAAGGACAAATATGTATCACCACTGTGTTTAATACTTAAAATTTGCAACAAAGTAATTCTATTTTGCACGGTGTTGTTGTTTGTGGAATAAGATTGGAGAAATTAGATTTTGCACAAGCATCAAAGCATTCCGTATTACTAAATATGTGAATAATTTAATGTGCTTAACAAAGAAGTGCTGGTTCGGGTATCACCAGAGTAAAAAGTGGTGTAATGATTCACTATTTTGCTCCTCAGGAAGGAAGAAACTGAACCAATTTAATCTCACACATCTGAAAAAACACTGATTCACTCAATTTTCTATTTTAAACATAACAAAAAGTGTGGAATCACATTTCCCCCTTTTCTGTCCTATTATTGTAAATGTTTAGTTGGGAGCAAATCGTGCTTCCCGCATTCTCTATTTTTCAAGTGGCAAAATTGGTTAAAATATTTTAACACCATGATTTGCACCAGTCAAAACCTTTACTTAATATGGTGCTTAGTTTGCATTGTGTGAGCTGTAGGTTGCAAAAAGATGTCTGTGCCAATTAAATGAACAAATACCTCTTGATAATTGTGTACGGTTTCTACATATTTTAATGCTCCTCTTCCTATAGAGGTAATTTCATAACTTAAGACCTGATTCTGGTTTTGTCAGATGGGTATCCGGTCATAAACCTGATGGAGAACCGGTCCGTCTAATTACAGGTACAATAAGATATAAAGGATTTGTAATAAGTCCGCGGGAACAGACGCCAAGTTCCTAATGGAGCAATTCTTCCACCAAACTCTAAATCAGGCCCTTAGATTTTTGTTACTAAAAAGAATAGGTTGTTTCCTGGAGGTGTGCTCTTCAGACAAGAGCGATGCGGTCCCCTCATGACATGGTAAACTTGACACAGCAGCACACATGCAAGTTCAGTTGGCAGATGTACTAGAATGTAGTGTTGTTACACTTTATGCAGACCAATGTTGCAGTTGAATTCTGATTTGGGCCACAAATGAGAGTTCAATGAAGATAAGTTATCACTTGTTGAAAACTATGGGATGAATATGGACTGTTATTCTCTGCACTCATCAGACATAAGAAATTGTGTCTCTTTGCATGAAGGGTGTTCTCAGGTAATGTTACAAAAGGGAACTTAATAAAGGTGTCCTTTCCCCACACTCCCCCAACCATAATACAGAACCTCACCCTGCCACCAGTGCAGGTACACACCAAGGCTAAACCAATATTTCTGGTTGACTGTAGAAGCAGTCTTCATTACAGGATAGAACGTTCTGAGAATCAGACCTAGGTGTGGTTCAATTTCTGGTCCTGCAAGACAAAATAAAAAAAACAATGTTAATTATAAGAAAGACAAATGCCAACTTAAAATGACGAGTGTGCTGCAAACTTCATGTGTTTGTTACGATACATATTGAAAAATAACTTGGCGCATGGCTTTCTAAGATTTCCACTCAGCAACAAATGAAACTTCTAACCTCTGAGGATAAAGGGAACCAGATTTCACCAGATTTTTTTTTCACAACCGTGTTTATTGATTGATTAGGCAGAGCATAAATACAGTTCTCCACAATCAGGAGGACACTGTCAAATGGCAGACATATATCAAGGTGTATTCAAACCTAATCACTCAAAACACCCCGCGCCTGCCCCCCCTCACCCCCCCTACCACCCAAGGCCCCAACTACCCACCCCTTATCCCACCCTAATCCAATGCACGTGATCACCTTCAACCGCAGTACATGAATAGAGTACAGCAATCATCGAGTCCCCATCTACAGGCAGTCCATCGTCCGAGTCTGTTGGGGGCTCCAAAGTTAACCCCCTGTAGTCTGCCTACCGTTTCCAGATCTTGTAATGTTTCCGGGGGCATCCCCTGGCTTCAAACACAGGTAACCCTAACCCCATGAAATAATCCAGGCCCGCTTTCCAGGCACTCAGTGGAGGAGCACGCTCACCCTTCCATGCCCTCGCCAGGTCTCGCTTGGCAACTACCAGGCCTAACAACAAGAGGTGACGTTTGTAGATGTTCCCACCCACATTCTCCAGGATATGCAGAAGACCCAGCCTGGGCGTACGGGGAAGATCCCACCCCAGCACCTCCGACAAACAATTCCACACACCGTTCCAGAACCGGGTCAGACCCACACAGGACCACACCGTATGCAATAGCGTACCTCTCTCAGTCCCACAGCGCAGGCAATCCGGAGTCACAATTAGGCCAGCCTTCCATAGTCTCTCCCTGGTGTAATAGGCCCTATGCAGGTATTTAAATTGTATTAACCGGAGTTGCACGGCAATGGCAGCCCCACGGGGGGATTCCAGGGCCTCCCTCCAGTCATCCTCGTCCAATGGACCAATATCTGTTTCCCAGGATTCTTTCAGCGGTAGTAGGGAAGAGGAGCAATGGGTGACCAGTGTTTGGTAGATTTGGGATACTTTTTTATCCCCTAGGTCTCCCATGAAGAGCTTGGCTTCCACTGGACTGAATTCGGGGAGCTGATCCAAGCCAACCAGACTAGGTGCAAGCGCATGACGGAATTGTAGATATTTAAAGAATTCGGTCTTGGGCACACTAAATTCAGCGCTGAGGTCTTGAAAGGACTTGAATGTAACCCTGTAAGAACATGTCCCAGCGAGGAAATTCCAATAGAGTCCCAGTCACCAAACTCCGTCAGCGAGGCCAGTGCGGGGAGCTGTCCATTTTTCCACAGTGGGGTTTCTGCCGTCAGTCTACCCCACCAGCTCTTGCGGCGCAGTACTTGTCTCCAAATCATGAAGACCACCTGTGTGACTTGCGGCAGCCTCCTCCGTTGCCCAGCCGAGTACAATAGCGTATGTAATGTGGTATCTCCCATCAACAAGCGTTCGAGGGCGTATGCAGGGTCACTTCTATCGTCGTACCACCATTCATTTAGAACCAACAGGTTGGAGGCCTGATAGTAGGACAGGAGGTCAGATGTGGCCAGACCCCCACAATATGTGGATAGGAAGCAAGGACGCAGCGCCACCCTGGCGGCACCCCCCGCCCACAGGAAGAAAACAAGTTACTTACCTGTAACTTTAATTCCCCAGTATTGGTAACTTTCATAGATTCCCATGCTTTGCATCATTCCCCGTCGTCGGAATTGGAGTCTCGGTAACAAAAATACCATAGCTGTAGGTACAAAAGACAATGGAAAAAAGGCCTAGGCCTCATTCCCTTTTGTAGCAAATCACCCTCTTTGTATAAAAGAGACCAAACGTTGGCATCAGCCAATCAGAAGTGCTTCACCACTTAGAACCTTCCTGAAGGAACCTCAGAGCCTCAGATTTTCGTAGCCGTTGTGTACTTAGACACCATATCTGTTGTAGGCCTAGCTTTCCCCGGGGAGGTGGGTGGGCGCATGGGAATCTATGAAAGTTACCAATACTGGGGAACTAAAGTTACAGGTAAGTAACTTGTTTTCTTACCCCAGTATTGGAACTTTCATAGATTCCCATGCTTTGTATCAGAGTAGCAAGCAGTCGGCAAGATAATCACATTTTGCATCGTAAATTATAGCAATAGATAACATGACATTAGATACAAAATGTGAAAAATGGAAGGTGGGAAAGAAAGGAAAGCTCACCGTTAGTGGAAGAGGTTCCTCAGGACAGCCTGTCCTACTGCTGCATCATCTTGTTGCAGAGATTCCAAGCAGTAATGCTTGGTAAAGGTATGAACGCTGCTCCAGGTAGCAGCTCTGCAGATATCCTTAATTTGCACCCCCGCGAAGAGGGCTGTTTAAGAAGCCACAGATCTTGTGGAATGTGCTCGTATCTTTCCAGTCAGAGGTTTTCCTGCAGCCTTGTGACAATGTAAAATGGCACTCGTGATCCATCTTGAAACACCCTGTTTGGATAGTGGAAGGCCTTTACTCGGTCCCCCGAAGGCCACAAACAGTTGAGAAGATTTTCGAAAACCTTTAGTACGTTCCAAATAGAATTTCAAGCATGGCTGCACATCCAACGAATGCAATGCTTTCTCTGCTGGCGTAGAAGGTTGAGGGAAGAACGTCTTCAGAATGACCGGTTCATTCAAGTGGAAATCCGAGGGAACCTTTGGCATGAACCTAGGGTTAGTCCTCATGATCACAGTGTTCCTCTTGAATTGAAGGAAAGGTTCTTGGATGGTCAAAGCTTGTAATTCTCCTACACGCCGAGCCGACGTGAGAGCAAGGAGGAGAGCCAATTTCCACGAAAGATATTTGATGTCAGAACGATGGACTGGTTCAAATGGTAAGTAATTCTTTATTGTTTGATTAATTAAAATCTTACAATACTTCCATTACAAAAACATTTTCAATTTATACAATACAATACAATACAATAAAAAAAGAAGGTATTTCTTTTATCCTTAAAATTGAGATGATTGGACTTAAATAAAAATATAGTAAATTTTTTTTAATCTATTTATTTGTTTATGATTTCATAAAAGCTTTTTTCCTCAGCTACTTTTCTAATTTGGTAGTTATAATTTTTAAAAATTTTACAAAGGCAACGTTCATAACTATATCATTTGGATCAAGGGGGCGTGGCTTGGATGCCGAGGAGGTAGGCAGCGTGAGCTCGGAGCTCCGCGCCCGATCCCGGAAAATATCCTGAAAATCTGATCGGACCCCGACGTAATTGATATCATCCGACACTGGAAGATACCACGGAGGGTCCGGTGCCCACGGAGGACGACGTCGGGCCATTCCTGACCCGTTATTCGACTTCGAAAGTTGGACTCAGGCGCGAAGTCTTCGACCTAAGATGGCGGCGGTGGCATGAGACACGGAGACGACGGAGTCGCCGGACCGGAGCCCCACCAGGAGCTGCTGCCCCTACAGTTAGGAGGTGTTCGCGGTTGCTTCGCACCCCTCCCTGGGTGGTGGAGTGGACCTCGGGCGCACCTCAGGCGGTGGCTGGGATCCGCCCCTTGGTAGTGGCGGCGACAGCATGGCTATGGCCCTGTGATGATGGCCCTGGGCCTCTGAGCACGACTGGCGCCATCCGGACTAGCGGCTGATCGGAGACTCTGCTCCCCGGAGACGGCCTTGGATCCGGAGCCCTGAGCGGCGCCCCAGGCGCGGAAGGGACAGGGTTCTTTTTTTTCCCGCTGCAGCTGCAGAGGACCTCCCTGAGGACGAAGTCCGGCGACGTGCGGAGAGAGACCAAGGACAGAGTTGGAGGCCATCGCTCGTGCCGGCCCAGATGGGGAAGCCAAAAGGGAAGGGAGATGGTGCGACTGATACAGAGGCTGCCGAGGGAGCGGATCGAGACCAATCGGCACTGCAGCGGATGCAGGATCGTATCCTGGAGGCCATCGCCACCACAAAGGACGCTTTACAACAAGATATAGCTCAGGTGGCAACAGGCTTGGGCCTCCTGAAGGCCGACCATGATAAACTTAAGGACCGAGTGAAATCCGTGGAGCTCACGGTTAAAGAATTAGCCCCGGGCCATGCAGCGGTGAAGGCGCAGATGTCGGAGGTGATGGACCGCTTGAAGGTGCTGGAACGGAGGGCCGAAGATGCGGAAAACCGGAATAGGCGCAACAACGTACGCCTTGTGGGCCTGCCGGAAAAAATTGAAGGCGACGATATGGTGGGCTACCTCGATAACTGGTTGCGAACGGAGGTGGCACCGGAGGGACTGTCCCCCTTCTTCTCCCTGGAGCGAGCGCATAGGGTTCCGGCGCGCCCGCCGGCCTCAGGTCTCCCTCCTCGCCCGGTGGTGTTCAAATTGCTCCATTACCGGGACAGAGACTGGCTTTTGCAGAGGGCGAGAGAGGCAGGGCCCTTTCAAGTGGACAACAGCAGGGTCACTATGTTCCCGGATTATACGTTTGAAATGCAGCGGCTCAGAGCGAACTTTCTGTCCCTTAAGCGGGAGCTCCGTGCTGAAGGCATCAAGTATTCCCTGTTGTTCCCAGCGAAGCTGCGAGTGGTGGTGGATGAACAATCACTTTTCTTCACGTCCTCTGCGGACGCTTGGACCTGGTGGGACACTTATAAAGCGGGAACGGACGGTGCTAAGGCCAGGGAGGAGGAGGCTAAGGTGGCACAACCGGTCAGGAAATCCCAACGGATCAGGAGGAACCGCAGGAGAACCGGCAAACCTTCGGTGTCGCAGACGGAGGCGGAGAGGCAGGCGGCTCTACAGGCGGTAGCGGACTTATCCAGGACCACCAGAAGTCAGTCCGGGAAGGGCACGGACTCAGAGGGCCCGGACACGGGCTCGGAGACGGGACAATCGGAATTTGGTGGGGCCCGGGGCCCTATTGTGACACCGCAGACTTCGGAGGAGATACTCGAGGCGTGCTGATCTGGACTAGTGGAGTGGACTCGCTGGTTGGGCACCGGGGCACTGGGCCCGTGGCAGTGGAACGCTGTACTTTGAGGTTTTGGGGCGCTATAATGTGGGGATTGTGGGGTGGAGTACGCGGGGTGGATTTGCTTTGAGGATCTATTGCATCGAGCCACGCCTTACTGGCCCCTAAGGTCACCGCAGTGGAGACTGCGGCCATATTTGCCTTTCTTTGAGGGGTGGTTGGGAGTGTTAGTTTGGATGGGGGTACTTCCAGTTGCGGGGGGGCCTGTCCTGGGGGGGTGGTTGTTGCGAGCAGTTGGGGTTGCTCGGGGGCAGTTGCTGTTGGAGGGGTTTGGCTTCCTGTTTGGAGAGGGAGGGTGGGTTGGCCCGTGGTCGCGGGGCACATGAGGACATTGTTCTTTATCGTCTGGTCCGGTTGTGTGGGGGGGGATGGCTAGTACCGGGGCATTGAAATGTGTTTCCTGGAATGTGCGGGGTATGCAGTCCATGACACGCAGGCATAAAGTTCAGGCATACCTCAAGCGTAGGGGGGTCCACATAGCGTTCCTGCAAGAAACGCATCTTAATAAGCAAGAGGGGGCTGCTCTGCAGAGACGCTGGAGGGGGCAGCTGTTTCACACGACGTTCTCGGCCTTTGCGAGGGGGACACTGATTTGGGTGCGGGCGGGGGTCCCCTTCCAGGTAACAAAAACGTTGGTAGACCCGGAGGGCAGGTATGTGGCGGTGGAGGGGAGGCTGAGAGGCAGGGTGATATCTCTTTGCAATGTGTACGCTCCTAATGTAGATCTGCCCGCATTTTTGTCTACAATCTCGGGCAAACTGGCGGGTTATTTGGCAGGGCCGGTCCTTTTGGGGGGGGGATTTCAACTCGGTCGAGGATGTGTTATTGGATAGATCCCATCCCCCACTGCGCGCGTCCCCAGTGCATAGAGTCGCCAAGCGCAGGTTGGAATGGCAGGAGAGCTGGGCCCTCACAGATGCATGGAGGGCGTTACACCCAACTACTAGGGACTACTCCTTTCACTCACACTTGCATGACCTACACGTGCGGTTAGATGCGTTTCTTTGTTCGCCATGCGTGCTCCCTGCGGTGGGAGGGGCGGAATACTTGGCCAAGACGATATCGGACCACAACCCGTTGTTGATATCCCTGAACTGGATGGTGACTGCGAATAGCGTGCCAACATGGCGCCTACAACCCGACACCCTGGATGACCTGTTGTTCAGGGAGGCTCTGGGGGAACGCATTGAGTGTTACTTTGAGGAGAACAGTGGCACGGCCTCCACGAGGGCTGTGGAGTGGGATGCGTTTAAGGTGGTGGTGCAGGGACACTGTATTGGGCACACAGCTGGGGCCCGCAAGACTTTGCTGGACGACTTGGATAAGGCTGAAACGCGGCTGAGGGAACTGGAGAAAAGGCGCCCGAATCACCCTGAGTTGCAGGAGGGGCTTAGTGGGGCACGGGAAGGGCTGGCGGTAGAGTTGGAATGGCTGCGCAGCTTTGACCATAAGGCGTACATGACGAGGGCGCATGCGGAAGGCGATAAGGCGGGGTCTATGCTGGCATGGCTCGCTAACCCAGGCAGGAGGGGCATGCCAATCATGATGATCCAAGAGATAGGGGAGGAGCCCTGCCATACTCAACCCGGGATCCTGAATAAGTTTCGTACTTATTACGAGGGGCTCTATGAGAGTGGTGAAACGGGAGGGGCGGATGAGCTAGGGGAGTTCTTGGACGGCCTCCAACTGCCGAGAGTGGAGGACTCGGAGGCAGAAGAGCTGGGTCGGCCCATCACTCTTGGAGAGATAGGGTGTGCAGTAAAGCAGATGGCCAGAAACAAGACCCCGGGACTTGACGGACTTCCGATCGAATTCTACAGTAAATATCTAGAGTACCTTGCTCCTCGGTTGTGTGAGGTGTACAATGAAGCGCAAACGAAGGGTCGGCTCCCGGGCTCCATGAGTGAGGCCCTCATGATACCGCTCTTAAAACCGGGCAGAGAAGGTGCGGCTTTGTCCTCGTACCGTCCGTTGTCCATGTTGACGACGGACTACAAGATCCTAAGTAAAATTCTTGCCAACAGACTGCTGGTGCACATGACGGGCCTTGTTCACAAGGACCAGTGCGGTTTTATTCCGACACGCAACACTACCCATAATATCCGTAGGCTTACGAGACTGATGGGTGCGGACTGCCGAGCGCCGTTTCCCCATTTGTCCTTTCCATTGACATAGAGAAGGCCTTTGACAGCCTTGAATGGGGATACCTGTATGAGGTGATGCGACGCTTCGGATTGGGGGACGGATACATAAACTGGACCAAGGTCCTTTATACTGATGCGGTAGCGAGAGTCCGAGTGGGTACTCTGATCTCGAGGCAATACCCTGTCAGGCGTGGTACCAGACAGGGATGTTCCCTTTCTCCGCTCCTGTTCGCTTTGGCTATGGAACCCTTCGCTGTGGAGGCCAGGCTGGGCCGCCACTATGCCGGTTTATCATTTAGGGGCAGGCCGCATCTCATTTCCTTGTACGCAGATGACCTGCTGATGTTTCTGGCCGACGCGGGCCCCGAGCTCGCGGGGGCACGGCGGCTACTGGGGCGATTCGGCTGGTTGTCGGGCCTGAGGGTCAATTGGCCTAAATCCTGCCTGTTTCCCCTGAGATCAGGAGAACCATGTCCACTCACCGCGCAAGAACTTCGGTGGGAGCCGCGCTGCCTGCATTATTTGGGGGTCTATATTTATCACACCCCGGCTGACTTGCTGGAAGGCAACATCACCCGCTGTATTACTGCCCTACGGGGGTCCATGGACTTCTGGTCGACCCTGCCGTTATCCCTGGCTGGTAGGATTTCCCTGCTCAAAATGGTGGCCCTACCCAGGCTTCTGTATTATTTTAGGACACTCCCGGTGTGGGTCCCGAGCTCTATTTTTAAACGCCTGAGGTCTCTGTTCATAGCGTTCTTATGGGGCACGGGCAGGAGGCGCATAGCGCTCGACACTTTGCTGCGCCCCAAGGATTAAGGAGGAATGGCGGTGCCGGATTTTGAAGGGTATTACCTGGCTGCGCAGCTGCAGATTTTTACTCAGGAGGTTGCGAGAGTATATAGAGGCCCTGAGGACGCGAGAGTAGAAGGTACCCCGCGGCATGTTCTGGCGTACATCTCGCTGCACCAGAAGCTCCGGGTGGGAGATTTCACAGTCGAGGAGCAGACGTTCCGACTCTGCTGGGACCGGGCCCGTAAGCGGGCAGGAGTCCGCCTTATGTATGCCCCTGAAATTCCGCTGGGTATGGTCACGGCCCTCCCGCATGGAGGTGACTGGTCGCGCTTGCTAGGTTGGGAGGAGGCGGGGATACAAATGCTGGGTGATCTATACGAGGATGGAGTACTGCTGCCGTTTCAGGCTTTGCAAGAGCGTTTCGACCTGCTGAGAGGCGACTACTTGTTGCATGCAGCGGTCACGGGTGCTATGCAGGCCCACTGGGGGGAAGGCTTGCAGGAGCCGGGCACCTCCATGGCCTGTCAGTACACGATGATGGCTGCGGGGTCATTTAAGGCTGTCACTTGCTTATACTCCAGGATGCAGCGGGAGGCCTTGCAACCATTGACGGCCCTAAAGGCCAAGTGGGAGCTGGACCTTCAAGTGGAAATACCTGATGCGACCTGGGGCCAGTTACTGAGGCGGGCACGGAAGAGCTCGAGAAACGCCAGGTTTCAACGAATCCACTTCTATGTCATCCACAGGGCATACCTCACACCGGGGAAAATACAACAGTATTTTGGGGTAGACAACGCTGCTTGCCCTAGATGTAACACGGTCGGGGCGGATCTGGGTCACATGCTATGGGATTGCCCCGCTCTGGGAGACTATTGGCAGGAAGTAGGGCGGGCCCTTAACAGCGCGACGGACAGAGACATCCAGTACACAAAAGCGGTTGGCATCCTCCACTGGTTCCCACACACGCCTAGAAACAAGACCACTAGCAAATTTATAGACTTGGGACTTATTCTGGCCAAGCGGGAGATAACGAGGAACTGGAAGTCGAGAGTGGGGCCCACGTATAAAAGATGGTATGGGGAATGCCTGAGGTGGGCCGCATGTGAAAGCACCCTGAGGTACCAGGTGGCCTGGAGGATGAATGACGAGAAGGCTCTGGAGAGGGCAACTGCTTGGGAGATGATGGTGCAGGCGCTCCGAGATATGGACGCTGAGGAGGGAGAAGATGAGGGTGAGCTAGATGGGGAAGGCCCTGTCACTTTGCAGGAGAGCACACCTTAGCGAATGTTTGTTCCTCCTACAACGCGCCAGACACTCTTACACTGTTGATTCAACGCAGAGCGACCACGGGGGGGGGGGGGTGGGAAGGAAGTCGGAATTGGCGGGCTGTTGGGGCACCGAAATCAGGGGAGGGGGAGGGGTGAAAATCACAAAAGCAACCCAGCAATACTTGACTACTGATACTGTCAGACATTGTAAGGTGATACGAGAGACATTTATGGACAAGGCCACCCGCATCGGAGGAAAAGGCGGGCCCCCGGATAATGTTGGACTGGATAACACTACTCTTGTACATCGTGAATGTATATTGCTGATTATCTTGTCTGTACATTTCTATTGGTGATGCAATAAAAATGATGTTAAAAAAAAAAAATAATCATTTGGATCAAGACAAATTTTCAATGCCTGCCTGCATGTTCTTGTGGCCCGAAGATTAAAATGAGGTTTAAGTAATGCACATCTTTCCCTGCTAAGGCCAGGACAGATACAAAGGAGATGTACAATATTTTCTTCTCCACCTTTGCAAAGTCTACACAATAAACTGGAGTTAGTTTTTTTCCATGGCAGAGCGTGACTAAGGCCTGGCAGAATTCCAAATCTTGCATTCATGAAACATTGTTTACTTTTCTCAGACCACGGTATCTCCAAGTATTCTTGCACTTTCTTTTTTTCATATCCATTTATTACTCTCCACGCATGCTTTCTTTTTGCCAGCACGTTTTTATCATGTAATAGTGATAAGTAACTGGTTGTTCGATTCACTATTTTTTTAAACGATCCATTGTTTATTGTATTGTTCCATATATGCATCAGTGAAAACTCCTCTAGTGCATCATGAAGATATCTCCCAGCAAGTGATTTTTTATTATTATTTACTTCTTGCCAGAGTATTTGTGAAATTTGATTATCATGGTCATTCTTAAACCTTCTTTTTTATTGTATTGTATTGTATTGTATAAATTGAAAATGTTTTTGTAATGGAAGTATTGTAAGATTTTAATTAATCAAACAATAAAGAATTACTTACTTACCAGGTTCAAATGGACCCTTCATAAGTTGAGAAAGGACCAGATTCAAATGTCATGTAGGAGGAGGCGGTCTCACCGGTGTATAGACCCTGAACAAGCCCTTAAGAAATTGCTTGATTATCCTGGAAGACCACAAGGAAGGCCCGGATTCTGTCCTTCTGAACCGTGACAAAGCAGCCAAATGGACCTTAATTGATGAATGGGCTAGTCCAGATTTGGCCAAAGACAGCAGGTAAGGTAGGATCTGATGAGGCTTGGAATTGAATGGATCAATGCTTTGTTTTCGACACCAACAACAAAATCTTTTCCACTTAAGGCTGTAAGTTTTGTTCGTTGAAGGAGCCCTTGCTTGGGACAGAACTTCCTTAACCTCCCTTGACAATGGCAGGTTCATAAATTCTCGCTGTTCAGGAGCCATGCAGTCAGGTGTAACGACTGAGGATCTGGATGCAAAATTTGTCCGCCGGACATCGTGAGAAGACCCGGCAGAATCCTCAAAGGCAAGGGAGGAGCTATCGAAAACAGATGGAGCTCTGTGAACCCGAACTGCCTCGGCCAAGCCGGGGCTATCAGGATCATCCTGCACGGTTCCACCTTGAGTTTCCTGATCAGTCGTGGTATCAGAGGAATGGGAGGAAAAGCGTAGACAAATGTCTTCGACCAGGCTATCGAAAGGGCATTTCCCAGTGAATCTTGATGGGGAAGCCTGCTTGCGTAAGACCGGCATTTCTTGTTGGTCGGAGTGGCAAAAAGGTCGATGTCCGGCCTGCCCCACAGGCTGAAGACTTGTTACAAGACTTTCTGATTCAACTCCCATTCGTGGCTGACCGAGGATGACCTGCTCAGTCTGTCGGCGTTTTCGTTTAGGACGCCTGGCAAGTGTTCTGCCGTCAGTGACATCTTGTGCTGGATCGCCCATTCCCAGACCTGCTGAGCCTCTAGCGACAATAGGCGCGATCTGGTCCCTCCTTCCTTGTTCACATAGTGGTGTTGTCCGTCCTGATAAGCACTTGTGAACCTTCCAGGCGAGGAAGAAACGCTTGCAGAGCCAGTCGTATCGCCCTGAGTTCCAACAGGTTGATGTGGAGGCGTTTTTCCTGGGGTGACCAATGACCGCTGACATGTAGGTCCTGCATCACTGCTACCCAACCCTCCAATGACGCGTCCGTCGTTATCACTTGTGGAGACGGGTCGTTTGCGGAGGATAGGCCTTGGGACAAGTTGTTTTGATCTGTCCACCATAAGGCCGCTTCCTTCATCTCTGGAGTGATTATCACCCTGTCGTCGAATGAACCGTGGACTTGCTTCCACTGATTGTCTAGTTGCTCCTGCTAGGGACGCATCTTCAGTCTGCAATGGGGAATTAGTGGGATACACGATGATATCACTCCCAGCAGAGACTTGTAGCGGCGTACTGAAAGAGACTTTCTTGTTTGTAAGTCTTGGGCCATGGTTTGTAATTTCTGCCTCCTCTCCGGAGTAGGAAAAGCTCATCCGGAGTAGGAAAAGCTCATGATAGCTTCGAATCCAAGATGGCTCCCAGAAAACGAGCCCTTCTGGACGGGACCTGGCAAGATTTCTCGTTGTTCAGAGTGAGTCCCAGGTTCTGAAATAAATTGGTACATGCTTGAACCGCCTTCAGCGCTGCTTCTCTGGACGGAGCTTTCAGTAACCAGTCGTCCAGATAGGGGAAGACCTGAAACTTGTGTTTTCGCAGGAAAGCTGCTACTGGTGCCAGCACCTTTGTAAAAATTCTTGGGGCGGAGTCCAAAGGGTAAAACCCTGAACTGGTAATGGCTCTTGGCTACTGTGAATCGCAGAAACCTTCTGTGCGCTGGGTGAATCGGAACGTGGAAATAGGCATCCTCGAGATCGAGTGTGGCCATGAAATCCCCCGGGCTGATCAGCTTCAAGATGTCCTGGAGGGACACCATCCGGAAGGACAGAGAAATGAGATAGGTGTTTAGCCCCCTTAGGTCTAAAATGGCGCGCCACTTGTCGAGCGTCTTCTTCACCAAGAAGAACCTGGAATAAAATCCTTGACCTCTTTGGTTTGAGGGAACTGGCTCTATCGCTCCTTTCCGGAGCATCTGTTGAACTTCGAGCCGAAGGAGACGCTGGTGTTTTGATGGAGTGGCAGCCGGGGGCTTGGGTGGAGGGACTTGTGTGAATTCCAAGATATGCCCTTTCCGAATGATGTTGAGCACCCAACGGTCCGATGTTATCTTGGACCAGTTCTGAAGGTATTTGTTGACCCTGCCTCCAACTGATGACTTCCTGAAGGAGGGTCCAGTAGGAAGAGCCAGGAGGCCGCTATTGGCGCTTGGACGAATCTCGTCCTCGTGCCCCCTGCTTTCCTTTATTGTAAGGCCTGGAGTAATTGGAAGACTGGCCCTGCCACTGCTGGTAAGGCTGACGGTATTGCTGGGAACCTGAGCCTGTGGTGGAATAGCGTTGTTGTTGGAAGGATCCTCTGTAATTAC
This sequence comes from Lissotriton vulgaris, assembly GCF_964263255.1. NCBI lineage: Eukaryota > Metazoa > Chordata > Amphibia > Caudata > Salamandridae > Lissotriton > Lissotriton vulgaris. The sequence goes on from NW_028251284.1 coordinate 156,340, forward strand.
CACCCCTGCCTCTGGATCCCTTGAAAGGAGACTTCCTGTATTGAAGGGTCCCCAAGGACCTAGCAGTCTCTGTGTCCTTTTTTGTATCTTGCAGGGTGTCGTCAATGAGTTTGCCGAACAATGCTTCTCCATCAAAGGGGAGATCCAAGACTTTATTCTGAGTCTCGGGCCGGAACCAAGTAGCCTTAAGCCATCCTTGGCGACGGAGTACTGCCGCTCCAGCCAATGAACGGAATGCAGTAGTTGCAATATCCATTGCACAATCGATGATTTCCATCGACGTCGTCTCTCCTTCCTGTAAAATCTTCTTTGCCTCAGACGTAGATTTGGGAGGCAGCTGGTCAAGGTACGGGGCGACATCGCACCAGAGTTGGCGGTCGTACCTACCCAGAATCGCTAAGGCATTAGCCGCTCGCACCAGCAAACTTGCCATCGATGAGAATCTTTTTCCCACGTTATCCAACCTCCGCCCTTCCTTGTCCGGAGGAGTTGTTAGTGGTGCAGAAGGGTTTCGTGATTTCCTCTGCGCCGCCTGCGAGATCACAGAGTCTGGTCTTGGATGACATGTCAAGGCCGCAGGAGCATCATCGGTCGCCTTGTACTTTTTATCGAGACGCGGTAGCACCGGGACCACCGTCGCCGGGTGTGTCATTGCCTTTATGCCCTCTTTCCATAGGTGATCCACAATAGGAATGGACCTGGCAGTTTTCCGAAAGGGTTCCTTAAAATCATATAAGAAACAATCTGTGGTAACCTTAGGCATGGCTAATTTAAATCTTGCCGCAGCTCTCTCCATCAGCTGATGGAAGCCCCCAATGTCCGCTGGCGGGGAGTCTGCCGGGTCCGGAATTGGTGATGCGGGATGCTCAATAACATATTCATCATATTCCGTGTCGGGATTCGAGACATGATCTGACTGCTGGTCCTCATCCGAGGAATCATCAACATCATGGGTCCCTGGCAATCCAGAGGAATCTTGTTGGAAGGACGCTTGAGGCTGAGGGGAAGCTGGAGCCGGAAAAGTAGGTGGCACCAATGAAGCCGGAGTCCTTGAAGGCGTAGCAGGCGCTGACGTAACTGGAAGAGGTCTACTGGCCTTAGATTTATAGTCCTGTAGCATCTTATGCAGATCTTGAAGGAAAGACGCTGGCACTGTAACCATTTCCTGTTCAGGTTGCTGCTGCTGCAGCTGAAGATGACCACTCTCCTCGTGGCCGTATTCGCCCTCTGAGTCAGTGTCCTGGCATTTGACAAAAAGCTGGGAGGGACTATTGGCATAGCTATATGCATCTTGTTCATCCTCCTCTGATTCTTCCTCTTGAAGGAGCATGGTTGGTAACAGAGGGGACACAGTCCTCAGAGAAGTAATTTCTGGCATGATCCGCGTCACAGAAATGGTAATCCGCTTTTCTGTGGATAATATTGTCGGTTCCGTAGTCGACGGTTGTATGTGCGCCGTCGAGATAAGAGTCGTGGACGTCGTCGACGATGAAACTGTCGACACGCCAGCCATTGTCATAGTCACCGTAGTAGTCGGCGACGCCCTCGTCGACGAGACTGTAGTTGTCGACATCGTCGTCATCGTCGGTATCATCGTCGTCGGCACCATCGCAGCCTTTGTCTTCGACTGGACTTTCGTCGCCGACGGGACTTTCGTCGTCGACGGGACCTTCGTCGTCGACGGGACTGTGGTCGTCTACGACTCCTTCGTCGACACCCTTGTAGCTGGTACCTTCGTCGGCGGCGTCTTCGGTTTCTCCGTCGACGGGGAGGACTCCGCCGTCTACGGTAGCGTCGTAGACGAACCTCCTGTCGACGGAGTCTTCGACGACGTCGAAACTGATTTAGGCGTCTTCGTCGACGGGCCTTCCGCTGTCGACGTCTTCGTCGTCGAGGACTTAGAACTCCTCTCAGAAGACTGGAATGAAGGTGTTTTGAAGGCTGTAGCAGTCTTCTCACCTGTAGAAGGTGTAGAAGGTCCATCCCTCTCCTTTACACTTCTGTGAGGAGATTTGCTGGGACCTGGGCTCTCAGACTCACTGGGGGTCTTTTTAGAGGCCTTTGAAGATCTTCTCAAAGAAGTAGAAGGGGAACCCCTACCCCTTTTCACTGACCTTCTTGTAGAGGACATCGATCCTGCATCCTCACTGTCACTTGAGACAGTATCCTTCCTTGATTTAAGCTTTTGAAGCCATGTCAGGAGCCTACCCTCACGGTCCCGGAGGGTTTTGGTGGAAAAAGTGCGACAGATCTTACAGTCAGCAGCCTGGTGGTCAGGATAGAGGCAATAAATGCAGTCCTTATGCTTATCCTCCACAAAAAGCCTTTTCTTGCCACAGGTGGAACAAGGCTTGAAAAGGGCTTTTTTCTTCTCAATTTCCGACATCCTGGAAGGCAGCAACAATCCTGAAGTGAATCTGGAAGATTCTGAAGAAAATCCTTTAGAAAATCCTGAAGTAATCCTTTTGAAGAGTAGAAGTTGAGCAGAGCTCAAAGGAGACTCCCTAGCACAACGTGCAGTAGAAAATCTGAGGCTCTGAGGTTCCTTCAGGAAGGTTCTAAGTGGTGAGGCACTTCTGATTGGCTGATGCCAAAGTTTGGTCTCTTTTATACAAAGAGGGTGATATGCTACAAAAGGGAATGAGGCCTAGGCCTTTTTTCCATTGTCTTTTGTACCTACAGCTATGGTATTTTTGTTACTGAGACTCCCATTCCGACGACGGGGATTGATACAAAGCATGGGAATCTATGAAAGTTCCAATACTGGGGTAAGCGGCCCAGCACCGAATTTACCCGACGGAACCACTGTGGTTCGATCTTATGCGGGTGGTTCTGCAATTGATACAATAGGCGCGGAAGGGCGACCGTCTTGAAAATTGCAGACCTACCGTAGATGTTGAGGGGCATGCGAGACCATGTCTTGATATCTGATTGGACTCTATCCCACACAGGCAGCACGTTGCTCTCCCATGCGATATCAGCGGACTCGGACAGGAAGAGTCCTAGGTATTTCAGACCCCCGACCGCCACCTGCAAGGCCGATGCCCAGGGGTATACACCCGTCTCCCCGCCCAGCACCCAGAGGGTGGACTTGCGCGGGTTGAGAAAAAGTCCTGACACCTCACCAAATATGCGCATTATCTCCAGTATTCGAGGGCCAGATCGGTTAAGATCGGTAAGAAAGAAAAGGACATCGTCCGCATACAGCGCAATTCTATCTGAGAGTCCTGCTCCCCACACAAAGCCACGAAGCTGCGCGTCGATGCGCACCCAAGAGGCCAAAGGTTCCATGGCCAGCGCAAAGAGGTATGGGGACAGAGGGCACCCCTGTCGGGTTCCCCTGGCAATCGAGAATTTCTCTGAGATCGCCCCTGACACATGTAACGAGGCAGTGATGTCTGTATATAGCAGCTTGACATATGAAATAAACACCGGGCCCAGGTTGAGGCGTGGCAAGAGAGCGAACAGGTACGTCCAGCTGACCGAATCGAACGCCCTGTTGATGTCTGCCGGTAATAATGCCGCCTGTTCCCTAGTGGCCCCCATAGCGTCCACTGCCGCCTGCGCTCGTCTGATGTTGTGTCGTGTCGCCCTATGCGGCATGAAGCCCGCCTGATCCGGATGGACCAAGTCGGCTACATATGGGAGAAGGCGGTTTGCCAACGCTTTAGCCAGTAGCTTGGCTTCAATGTTGAGCAGGGATATGGGGCGATATGACTCATGTCAGTCAGGTGGCCTACCCGTTTTCTGAAAAACTACAATTTCAGCGTGGCGCCAGTCCGCCGGCAAGCTACCCTGTTCCCGCACTGTCTCCAGTGCCCTCCTATAGTGTGGTCCCAATTGAAGGTGGAACTTCTTATAAAATTCGCAGGGGAACCCACTCGGCCCAGGCTCCTTACCCGTGTTGAGTTGCCCTAGCGCATCTCCTAGGTCCTCAGCCGTAAGGGGGAGGTCCAGGGATTTCCTGGCGTCGTCTGAGACTGCACGAGGTGGCAGGTCAGCAATGAATTTGTCTGTTGCATCCGGCGGGAGGCTGTCCCGGTGAGCATATTGCTCCGCGTAGTAGTGGGCGAAGCTCGTCGCCAGAGTCGCGGGGTCCGTTATGGCAATTTCCTCACCGTCAGTGAGGCCCGGTAGTGTGACTGGCTGCAGGGTGTGCTGACATAGCCTATGCAGCATGGTGCAGGGCTTATCGCCCCACTGATATACCCTGCTCCATGTGGCTAGCCACGCCTGCCGATCCTCGTCCATTAAGACAGAAGCGTAGGATTGCTGTGCTTGCAGGAGCAGCCGTACCGCCACTTCATCCCCCCTCCCCTGACACCGCCGTTCTAGCACCTCCACCCGCGCCGCGGCGGCGACAATGGCCTCACGGCCGCGGCGACGGGCCGCAGTACACCATGCTATGTCTTTGCCCCTCAATGTGGGCTTCATGGCCTCCCAGACTGTCACCCCGTCCACACCCTCGACTAGATTCTCCTGCCAGTAGTGGGCAACTGCACTTCGCATATGTTGAGTATAGTCTGCCTGTTGAAGATGCCACGAGGACATCCTCCATCGGAATGGTTGACGTTTCTTGTGCAACTCAACCCGCACCGCAACAGGGGAGTGGTCGGACAGTCCTCTAGGTTGAATTGTGGCCTCTCTCCCCCTATCAAGGAACGATCCCGGCACGAACACGCAGTCCAGCCATGAAAATGAACCATGCACAGCAGACACATACGTATATTCTCGCGCCATGGCATGCAAATGTCTCCAAACATCCACCCAGCCCAATCCGTCCACCATCGCTCTCAGTCGTGTAGGGGAGGCAGCCGCCACAGTCCCCTGTAGCCTCCTGCGGTCTAGGCTCATATCCATAACATTGTTCCAGTCACCACCTATCACGGCTAGGGATTCCGGGATATCCGCCCACAGTTCAAATAGCCTCTCAGCCAGGGACCACTGTAAAGGGGGAGGGGCATACACACTACCAAACACCACCGGTTCAGTACCAATCATGCCCTTGACAAACACATAGCGACCCTGCCGGTCAATCCATTGACGTTCATGAGTGTAGGACAACCTTCGATGAATCAGAACAGCCACTCCCCTGGAACCCCTGGAGAACCCAGCATGAAATACCTGTTGGTAACCAAATCTCTGCAGGCTAAGCACCTTTGTCCCCATCATGTGCGTCTCTTGCAACAGCATCACATCGGCTGAGCCCCTTTTACCCCATCGCAAGACTGCCCCTCGCTTAATTTTGTCCAACATCCCCCTGACATTCCAGCTTAATACACGCATAGATTCCCTGGCGAGTCCCTGCATTGACATATCAACCATAGTCACAATGGAAAAATCCTTGAGGAGCCCAGAACCCGGCCCAGACACTCAATGCTATAAACTTCAAGGTATTAGAGATCACGTGCACCCCCCTCAAATAACCCCCCACCCCCCGTCACACCCCTCCAACACTGCCCCCCCAACTCCCAAACACCCGTCTCCCACCCCCCTCCCCTATACCTCATGGAACACTGAAGTACCTGTCGCGGCATGGGGAACTTCGGGCCCAAAACAGTGCGCCCAAAGCCAACCATGCCAATGGATCCCAACTATGCCCACCAACTAAAGAGACCCCCCCTCGGGGCCCCCCCCATCTGTGGGGGAACTAGGCAGCCCTACAAATCAGTACCCCGAACCCCATTCCACCACCACCCTCTGAGCCCAAGCGAAGAGAGGCAGTCAGGCTCCACCAATACTGTTCCCCATGAACCAAACCAAGGTCTGTGTTGTACAGCACCGGGTGCTCACTGTTCGGCTGATGAAGGAGTCACGCATAGCCCTCCGATGAATCCTTCAGTGGGCAAGTGGCAATTGAAGAGAGTCGGACTCCCACAGGGTTCAGTTTTCTTTCCCCGATTGATCGGTGTCAAATTGTGTCTCATCCGGCAGGCCACTGCGGGACAGGGAGCGTTTCCGTGACCGAGATTTCCTGTGTCGTTTACCCCTGGCAGCGGGGTCACCCCTCTCCTGTGACGATCCACGCGATGGTCCACGCGATGGTCCAGAGCCCAGGCCTGGTTGGGTGTTCGACCGGATTCTGACTGTCTCATCTGTCCATCTGAAGACATCCTCTGGAGTATCAAAGAAATGGGTTTTCGACTGAAAAATTACCCGAAGGCGGGCTGGATACAGCAATGAGTATTGTATCTTTAGTCCACGCAGTTTGGCCTTCGCTGCCAGGAAGGAGTGATGTTGTTGCTGTACCTGTTTAGTATAGTCCGGGAAAATCATAATCTTATGATTATCGAACAGAAGAGTCTCCTTGGCCCTCGCCTCCCACAGTATTGCATCTCTGTTGTGGAAGTTCAGTATTTTGGCTATGACCGGCCGATGCCGTTCTTCAACGGGTGGCTTCTGCATCAGGGCCCTGTGAGCGCGCTCCACCACAAAGCATTGTGACAGAGCGTCCGGGGGAAGCCAGCTCTCCAGCCACCGTGTCAAGAATCTATCCATGGGCCCCTTCTCACAATCCTCCGGAAAACCCACGAAGCGGAGGTTATTTCTGCGTGCTCGCCCTTCGGCATCCTCGACCCGGAGCGCCAGGCCCTTTTGAATCCTGTCCATCTCAGCCACCTTCTGTTTCAATGTGCTCACATCACCTTCCACTCCCGTGATCCTGGTCTCGGCCTCCGTGATGCGGGCTACTGCGTTGCGGAGATCCTGTCGCAGCAAGGTCACATCGGCCTCCACCGCTCCTATTTTAGCGTCTAGCATGTCTCTTGACTGGGTGATGGCCGCCATCAAAGCCGCGTTGTCGGGCCCTGCACCCTGGCCACCGCCGGAGGCACCGGGTCCCCCACTGGGTCCAGTAAATTTATCAATGGGCCCCTGTTTGGCGGAGCCACTTCCACCCCCGCCTCTAGTCATGGCTGGGACGTCCAGGTGGGCTGCTCCGTACCAGTAGTAGATCCTCAGCTCACCACAGCCCAGGTCCGACGCCCACTAGAAGTGTCCAGGTCTACTGAATCCGAGGCCGGGGTGGACTCACTGGTCACGCCACTGCGCCACGACCGCCACCACACAGCTCCTCCAGGACCCAGGCGCCCAGCCAGCAGGGGCCCACGGTCGTCTCTCGGGCCGGGATCGCGGCAAGGCGCCGGAGATGTTCTTGAGGCCGCAGGCGGGTCGCCCAAGCCCCCCCGGGGAGGTCAGCCCCAGGTCCGATCCCCCGCCCCCGGGGGTCGCAAAACTCCAGGCCCCGGCTTCCAGGCCCCCACACAGGCCACCACCGTCCTCACGGCCCCCGCCGCCTGCACAGAGATCGGGGGGGCGAAGGGGCACAGCAGAGCTCCCAGTAATTATTCGCCCAGTTAAATGGGCAACTTTCTTTTTTGAAAAATGTGACTGCAACTCCTTTTTAACATGGTTCACACAAGTAAGACCTAATCACAATTTTTGCATCTTTGTGCAGTCTGCATCTCTGCATCTACAGCAAAGTTTATATTAACTTTGAAGCAGGAAGCAAGTAGGGCATTTAGCCAACACAATGCTCCAGGCAATGTAACTTTTTACAGCTCATGTAAGGCAATCAGCCTCCATCAGTAAGCGAAAAATAAAGTTTCACATTGTCTTTTCCCTGGATTCCCTTGCACCTTTTTATAATGGTGATGAAGGAATGCGGAATTAGAGCAGGATTGCTGCATTTTTACAGAAATCCAAAATCCTTGTACGTAGAAAGACTTCATAGATAAGTAGTTAGTTGGTGTAGAGATGTTTTAGTTTTTAACTGTTGATTAGCAAGAGACATAATGAAACAACACCTGTAAGGAACATCTGGTGCTGGCATGTGGTGCTGGAATTGATTACGAAAGACAACAAATCTAAAACAATATGTATCTTTTTAACATAATAACCAAAATAGCAGCAATACATGTTTATCCTACAAAAATTGCTGTCGGTGTACCTATATTTAAGATGCAACCATTCACTTCAAAGGCCTCTTGCTGGAATTCCATATTTGAAGCCTCCTGATGAAAGTAGCACTGAGATGTTTGTTTCTTTAATGAGCACTGTCCGGAAAGCTATCTTCTTAGAATTGATTTGCATACCCAATATGACATGGGGTCTCAACAGATAGTGTTGCGGTTTTATTTCTTCCTGTTCATTGTCAAATTCCTCACAAATTAAGTGTTTCAACTATATGGGTTGAAATGACAAAGTCATGGGCTTCTATTCTCAATGCCAACATTAGTTTGAAATATATGTAGAAAAGAACTTAAATATGCCCTCTGTGGCTTTTTTCCACTTTCAATTCGCATTGAACATTGAACATGCAATGCTAGTGATTGACCCACTTTCAAACAGCACTGTAAAATGTATAAATCCACCATACTGTCATGGGCTTATACAAAATGTGACACACTTTATTAAGGGACCAGAAAGAAGAAGCCAACATCTGTCAGGGCATGCTTCAAAGCCAACTATCTGTGTATTTGAGTGGTGTGATGACATGAGCCAAAATAGTCAGATAAAACTATCTGCAGCCAGATCTAAAAGCAATGTAGAATGGATAGATTGCCACAGATCACAGTGTTCCATAATATCATACCATTTTTGAAATTACCGTATTGAATTGTTATTTGATGGATGGCCCAAAACACAATCTCCTCTGGAATAGATGGCACCATGAATAGATTTACGATCCCAGAAGATATTGACCGTGGTATCCACTTGGTAAGAGCAATTTGACACATTAAAGCCATCCTTTCAAGTTCAGCAGAATTCTCCTAAATATGTAGAAATAGGAAATATTGGTAATTTAAATGATTTATGACAAGGAAGACGAGACAAACAAATCCAAAACAAGAATTAAGTACAAAGTATCAGGTATGGAGATGATATTGTGAAACAGGAAATGCCTAAACACATCATTTTGGGACTGATTATGAGTTTGGCAGATGGGATACTCTGTCAAAAACGTGATGGATATGCCGTTCGCCATGCTACAAGTTCCATAGGATATACTGGAATTGTAATACAGCGGACAGGATATCCCTCACGTTTGTAACAGAATATCGCTGCCTACCAAGCACTTAATCAGGCCTTAAAACTCAATCAACAATAAGATAGACCCAGAGCAGATACGAGAAATGTATTCACTCCTTAAAATAGATGAAGTAGAACCAGGAGTTTCCAAAACAGACTGAGCACCAGCAGCAAGAACTTTTAAAGGATAAAAACGGGTCATATATAAAATTACAAATATAGTGGTGCACCCAGTGCATAAATAAAAAATCCATAGCAATATCAGAAATTTTTGTCTCTTCTTTATTTCACATCCAATATACTTATATTTTTATCAGTGTCTGTCTTTCTGCACTGCAGAAGTATTTAAAAGTGACTGATACCCTTTAGGGTGTGCACCAAATATATTTCATGGGACAAGCTGGGACGTGCGCGCTATTTTACCTAGCCGCTTTCAGTATTTGTATGGGGCATATACAATAAGAAATAATTAATTGCATTTGGCTGTTCTCTAGACCTTTATTGCCTTAGTGTTTTCTACATATAAAATAGCTGACTTTAGGCTGTGATTTTATTAAATATTTAACCTCTTTTCAACACAACAGAAAGATTGCAGAAGCTTTTTGATCCAAACAAATAGTACTGGCTTTAAAAATATTGAATTGATTATTTTTACAAATATTTTACCTATTTTAGGACTAACACAAATGTATTTCAAACACTCTAAAAAGGATAGACTGTTTTAGATATAAATGCAGGGACAGGGAAAATCATGATAAAACACCATGACAGTAAATCAGAAGTACCTATAATAGTATAATACATAAACTGCATCCTAATGACAATGTGGGGAATTACTAAATATGTCTACAATTGTTTAATATCGTTGTATAGCTTGCAAAAAAACGCAACCTCTCTTGCGAAGTTCTCAACTCTCAGAGGCCAGAGATAGTACAACAGTGAAACATATGTGGCACTTCCAAGCTGCTGTTCTGTTTTGCACTGTCAGCATACATGGCTGCATGTGGAGGTTGGTACAGTCCTTAACTCCATATTCCTTCAGGGGGATGCCTGGACCTCTGAGACTCTAAGTGTCCCCTACCAAAATGTTTCTTAGTAGCTGTGCTACCTTTGCACCACTTCCCTTAAACATGTTCTGAGATCCAGTTTGCCTTTGCCAGTGTTTAGTAATTTGATAGAATCAACTGGACAAAAGTGTTCACTAATTTGTATGGGACTGAGCCTCCTAACAAATGGTGTAATGCATCTTGACACAGTGTTGGGGTGAAATGGGTGTAAATACAATGCTTGTTACAAAAGGACCAAAACATGCCTTGGCAGCATCCGCTACAAACTGGTACGGCCAAAGAGGAGCAAAACAAATGATCTAACACCACCCCCCTCCTGTGCACTTTGCAAATCTAGTCCATGTTGTGAAATGAATGGAAATCCGATCTCTGTCCCCCTTCCTCTCTCTTTTCACTGTTTTTCATACACATAAACAAATACACACGCAAACACGTATAGACATGCAGACACATTTCTGTGTGCACCTCAGGCTCTAAAATAGGCCATTCATAAATAAAATACAAACCAAGATCTACAGGAGAGCTTAACTTTTAAATCTATAAGTTTGTTACATACAGATTAAATCTATTTTGTGTTCTCAGCCCTTGCCTACATGAACATGTGGGAGGTAAAGAAGAATCTGATTCTCGGTCGCTCTACATTGCTACCTTTGTAAGATATTTAAGAAGCAGCAGTTTCTGAAAAATAGAAAACTCATGACCTACACGCTCTGGGAGTTTTCACCTAAGGTATGTGGGTCATTATTGTTTTTGTTGTCCCTCACCGCCAGGTTTTCCTTGCAGTGATGGACAAAATGAAATCATACAGTTTGAGCTAAATAGAGGGGACTTTGTGATGCCTTTATTTCAGTTCATCAGATTAAGCATTCATCGACTGAGCTACCAAGAAAACTACTGACAAAAAGGTTGTAGTCTGCCCATCTGTAAATGAGGCAGGTTGACAAAAGATTGGTGGGCAGGGTGCTCTGACACATTTACAATAGTGTAACCTGTACCACAAACTCAAAAATAAGGGCTTAATATTTATTATAGTTTTATTAAAGGCCTTGCAAAATATATAAAAAGGGGAACAATCATATACCTGAGTTTAAATCCACTAGTTTCTCAACTAGATGTAATTTGAGTATCATATTGTTACAGAGAAATATTTACTTTGGTGTATGCTCATTTACTTTTGAATTGATCTATGTATTTACAGTTTTTTTTGCATTAGTTGTGAAACAAACCTCTCTTTCTTTTACTGTCACTGTGCAGAAAAAAATAGTGTGACTAAAATGTGGTATTTATTGAATATTTTTTCTGTTTGATCAGATGATATTTTTCTAATGTATAGGGTTTGTTAGATGTATTCATGATTCAAAACCTCTGACCACAATGTGCAAAAAATTAATTAAATAGTTTTAAAAATCACAACCAAGTATACCACTATTTTACAAAAGAATCAGAAATAAAGCAGGGCTGTTTTATTAGTTGTATTTTGTGTGGGTATGTGTGTGGGATGTTATGTTTGAGAAATGGTGTGGAGAGTTTGTGAGACGTATGATTTGGATGGTGGTGAGAGTGACTGTGGTTGTGCAGGAGTTGTTGGTCAGTATGTGGGGTATAGATAATAATGTGAGTTAAATGATGTGAGTTTGATAGTGTAAGATTCATAGGATGTCTGGTGTAGGTGTTAGTGTAAGGTGTAGAAGGAGAAGGAATGTAGGTGAAGCACTGTAGGCTATTTAAAAGTATACAATGAGATTTCGTATTGGTGGATTAAAAACAGGGTTCTCCAACTGGTCGATCGCAAGTTACTATTAGCTCGCAGGCTGCTACTGAGTAGCTCACATATGATAATTGGCTACTCAACTTTCAAGGCGGGCTGACCTGTGCTGGTGGGCTGCTTTTCCTGCCTTAGCTTCGGTGTAGAAGCGCTGCTGACTATCTTGGGACGCGGCTCCTGGCCCCGAGCTGCCAACGCTACCTTCAGGACCTGCCCTCCGCCCACACCGCTGCGGGACTGCGAGGCACTACAACAGCTGAAGCCTTTTCCCGCAGCGGCCCCGCCCGGAGTGTGTATTTAACTTTCGCAGCACCCGCTGCGCGGGTGCTACTCAACTTTCAAGGCGGGCTGACCTGTGCTGGTGGGCTGCTTTTCCTGCCTTAGCTTCGGTGTAGAAGCGCTGCTGACTGTCTTGGGACGCGGCTCCTGGCCCGAGCTGCCAACGCTACCTTCAGGACCCGCCCTCCGCCCACACCGCTGCGGGACTGCGAGGCACTACAACAGCTGAAGCCTCTTCCCGCAGCGGCCCCGCCCCCCTCGTTAGGATGTTAAAACCTGCCTACCCGTCACGCGCAGCGGGACGCGCGCGGGACGTAGCCCGGGGGCGAAGACCGGGCAAAGGGCGGGCCCTCTGAGGCCAGAGTAGGCTGGGCTGGGCCCTCTCCCTAACGTTTGCTGTTTAGCAGCCTGTGCCCTGCCACATCGATTATGTCTACTGAAGAGGAAACGCCTGGGAAAAAAGGAAGGTTACGCAATGGGTCATTGGACAATTATTTTCCCAAGGTTCAGAGTGAGGGTGATAAGGACTCTATCTTAGCAGAGCGTAGGGCCGAGCGGGGTCGCTCAGTTGAGAGCATGAAACAGAGACCCCTGATCGACAGCTCCCTGCTTGTTTTGACCCGGGAGGAAGGCTCTGTAGACCCGAGCGAGGATAATGCTAGTCAGGAAGGCGTTCCCCTATTGTTTCGTGATTTTGTATCCACACCTTGTTTGCCCATGGATAACATTATAACTGTTTCTCCTACCCCTAGTCCTAGTCGCATCACTGTTATAACCAAGCCTAGGAAACATAAACTTAAGCATTTAGTTGCAGCCCAGATTCACTGCCCACCACCTAGTAAAAAAAGGAGGAAACTAAGGGTGGCACCAGGTAAAGTTAAAATCTCGCATACTGAATTTGGTAAAGGGGCAAAAACCCTCAATACAATTAAGACCACCCTAGTTGAGGAACCGGATCCTACACCAGCAGTATTTCCACCATTTCTAAATAGCCCATGTGAAACAGCTGCAAAGGCTGTGGCTCCTGGCAGTAATGTTGGAACCACAGTACCTGCTAATCCTCCTCCCCCCACATTAATAGGGAATTTAGAGTTTTTGCTGAGATCACTCCTTTTACCTATTAATGAGTCCATTAAAAAGGTGGAAATCAGACTGACCATACTGGAAACCGCCATATCTAGCATGGTTACTATGGCTAAAACTCAGGGGAATGGGATGGCAGACCCTAAACCTATGGCCAGGCCCCCTTCTACCACTGTTCCAAAAAACCCAACTGTACCAGTTCAGCCGGCCAAAAAAACTATACAACAACATGGTAGGGTTGACCTCCCCTCTCAAAACCCATTGCCTCCCAAGCAGTTAACTGCACCTGTAATTGAAAAGGCTGCTGTCCCAGAAAAACCAGCCCCAAAGGCCCCGACAAGTAACAATAACCAGAGCGTCCAGGGGGAAGGTAGCTATAATAGAATACCACGGAAAAAGGTGCCACAAGTGGAGATTCCCCCAGAAGCAGTGCCCTTTGTGGTAGTTTTGACTGCGGTCCCCCCGCTAGCAGAAAATAAGAAGGAGGGATATGTTGATCTCAAAAACAAAATTATCCATTGGTTGAGGACATATAGGCCGATAGCGCCCAATATAGATGGGGATTTAGTACATGTCAGACGGATCAACTGGCTGGGGAGCAGAATCAAAGATATAGAGGGAGACCTAGTGGTGGTCAACTTCAGAGACCCCAGAGCAGTAGATTACATCTTAAAATGGCCACCTGGAAACAGGGAAACACCCATAATCCCTCGGGCTCTAACTCATTTCTATCCTAGGATAGAGGCTATCCCTCATAAATATCCAATTAATTTTCAAACATACAGGCCGCCCCCCCCCCTGCCATATAATAACAACTATCCCCAGTACGGGCAACATTTTGCCCCGGTGCCGGACCAGCACTCCGTCTGGTCTACGGTGCCCCATAGACATAGGATGAACAATGACAGCAGGATGGAACATCTAAGACCCTTCACTCCCCTGGACACTTACAATCGGTTTTCGCAGCTCTCTGGGCTGGAAGATTGCGATTGAAGTTTAGCACCCAGGGGGGAGACATGTGAGCATCTTGTGGAGGAGTCCCTGAAACTTCGTGGCAGTATAGATGCAGGGCAAGTTAGTCCACCTCTAGTACAAATTGCCATTACTAATAACATTACTGAGGCTTCCATGATAGCCGAGTCTACGGCCAGCACCTCTAGTTGTCCTGTAAACCCTACTCCCTTGGTCCAAGATGGGGTCAGCTGTATGACCATGGTAGATAATGAGGGCGTGAATAATGGGGGACATACCATAATGCCCAAGGGTCGGCGGGTAATAAACCTCCTATCTTGGAACGTTGCAGGGTTAAAAAGGAAGTTAGATCTACCAGAGTGGCACTCGTTCATTGAGAGGTTCGATGTTTGCCTATTTCAGGAAACTTCAAGCCTATTACCCCTATATAAATCGGGGTATACCACCCATTTTTTACCTGCAGTAAGTAAAGGAAAGGGTAGACCAGCGGGTGGTCTCATGGTCTGGATTAAAATAGAGCTGGACTGGGTGGTGACACGCAACAACTTGGAGTGCAGGGACATACTCCACCTCTCTTCTAGAGGGAATACGGAGAGTGGCAGGCTAGACCTCTTCAATGTTTATGCCAGAGGGGCACCTGGGGACACCGCCTCCTCAACTTTAACAGCTCTGGACTCTGCCCTAGCTAACTGCCCTTTATCTGCAAAAATTATCGTGGAGGGTGACTTCAATTGTACGTTTGAACCTCTCCTTGGGGATGACCCCCTGGGTATTGAAGATGAAGATTCAAACTGGTCCATCCAAACTCTAACCCTGCCCCCCATTAGGAAATGGACAGCTAGGGCAATCCAAATTAATGCACTAACTAGGGACCACAAGTTAAGAGCCCTCAATGGCAGGACTATATCTGACCAGTCAGGTGCACTGACCTTCAATAGACTTACTGGGCCGTCCCGAATCGACTACATCCTAATGGATGTTAGTTTTTGGGTAGACCTTATTGACATGGAAGTGCTTCCAAGTCAGGCTAGCGACCACAATCCGCTGTGTTGTAAGTTTAATTGGGGCACCTCTAAAGAGAGTACTGTGAATGCCCCATTAAAAACATCTAAAGAGATTATCCCATATAACAACAATCGTAGACTAAAATGGGATAAGGCTAACCTGAAGGAGGGTGACCTAGGGGCAATTAAATCCCTGGTAGAGGGCCTGTCCTCTGATCTGGAGGCCTTGAAGTATTTCGGGGTTCCCAAGGCCTACACGCTCCGGAGATAACCCACTCACACTCAAGAACTGTTGGCACGGAAACTGTAAAAGGCAAAGAACAAGTTTATTAAGACCCCATGGGGTGGTGGTACACTCAAACAGCACCCTTCGGTAATGCAAGAGGTATCACACCGAACATCGGTGCGACCTCATTTTATATACAGTTTTGGGGCAATAAAAGATAGGCGGCACAAGTTAAGACACATTTTCGAGGCATATATGGTCATGTTTTGGAATACTGCCAGCTCATTGGAGAGGGCACAACTCCGCTGGTCAGTTTGGTGCACATTCCTGAAGATCTACGGGTCAGTGGGAGCTGCGCATGTGCGGCTTGACCAATACTAAAAATAGCCTGTTGCTGGGCAGACAAGCATGGCCAGTGGAACGGACTAAAGGGCACGTCGGCCACAAGGCCGCTCATGATCTAAGATGGCCGCCGTAACATTCAAAATGGCGTTTATCATATATAGCCAAGTTAAGGAGGACAACGTGAAGGTTCAGCTAATCGCTAATGCGAACGGGCCAATTACGACAGACGACCCTTTTAGCGTTTAGCTGAATCTACCTCATAATGAACATAGTCAGGATGTTCGTCCTCGATGTCTATTAACATAATTTGTGTCACCTCTTTGTGTAGCATCATTTTGTCGTGGGCAAGAGCTCGCCTCGATGGTAAGCAAGCTGATAGACACATTGAACATAAGGCGGGGCCACATTGAATACATAAGCATATAAAGAACATTGCTCCCACAAGTATACAGAGAATTGTCAACAGTTTCCAGCCCCAAGTTGCAATCATGGACCAGAACCATCCTGAAAGTGTCCAAGTCCCATTGTCCGGGTGTATCTCAGCAGCTATTTTATGCAGCTTGGAAATAGCATCATACACAGATGGAGAATTATCCGGGACGTATACGCAACAGCTGCTTCCGATAATTCTACATGCCCCCCCGCGATCAGCCAAAACAACGTCCAAAACCATTCGATTTTGGAGGGTGACAATTCTGGAAATCTGTAGTTCCTCGGTAATATTCCCCAGGGCAACGGCAGTGTCATTCGCAACAGCCTCGACAACGCGTGTCAGTCGTCTTATTTTCCGGCTGTTCAATGCAGCCCCCACAAAGGAGAATAGTCCCAGATTAAAATCCACATACTGTTGTAATGCAGTGTCCGTTTGATCAATGTCCTCTAGGGCAACAGTTCGTTTAACCCTGTTCAAAACGAAATTGTGGTACAATGTGTAATCGTTGTGGTACATTGGAGGAGCAATGAATACAGGAGGTAGCACAAACGATACGTAGCACGTGCCCAACCACCCCACTGGAAGCTGATGGTACCCCTTCGTTCCACAGATGAAATATGTGTTTCGAGATGCAACAAATGAAATGCCATTCGGGCTATCAAACGTGAGAGTAATGTTACATTCACTTTTCCCCACTGCAATCGTGCCCTTGTTTCTAATACATAAATCGGCTTTTGTAGCAATGACATTTATGACATGAGCACTAGATACATTCACATTTCGCTGATTGCTATATACACGTGGAGCAGATACATTGTCAAGCCTGTACTCTTCCCATTTGAAACGTGTGCCCTCAGCCCGGGGAAACCCATCCTTGTCATGGGAACATACTTTATTCAGACGGAAAAGCACCCCCCCTTTAGTTGGCCATCTCAGAGTAAAAAGGAGGGTGTACCAGGCGTTGCACGACCCATTGTGTGAAAACGGGAGTGGAATAAGTGGGGTGCCCCCTCTCTTCTGGTGCCCAGGCAACATTCCACACACCCAGCAATTAGAGGTATTGGTCATATTATGCGTGTGGTGAAGAATCTGAATGAAGCTGTTATTTAAATACGTTTGGCGATGGCGCTCTTCATGGAAAGGCAATGTAAAATGAAAGTGTTCAGACGGTGCCGGGGTAGTCGGCAGCAAATGTTCACGTACAGGTACCACAAGTTCGACTACCCAGGCTATAACAGCTATCACCACAATGGTCAAGACAAAGAGAAAGGCACCCAATATTTTCTTGTCACGAGATGCCGTTGGTGCCATAGTTCAAGAAAGTTTGTGCAAAGTCTCAAGTGGCACAAATTGTTCACAAATTGTTCACAAATACACGTGCGTGTATACCTAAAAAAAAAGAAAAATGCGGTGCTGAACTCCGAGGTAGCCGTTGTTTTCTTCTCCGGGCCAAGACGGGTGTCGCTACTCTGGCAGAACTGATCCCCCCCCCTTGGAATTCCCGGTTTCCGTTTCACAAACCTGGAGCGGTAACCAACCAGTCATTAAAAAGGAACAAAAATCTTCTTATCGTGGACGTAGATCGTAGCGCTCTCTTCCGGTAGCAGATTGGTCCGGGAAGGCTCCCTCCACTTCGGCTGACGTCACAGCTGGGCTCTTTTCTTTCTCCAAGATCTCCTTATAATCAGTCAACACAGCAGGAGTCACCAGATCCGGAGAGACACGGCGACAATGTGTCGAATGCACCCACCGCTTCCTGTTTGTCACTCGTACTGCGGTGCGGGTCGCCAGGAGGACCTGCTCGGGGCCCTTCCACCTGGGCTCCAGACTGCTTGCTCTCTCAAACGAGCGGACCATTACATGGTCACCAGGACGAAGATCGTGGCCCTCTCCAGTAGAGTTATCAGGGAGCGCTTCTCGAACCTGTTGATGAATAGAGAGCAAATCATTTGTTAATCGTGCCAAATAATCATTCATCATAACACAAGGCACATCATGTATTAATCGCGGCTTGGGCACCCCCCAGATATTCATAGGGCGGCCAAACACCACCTCATAGGGCGTAAGGCCAGTTCGTGAGTGGGGTACTGATCTAAGAGATAGTAGTGCTAGCGGCAACGCATCTGGCCACTTCAACGATGTAGACGCCACAATTTTGGCCAGCTTAAGCTTCAACGTGGCATTGTACCGCTCGACCAAACCTGCTGACTGAGGGTGGAATACAGCGTGGAACTTTTGCTGAATCCCTAACCCCTTCAGTACATATTCCACAATCTTTCCAACAAAATGGGGCCCATTATCGCTCCACAAAAATTTGCAAACTCCAAAGCGAGGAAAGAATTCCTTAAGCAACACCTTAGCTGTTGTCAAAGCCGTATTGTCTTTCGTGGGGTAGGCCTCAACCCATTTGCTAAAAGCGCACACCACCACTAGGACGTACTTCAGGTTATTGCAGCGCTCGAGTTGGATGTAATCCATTTGAAGCACTTCAAACGGTGCAGAAGGTGGAACGAACCCTCCTTTCGGAGTATGGGTCCCCTTTCCAGGATTGTGTTGCAAGCATACCAGGCAGGTCTGCACTACTCTCTTTGGGAAACATCATTTACCACGAAGGCATTACCACTAATAACGTTTACCACGTGACACTTACCACGCAAACTTCTTTACAACGAGGGTGCCTTCCACGACGTCTTTACCACGGGCTGGGGGGAGACGTGGTATTCCTTCAAGTCGTTCTGAGTGGGCTTGGGGGGGCAGGGGGGGAGGGGGGGGGCTCAGAGGGGGGCTGGGGGGGTCTCCCCCCCAAAAAACAAACAAAGGAGCGGATTACTTAAATTAAAAAAACGAACTTCAGTACCACCGAAGAAAAAGGAAAGTGCCTCCCCCAAAGACGTGCCGTGTACGTGAAAATAGCAGTCCTTTTTTAGTTTTGGTAGACGTGTTTTGACGCTTGTTTCGATGGTGAATTGAAGTACGGGCTGCTGCTGAAAGAAAGGAAGGTGTCAGGTAAGAAATTAATCTTTATCGTTTGTGCTTAAAGGAAGTAAAAATGCGTGGTATAATCCTTCGTTGCAAATTCCAGCGTGGTAAAGCCACTTGCGAAGTAAAATTCGCGTGGTAATGCCATGCGTGGAACTTGTAATCGTGGTAATATCATATATTCCTCTCTTTGCAGTATTCGCAACCTCGGGATGTTCCCAAACTCGTGTTAAAAGACGAGTGATTGCAAGAGCTCCGACATGGGCCAGTCCATGAGTCATCTGGACCATCGCCTGTAAGTAAGCCGCAGGCAATTTCCACTTCTCCATGTCTTTGCTTCTCCAACAACCCTCGTCATCTAGTACCCCATCTGCTGCCCAAGCCGCAAGTTCAGATTCTGTGGCTGATTTTTGAATATCCCGTATCTCTGCTCTAGCATCACTCCATCGCTCAGCCTGTGATTGTACCACGTACATGGGGGAGCTAGTTCGGGACATAGCCGTTTGCCTTGCTATGCTGTCTGCAAAGGCATTTCCTTGACCCACTTTATCCGTAATCTTCTTATGGGCACTGCACTTCACTATCGCTACTTTTTTAGGACTAAGCAACGCATTTAGGAGATCACGCACTAGCTCTCCGTGCATAATGTGCTCCCCGTGTGATGTCAGAAACCCGCGTTCCCTCCAAAGAAGCCCGAAGTCATGGGCCACTCCAAAGGCATACCGGCTGTCCGTGTATATGTTCACACATAATCCGGCACTCAATTCGCAGGCTCTTGTTAAGGCTATCAGCTCTGCTGCCTGAGCCGATTTTTGTGGTATTCTAGCTGTTTCTACCACCGTCTTAAGAGTCGTGATCGCATATGCTGCGGAAGTCGTACCATCTGGCAGCCTTAAACACGATCCATCAACCCACAGTTCCCCATCCACATCAGGAAGTGGCACATCCTGCAAGTCAACACGACCCTTTGTCTGTTCCTCAGTCAGGAAAACACAGTCGTGATGTTTTTCTTCCTGACCCTCCTCGGCCGGATAGGGCAATAAGGTGGCAGGGTTCAAAGTAGCGCATCTTTTCAATGTTATGTGTGGCGCTAAGAGTGTCAGCTCGTATCCTGTAAGTCGTGCACTCGTGAGGTATTGGGTCTTTGTTTGATTTAACAGGGCATCTACTGCGTGAGGGACTAACACCAACAATTTGTGTGATAACACTATGCCCTCACTCTGTCGTATGGCTACTGCTGTTGCCGCTACCGCTCGAAAACACCCAGGCAACCCTCGTGCTACAGGATCCAAAATGGCAGAGAAGTATGCACATGGTCTCTGCTTATCCCCGTGTAACTGCACTAACACTGACAACGCGCACCCATCATTCTCGTGCACGTACAATGTGAAAAGTTTCGTGTAGTCTGGTGTTCCTAACACGGGTGCGGAACAAAGGGCCTGTCTCAACTGTTCAAAAGCTTTCTGACATTCATCTGTCCACTCAAGAGGCATCGGTGTAGCTTTGGACAGTAATGCTAGCAAAGGTTTTATGATATGTGAAAAACCCATGATCCATTGCCTACAAAAGGACGTTAACCCTATGAAGGCACGCACATCTCTCTGTGTGCGGGGGACTGGTGTGTCTAAAATTGCTTGAATTCGATCAGATGTTAATGCCCGCCCCTCCTTAGACAACAGATGACCGAGGTAGGTCACCTGGGGTCTACAGTATTGAAGCTTTTTCTTGGAAACCTTGTGATTGTTTTGTGCCAAAAAGGAAAGCAGTGCAAGCGTACTCTGTTCACATTGTGCATAGGAGTCGGCGGCAAGCAGAAGGTCATCCACGTACTGGATGAGCGCAACGCTAGACTGCAATTTAAAGGAATCTAGTTGTCGTTTCAAAGCCTGGCTGTAGATACTAGGGCTTTCAGTATATCCTTGGGGAACACGACAAAATCTATACGATTTATTATTGAGCGTAAAACCAAACAGATATCTGCTATCTGGGTGCACAGGGATGGAAAAGAACGCATTCTTCAAGTCAATAACGCTAAAGGTGGTGGCCGTCGGTGGAACCAGAGTAAGCAAAGTCGTGATATCAGACACCACCGGGTATTGGGGAATGACAATTTTGTTGATCTCACGCAAATCAATAATAAATCGATAGATTTTGCCATCTGAGTCTCTCTTAAGAATCGGTAGAATAGGGCTGTTACAAACATTATAAGGGACCTCCTCCACCACCCCTGCAGAAATTAAGTCCTGTACAATATGTGTCAGTGCAATTTCACCTTCTTTCGAAATCTTATACTGGGGCACTCGTGGTAGAGGGGCCCCCTCCTTAACAGTAATGCGTATTGGTGGAATGCGCATCTCTCCCACATCCGTATCTGAAGTCGCCCACAACGTGTGGGGCAGGGAAGCCAAAGCAGGGATGTCTAAAATGGCATAAAATCTGTCAGGGTCAGGGCAATCATCAGGGTCAGGGTAATTATCGTTCAGAATAACCCGCACTCCCTCTGGAGCGCAGCGTATTGTTGCTCGAAAATATTTAAGCAAATCAATCCCCAGGATATTGTCTGGGGTATGAGGTGATAACAAAAATTGGCCAAAGCTAAAGTATTTGTCAATGCATAGTGCAAGGGGCTTGGACAATGGGCTGGGGGAGGGTGTGCCATCAAACCCTACACACGTAATCATTTCGCCAGACAGGGGAGCCCTCGGAACCAAATTTTTCGACAGAGCGCTACGAGTAGCTCCTGTGTCGACTAGAAACTGATCAGTAGAACCCAAAATACCCGCTGTTACATATGGACCTTGCTGATCTACCGGCACTTCAACTGATTCCTTACCCCATCCTACGCAATCCTATGCATGCACATAATCCTGATGTTCCACATTCTCTCCTTCCGAAATCTGATATTGATTCCGTCTGTCAAACGTATTTCGTTCGTCCTGGCCACGGCCCCTCTCCTCAACCTGTCTACGATCACCTCCGCCACCTCTCGTTCCAGTATAACCTCCTCTTGACCTTCCACTTCCTCGACCACGCTGACTACGCTGCTCACGAAGTACCGGACAATCTTCGGCCCAATGCCCAAACTCCTTACAATAAGCACACTGATCCTCCGCAATGTCCGTACGACCATACGATGCGTTTCCTCCACCTCGTCTACCTCTATCATTCCCTCTACCCTGTGTTCCCCGAACCTGCGCCAACATCACCTTCGTTTTCAATTCCTTCGCCTTTTTCTCTACACTTTCTTTAGCCTCCACTTCCTGCCGCTCATAATACTGAGCCATAGTTAACAAGGACGCAGGGGTCGCCGTGGCCCAGGAACTTTCACTCGACTTCAATCGCTTTGCAATCTCCGGTAGGAGATTAGCTACATACTTATCTACAAACAAATGCCGACCCGTATCGTCAGTTAAAGATTGACCACTGTAATCATGAAACGCCTCTTCGAAGCGTGTAAAGAAATCTGAGACCGTTTCATCGGGTTTCTGCTTGCACGACGTTAACATGGTCCAATCAATGGTCCAATCAATCTTTTTGGGGGGAACGAGCGTTTTTAATTTATTCAATATAGCTGCCGGAAGGTCTAGAATTAACTGACAAGGCTTACATGCTGGTTCTCTGTCCAAATCTGCAGCATTTATGTCTTTCCATGTCCCCCCCAATATCGTTTCATCATTATTTTTACGAATTTGCCTCCACATATCAGGTGGTAAAATTAGTCCAAAAAACAAATCTATATCCACAAGAGTCATCACACAAGACGATATAGCCCCCTCCACCCCCTCATAAAATGCCGCCGGATTCTTCCGAAGATCAGGTAAAGAATTTTTCAATGCCATGACATCTGCTCTATTCCATGGCGTATATACCCAATTATACACAAAATACCCTTTCGCATCCTTCGACAATTTATCATCATCCGTACCTTCCCCTTTTGGTGGAACATACAAAGGCGCGGCTTCACGCATAGGCATAACATGCAACGCAGAACTCTTATCTGAACCACGGAGAGAACACTCCTTAGCCTGCCCGTTATTTCCCAAGTCGGACTCCTTTTGCCTCCGTTTTCGTTCCTCCCGCAATTGGGTTGTCTCATCCCGGAGCTTGATCAATTGCTTGAACAGGTCGTCAACATCTGAAAGATCAAAATCACCTTTAGCTAAATTCTCCCGATACACTGACAACACTTTAGGCTCTAACGTATCAGAAAGTTCACGATATGCGTTTACAACTTCATCCGCCAGACTGGACAGAAAATACATTAATTCAAGATCCGACCACCCTTTCTTTTCTGTTAACAACTGCTCCTGAGTAACACAATGCTTATTCACTTTACGAGCCCAACTGCGTAAATGAGCGGACCTCTCCGCAGTAAACCTGAGAGCCGATACCCCCTTCTGGCTCGACTGATCCTGTCCATCATCCTCGGAATCCGCAGCCGGAGCCGTCGGTGAAACGTACGGAGGCGGTGACCGATCTAACAAAGAAAAATCATCAATTTCATTATTAAGGACAGGATAAAGTGGTCGGCGAATAGGAAACTGACCAGTCGTTTGCAAATTACGTTCCCGTTCCTCCCTTTCTTTCTTCTCCTGAGCCTCCTTTTCCTCAAGCTGTAAAGCCTTATCCCGAGCAGCCTTGCGCTGCTCTTTGTCCGCCAAGGCAACCTCACGCTTCATTCGTTCACGCGCCGCTTTCTCCCACATTCGTACGCAATCAAACATGTTTTGTCTAGACCTGCGTTGAAACATACATTGCTCTACAAATTGTATTTTACTCAAATCATACGACCCGTGTAGAGGCCATTGCAATTCAGGATCGGCCTTGGTGTATTTATGCCATAATTTACTGTACATAATAGGGGGAAGGCCAAGCTTTATGTACATGTCCCTATTTGGAGTTCCCTCTGGGGGAGCCGGCTGTGATTTCGCTAACCTAATTGAGGTACCTTCTCCTAGACAACACATTCCTCGGAGTGTGCTGAAAACAGGCATGTTCAAAAAGTATCACGAAAGCGTGACACCAGACAAAATGGCACTTACAGTTCTCCACACGATTGTGCCGCTCAAAGGAAAAAACAAAGTTAGAGAAACATCTCTACATGCCTGCCTATGTGAAGTGCACTACACATATAAGTTCAAAGATCACAAATTCACAATGTTAGCTAACTCAAATCAAAGTTCATAGGACTCGGCAAGCGTCCGAAGACTACCTCACCGATCACAAATCGCAGAACTTCAGTAAGCGTCCGAAGACTACCTTACCGAACACAAATCGCAGAACTTCAGTAAGCGTCCGAAGACTACCTTACCGAACACAAAGCTTACCAAATTCCCAACTGTCCAGATTCCAACTGCCAAGGTCTTGTAAGCCAAATCAGCCAAACGGCACTTTCTCAATGATGCAGACACTTCGAAGACTCAGTCGGAGACCGGCGCCACCTGGAAGGTCAGATCGTAAGGAAAGGAAAAAACACCGTGGCAGCCAAGACTCGGGTCACTCGTGGCAGCGCGCGCCCATGGCGGGTTTCCAAGCCTTCGTCACGACCTCTCCTTCGGGCATCCGAGTCGCCGATGAGTCCCTTCGTGGTCGCCAATTGAAGTATTTCGGGGTTCCCAAGGCCTACACGCTCCGGAGATAACCCACTCACACTCAAGAACTGTTGGCACGGAAACTGTAAAAGGCAAAGAACAAGTTTATTAAGACCCCATGGGGTGGTGGTACACTCAAACAGCACCCTTCGGTAATGCAAGAGGTATCACACCGAACATCGGTGCAACCTCATTTTATATACAGTTTTGGGGCAATAAAAGATAGGATGCACAAGTTAAGACACATTTTCGAGACATATATGGTCATGTTTTGGAATACTGCCAGCTCATTGGAGAGGGCACAACTCCGCTGGTCAGTTTGGTGCACATTCCTGAAGATCTACGGGTCAGTGGGAGCTGCGCATGTGCGGCTTGACCAATACTAAAAATAGCCTGTTGCTGGGCAGACAAGCATGGCCAGTGGAACGGACTAAAGGGCACGTCGGCCACGAGGCCGCTCATGATCTAAGATGGCCGCCGTAACATTCAAAATGGCGTTTATCATATATAGCCAAGTTAAGGAGGACAACGTGTAGGTTCAGCTAATCGCTAATGCGAACGGGCCAATTACGACAGCCTGGGTCTGTGAAAATGAGATTAGTACGCCGCCGCACTCTTCCCTTGACTCAGCTTATAAGGCTACAATAGATCATGTCAGCCAATTTTTCATCACGAAAGGTAAAAGCCACAGGAAATCGATTACACCTCCCACTTCAAAAAAACCTTGGTATACAGATCAGTGTAAGGGCAAAAGGAAAAATCTGACAAAAGCCCTGCTTTCTGGGGATCCTTTGCTGGTTAGAGCGGCCAGGAAGGACTACCTAAAAGCACTATCGCTGGCTAAACGCGAGTGGGAGGAACAGCATTGGCAGGACCTAGCCAATGCTGTGAGCAGAAGGAACCCAAACCTTTTTTGGGATCTGATTAATAGAACTAGGCAGAGGAATTTGCAACCATTAGCAGCTCACATAACCAGCCAGCAATCGTTTAACCACTTTTCATCCCTATATGGAGGTAACGATGAACTAATCAGCCCCGGAACAATTAGTTTTGGCGCTGGGGATATCCTAGGGGTGGATGACCCCCAATTTTCGACCACCGAGGTAGTGACGGCGATTAAACATCTAACCCCAAAGAAGGCGGCTGGGCCAGATGGGATCCCTGGGGACCTGTTGATCGCAGAGCCGCAGGCTTGGGCCAAGTTAATTGCCACAATTATGAATTTGATATCCAGGGGTCACCAGGTGCCAGACTCTTGGAAGGGGGCAGAGGTGGTAACTGTGTTCAAGAAGGGGGCAAGAGATGATCCTGCGAACTACAGACCTATCAGCTTGATAGATATAATTCAGAAAGTGGTTGGCAGGGTCATCATTTCAAGGGTAGACGATTGGATGAAGGAAGCCAGCATTCTCTCCCACCTTCAAACAGGCTTTAGAAGGAAGGTAGGCACGATGGACCAGGTCTTTCGCTTTTTTGCCATCTATTGGAAGGCAGTTACCATCAAGAAAGGCAGTTTATACATGGCCTTCATAGATCTCAAGACGGCTTTTGACCTGGTCCCACGGGCAAAATTATGGGAGATCTTAGGTGAGATGGGATTTCCCAGTAGGCTCCTGAGTCTGATCGTAAAGCTCCACGAGGGGAATTATGCGAGGGTCAGATGGGGATCCCAGGGACAATTAACAGACAGGGTCCCTGTGAGGAGAGGAGTACGCCAGGGCTGTGTTATGGCTCCGACCCTTTTCTCCCTATTCGTGAATGGAGTGGTGGACCATCTGAAGGGGGAGGAGACGGATGCCCCATCCCTGGCGGGGGAAAGAGTCCTGACTCTACTCTTCGCCGACAACACCTTATTGATCTCCAAATCCCTAGTGGGTTTGCAAAAACTCTTGAACCGGTTTAGTTCTTTTTGTACCAACAGAGGCTTAACCATCAATACCTCGAAAACTAAACTGATGGCACTCTCCCCCTCTAAAAGATTTAAAAATAACTTCTTGCTTAATGGTGCGCCCCTGGAGTTGGTCAACTCATTTGATTATCTTGGTGTCCGGATAAATAGTCGAATGTCTTGGAAGGACCACTTGGCCAAAATGTTACTCAGCCACCAAAGAGTATCCGGGGTGACTCTGAGAGAGCTCTGTGAGTCAAGTAGCAAACCAGTCTCCCCTGCCATGGCGATTTATGAGGGCCAGATTCTCCCGGCGGCACTATATGGCTCCGAACTCTGGGGGTTCGAAAACGTCTCAGATCTATTGACAGCGGAAAACAATTTTCTAAGGAAGGTGGTGGCTCTTCCTGCTTCCACCCCGCTGATCCCCCTGAGATTAGATTTGGCCAGAAGATCTCTAAAGGACTTGGTAAGGTTACGCCCATTGCTCTTTTGGACTCGTTTAAGAAGAACTGAGGAGCTCGCAAAATATGCTGAAGGGTTGGACGATCTCCTTTTGCTGGACACGGGGAAAAAAATAGGATGGCTGAAGAAATTGAGAGACATGGTTCTTAACTTGGGTCTAAGGGATGCTTGGGAGTCACAAACGCCGCCACCTAAGGAAGTGATTAAAAAGTTATATTGGGATTGGGTTCAGAGCAATGCACTGAGGGTCATGGATGGGGGCTCACACACGGACCATTTTCTGTTAATTAAATGGGTAAAAAAACTGGAACCCTTCCTTGACCTGATAACCAAACCTTTAGATCGAGCACTATATCTAAAATTGAGATATGGGACGCTTCCGGTGCATGACTTTACGGCGAGGTGGTCGAACTCTGGGGCCGCCCAGTGTTCGTGCCCTGGATGTGCAGCACCAAAGGAATCTGTGGCCCACCTATTTTTTGCCTGCCCCGCTTACAAAGTGGCGCGGAAATTCTGGCTGAAACCTGTGTGTAGGGAATTGGGGCTGAGGTGCCATAGCCAGGCACTACGTATACTCTCTACTGACTCTTCTTCCTCCACCATGATTTGCGGGGTGGCAAAATTCCTGGGCAGTGCGTGGGTGACGCGCTCCCGTCTACTGAAATTGCACACGGGGGGACCGATGGTCTGACGCTTGAAACAGCTTGTAGCAAACTAGTGACTGCAGTGCATTTCTTCCCTTTTATCCGTACTTTTTAAAGTTTTACCGGTGAATTAAAATGTTTATGTATATGTATGCTTTTATGGTGATCAATTTGCTGAATAAAGATATTTACCTAATTGCCTGTCAACAGACTTGAGGACATGCTGGTGCCATACAGATAACAAATCTATTAATAACACTGTGCCAGTTTCTATGATTTACACAAAAGCGGAGAGTGCTGGATGATGCAGACTACCCTTTTCTGAAAGAGAATTTCTTATTTTTCTACTTTCTTTCTAGCCTCTCTTTCCTTGTCTTTCTTTTGTCCTTGCTTCCATGTCTCTTGTTCCTGTCTCAATGTATCTTTCCCTCTTTCTTGCTTTCTCTTAATTTCTCTTTCTTTCTCACTTTCTTACTATTTCTTTACCATATTTCTTAATTTCCCTCTTTTGTTGTGCATTCTTTTTCAGTTCTCTTTCTTTTTGGCAAACGTTTCTTATTGCTATTTTTCTTTCTTTTTTTCCATTTCTACCTATAGTTATTCCTTTTCTTCCATTTCCCCATTCTTTGTTTCTTTCATACCTTTTCTTTCTTCTCCTATTTCAATCTCTTAATTGTTTCCCTATTTTTCTCTGCTTATTTCTTTTCCAGGCTAATTATTTCGTCTTCGCCTTTCTTTCTCTCCTTGTTTATCTCAGTAATTCTTTTCTTTGTTCTTTCATTCTTTTTTTTTTCTCCCATTTCTGTTTTTCTCTTTTCTCTGTTTATTTTTCTATCTGCCACTCTTACTTGCTTTTGCTCGTTCTTTTCGTTTATCCTAACTCTTTTTCTCTTATTGTTTCCTTCTATCCCTCCTTTTGTTCAGTCTTATCTGTTTTCCATGCCTTCATCTTTCCTCCTCAGTTATTCTTTTCCTGTCTTTCTCCTTTTTGTTGTATTTACTTATTGTTCTTTTTTCTTTTTTTCCTTCTTTTCTTTTATTTGTCCACTACTGACCTTTTCTTCATCTACAACTGACCTTATCTCTTTATTTCTGTTTTCTTCTAATTTCTTTCTCTCATTTTTTCCTTTAATTCCTTTCCATCGTTTTCTCGTTGTCTTTTTTCTCTTACCTTCTTTCTTTTCACTTTCTCTATTGTGCTCTTCATTCTTTCTACTTCTACTCCCTCCTTTGTCACACCTTATTTCTTCCCTTCTTTTCAATCATTTCTTTCAAGGCTGGTTTCTTCATCTTTCATTTATTTTCTTCCTTAATTTTCTGTTGTATGCTCTTTTATCTGATTATTTTGTCCTCATTGTTTTTCTCCTTTATTTTGTTACTTTTGATTTCCTATATTTCTCTGCCTCTTTCTTTTTTATTTTCCTTTCTTTCTTTTTTCTTTCCTTTCTTTTCCCTCATTTTATCATTCTTTCCTATTGTTTTTTCCCCTTCTCTGTTATGTCATGAAATATTAAAGAATTTGTAAAGCACATGGCTGCCCCAGCATCAGGGCGTCCCAGCATTAATTCCAGGTCATATCGTGGAAGGAGAGAAGAAGCTGAGAAATAGACCGGAAATTCCCAAGTCTTTATGGCCTTTATGAAAGCCTAATGATTGTGGATACTCCTGATGGTCACTGGGAGCGTGTTTGAGAGGGCGGTACCTTTTCTCGGAATGAGAGCCCTCCTGCTCTTGCTCTTCTGACTCGGGGAACAGACAACAAGTTTAGATCTTTAGAACGCATCTCACAAAGTGGGACGTACGGAAATAATATATTAGATAGAATAGGGTGCGCAGGGAAATAAGGATTCTGTGTGCAATGCACAGTCTCTTGAAGTGGATTCTCTTATCCACCGGGAGCCAGTGCAATTTGTGAATAAATGTAGCAAATGAGCAGAATTCAGGGAGTGCGAATAGAGTTCGCAATGCGGCATTATGAGCCCTCTGAAGATGTTTGATCCCTGTTTTATTAGCGTCCAGATAGAAAGAGTTGCAGTAGTCCAGTCTAGAGAGTAAAGTAGACTGGATAATGATCAGGCATGTCTGTGAGTCAAAGAACCCATGCAAAGGCTTAAGTCCTCCTAAAAGTCCAAAACAGACACCTGCGACTGATTTAGTCTTTGCTTCGAAGGACAATGCGCTATCTACCCAGACACTCAGATTGTTTTACAGTCTCCTTGGGAAAAGGGGAGGAGCCTAGCGAGGTGGCCCACCAATGATCACCCCATATGTGGGTATCTCTTCCTAAAGGAAGAATCTCTGATTTGTTAGCATTTAGCTGCAGACAGTTGGCCAACATCCAATCCGTAACGACCACCATATCATCATGAAATTTGATCAGACTCTAATTAGAGTTGTTTGAGAAGGAGATTACGAGCTGAGTAACATCACCATAGGATACTAATGAGAGCCCCCTGTCTTTTGCCACCACCGCAAGAGGCTGTTTATAATTAAATAGCCTGTGGCTCAGAGCTGATCCCTGGGGTACTCCATGACATAAGGTGTGCACCTGAAAGCAATAAGTGGAAGAAACAACTTGGAATGATCTCTCTGAGAGAAATGACATAGGCAGGTTAGGGCCGAACCTCCAAAACCTATCTCTTGTAAACGCCTCAAAAGGATCTCAAGTAATACTGTGTCAAACAGGGCACTTAGATAGAGAAGGATCACAGTAGAATTGTTGCAGAGTCCCGCAGATGTTGAGTAACCGCCAACAGGGCAGATTCGGTACTGTGATGGGATCTAAAACCATTGGGAGTACAAGATTTCGATGGACTCCACAAATTTGGTTAAAATAGAATTGATGTAGGATTTAATAGTTTTAGCCAGGAAGGGAAGAAGGGAGATGGGATGAAAGTTTTCCGGTTTAGATACATTCACAGTAGTTCTTCTCTTTTTCCCCTCACATCATTGCCTGCCTGTCTTTCTCTCTCTCTCTATTTCACACTTTTGGTGTTTCAAGAGCAAAGGGACACAACTTACCCACAGGACCCCAAATGTAAACCTTTGCGATACATCTCCTATTCTATTAACACTTTATGGTCCCTGTATCTGGAATGAGTTACTGTAGGGTATCTAGGTGCAGTGTTTACGTTGTTTGGCCTCTGTGTGCATTTATCACTCCTATATTAGACAGTAGATCAGAAAAGGGTGAAGACACCTGAATTAACGAATGTTTATGGCAGTGTACACTGCATGTGGTGGTGAAGGAAGGATTAGTTACTTACCTGTAATCCTAGTTCTCATCCAGGGGTATACTCATCAAAGTCATAATCTATGAATAATCCCCGCCCATGTGCGGGATCCCGGAGCATATAGAAAATACATATAAATATATATGTATATATATATGTGAAACATATATTTGCAGCCTAAAAACCATTTTCTAACTGGCAAAAAAGCCGCAAATTACATAAATTAGCATACATACAGTAGTACTCTTCCAAACCCTAAGGAAGAAAGAGAGCAGAAAACATTTGTATACAACAATGCTTTATTGCCATAGGCAAACCTGTAATTGCAGGCATTTGCCAGTAGGCTGCAGTAGAGTATAAAGCAAACAGAGAAAACTAACACCTTGCCTTTAAGGCATTAGAGTAGGGGTACCGTGCCTTTAAGACCTGAAGGCAACCCCATGCTCCCATGGTGCACCACAGGTGACAGTTGGGTCAGTTCTTTTTGGAGGTGCATAACACCTGAGGAGATCCACAATAAAACATCTCATAACTGTGTAACTCTGCTCGTCCGGGGAGGTGGGCGGGAGCTTATGACTTTGATGAGTATACCCTTGGATGAGAACTAGGATTACAGGTAAGTAACTAATCCTTCTCATCCAGGGGATACTCATCAATAGTCATAATCTATGAATAGATTAGCAAGCTCATACCCAAAGTCTCACGGACGAGCAAGAAGTATTTAAAAAACTTCACAGAAAAGCTAAGACATATATTGCAAATACATCTTATGCAAATAAGTTCCTCAAAGAGGCCTGCCCTACTCTGGCATCGGCCTGAGTATCTAAATCCAGGCAATAATGGCGGGTAAAGGTATGGACAGACCGCCAAGTTGCCGCTTTACAAATTTCAGAAATAGGAACATTACGAAGGAGAGCTGTAGTGGAAGCTTTCCCTCTAGTAGAATGTGCATGTGGTTTACCCTGCAAGGTCTTGTTAGCTAGTTGATAAGCAAAAGCTATACAGGAGACAATCCAGCGAGAAATGGATCTTTTGGAAGCTGACAGACCAGTATTAGTACTGCCATAGTTAACAAAAAGCCGGTCAGACTTTCTAAGAGGCAGGGTTTTAGACAAGTAAAACTTCAGGACCCTCCGGAGATCAAGGGAGTGTAATGACCTCTCCGGGGGAGTGAAAGGATTAGGAAAAAAGGTAGGTAAGGTAATAGACTGGTTGATATGAAAGTCTGAAACCACCTTAGGCAGAAAACTTGGATGCGTTCTTAAAACCACCCTATTGGCATGAAAAACTGTGTAAGGTTCCTTGCAACACAAGGCCTGGATTTCACTGACCCTACGGGCAGAGGTAATCGCCACTAAAAAGGCAGCTTTCCAAGTCAAGTGCTGCAAAGAGGCCTTATGGATAGGCTCGAAAGGAGCACTCATCAGCTTAGTCAGTACAACATTAAGCTCCCAGGGAGGGGAGGGAGACCTCACCGGTGGGAAGACTTTTTTCAGACATTCTAGGAAATCTTTAACTACAGGCATAAGGAAGAAAGATGTCTGATTAGGAGACTTCCTATATGCCGTGATGGCAGCTAAATGAACCCTGATGGAGGGGTATTTCAAGCCTGATCTCGCTAAATGCAATAGATATGGAAGAATCACCTGCTCTTGGCCATGGACCGGGTCAAGAGAATGTTCATGACACCATAAGAAGAACCTCTTCCACTTGAAAGCGTAGGACTTCCTAGTGGAGAGTCGCTTTGATTCTTTAAGAATAGTCATGCAGTCTGCTGGGAGGTCTAAATGTTCATACTGGATGACCTCAGGAGCAATGCCGTCAAGCGAAGGGAAGGAAGGTTGGGGTGCAACACCGTCCCCTGGTCTTTGGTCAGCAAGTCTGGACGGCATGGTAGGCGCCGGTGAGGAACCTCCGACATCTGAAGAAGATCGGGGTACCACCACTGGCGTGGCCACTCTGGTGCTATCAGGATCATTCTGGTGTTGGTCCTGTAGAACTTCTGGATCACCGCCGGGATCAGAGGCAGGGGAGGAAAGGCGTAGAGTAACGTCTGAGACCAGCTGATCAAAAGGCCATTCCCCAGTGATCCCTGTTGGGGGAACCTGGATGCGAAGACGGGGCATTTTGTATTGGCTGCGTCTGCGAACAGGTCTACGTCCGGTACGCCCCAACACCGAAAAACCTCTTGAGCCACTTCCTCGTTGAGCACCCAATCGTGCCCTTCTACGAAGATTCTGCTGAGGCAGTCTGCTTGGACGTTTTGAATTCCTGGTAGATGAACTGCCACGATGGATAGGCCTCTTGCTAGGAGCCAGTGCCAGATGGCTTGTGCTTCCAGAGACAAGACTCTTGACCTCGTGCCTCCCTGCTTGTTCAGATAGAACATAGTTGGTGTGTTGTCCGTCTGAACCTGGAGGTGATTGGTGCGCAGAGCAGGATAAAGAGACTTGAGAGCAAGATGAACTGCTCGAAGCTCCAGGAAGTTGATATGGTAGCCTTGCTCTACCTCGGACCAAAGGCCTTGAACTTGGAGTTGGTCCATGTGAGCACCCCAGCCTTGAAGGGAGGCATCTGTGACAATTGACTGAGATGGAGGAGGACGATGGAATGGCACTCCTCGGAGAAGATTGGATCATTTCAACCACCATCTGATCGAGTCCCTGGCTCCTTGAGGAAGCAAGACTCGGTCTTCCCACTGATCCGATCTCTGAGACCACTGATCTTCGAGGGCTTGTTGTAGAGGTCTCATGTGAAGGCGAGCATTGGGCACAATGTAAATGCATGATGCCATCGATCCCAGCAGAGAGGACACTTGTCTGGCTGTGGGGGCCTGATTGTCCAGAAGATTGCGACCCTTCAGAAGCATAGATGACAACCTCTCTTCCGAAGGACACACGCTTGCCTGAAGTGAGTCCAGAGAAGCATCCAGGTAGTGGATCCGCTGGGAAGGGTTGAGAACTGATTTCTTCAGATTGACGTGAAGACCCAGCGACTCCATCAGTTTGAGGCAGAACGACAGATTGTTCTGAAGCAGAGACGGGGTGGAGCTCTTCAACAACAAGTCGTCTAGATATGGATAGACGAAGATCTTTCTTTTGCGGAGAAAAGCAGCCACCACCGCCATGCATTTTGAGAATGTCCGAGGTGCAGATTTCAGGCCAAACGGTAGCACTCGATATTGGTAGTGACGACGTCCGATCTGAAATCTTAGAAACTTCCGATGCCTGATTGACACTGGTATGTGGAAGTAGGCGTCCTGCAAGTAGATGGCACACATACAGTCCCCCTGATGTAGATGTGGGACGATCTGGTGCAGGGCAAGCATACAGAACTTTTCTTTTCGTATGAACTTGTTTAGCCTTCGAAGGTCTAGAATGGGCCTGTATTCCTTGACAGTTCCTCGTTTTTGAACCAGGAAATATCTGGAGTACACTCCTTGATTTTTGTGATTTGAGGGAATCTCCTCTATGGCCATTTTCTCTAGAAGGACAGAGACTTCGTCTCTTAGCAATTGAGTCTCGTAACGTGGAAGATGTTGCAATTGGGGAACACCTGCGGAGGAGGAGATTTGAACCTCAGCAAGTAACCATGCTGCACAATACTCAGCACCCATTTGTCTTTTGTAATGGATTCCCACTCTGTCAGATGATGAGAAACACTCCCTCCCACCGGAGTGGTGAACAGACGTGGAGGAAGCAATGGCTCAGGGCTTAGGAGGTTGCTTTGAGGTGGGCTGCTGTCTGTTATTGCCACCTCTTCCTCTGCCAGGACGACGCTGCTGGAACTGCGTCTTCTGCTGAGACTGGGATTGCCACTGAGGGGTTTGAACCCTCTGTTGGAAGGCCTTCCTGTCTCCTTGACGAAAGCGTTTCTTGAACTCCTTGCGCTTTTCTAATCCCACAACTTTGACGGTATCCATTTCAGCTTTCATTTTGGACATTTCGTCGTCCGTGTGTGGACCAAACAGAGATTTTCCATTGAAGGGCAAATTCAAAATCTTCTTCTGGGCATCTGGTTTGAGCCCTGTCAGGCGGAGCCAGGCCGAACGACGGGAACAAATACCACTTGAGTAGCCATGAGCTGCAAGGTCAGAGGCATCCACTGCGGCGCTAATAACTTGATTGGCTACCAGGCCTCCCTCCTGTAAAGTCTCCAGAAAATCTTGGCGATCTTCCTTGGGGAGTTTGTCTGTAAAGCGAGTCAGGGAGTCCCAAAGGGACCTGTCGTACCTTCCAAGCAAGGCAGAGGCACTAGCCACCTTCATAAAGGAAGAAGAGGTGTTGCATACCTTCCTTCCAAAAGAGTCCATAAGCTTGCTATCTTTTTCAGGTGGTACTGAGGAAGAAGTAGAGCCTGCATGGGACTTCATGGCAGCCGCCACAATGATGGCATCCGCAGGAGGATCCAATCTGAGGAACAAGGGATCCTCTGCAGGGGCCTTGTACTTTTTGGCTATCCGAGATGTAACAGATCCCACCACTGCTGGTGTGAGGAAAGTAGCCATAGCTGGTTCTAAGAGACCGAGAACCAGAGGTAGTAGAGGCCTGGACGCTGTACGATGACGGAGGGTATAAAAAAATCACAGAAGTGGGAACCACTGGAGTGTTCAGCGTGATATTCAGCTTCTTTGCTCCCCCGACCAGTACATCGGAGAAAGTCGCGAGGTCATCAATTGGAGAGACTCGGGAAGGGGTCGTAGAGGAATAGGTCGGAGAATAATCTCGGTAAGACGACCTAGTCGAGGACGACCTTGTGGAAGATCTTGTACGCCGCCTCCTATGGGACCTGTCACGATTCCTGCTGTGACTGTCCCTAGACCTAGAACGATGTCTTGATGGAGACCTTGGCCTTGGCCTGATTGGAGATTTTGGTCTGACAGCTGTCTTTGACTGCACTGGAGAACGTGATCTGACTCGAGATCTCGGGTCTGGGTGACATCCTGGGACTCCGAGGAGATCTAGCTGGTCTGGCTGGAGTCTTTGCCTTAGAAGGGGAATATGTACGGGAGTAATCCGAGCCCGGACTACTCTGTCCAGATACAGCCCCTTGAGGATGTTGAGAAATCAAGCTGCCCGCTGATCTGGGCGTAGATTCTGGGGAAACCTGCACAATGTTCAAGCCAGGAGATGATGATTTTTTCTCCTGAAGTCTTAGAACCAGGTGACTCCACCTCCGCCGTCACTTTATCCCTCGACGGCGAAATCCTCGACGTCGAAGAAGTCTGAGTGACTAGCGGCGTCGAGCGGTGTCTTGATGCTCTCGACGGTGATCGATCACGTCGTGTAAGGCTCGACTGAGAACCTCGACGTCGATCCGGAGACTTCGACGTCGATCTCCCTCGACGTCGATCAGATGTAGGTACATCATGACGTCGAGTCGACGACGATTCTCGACGTCGTCTAGGCGATGATCTTCCTCGACGTTGCGTCGACGGCGACCTTTCCTGGCGTCGCCTCGGCGTCGACCTCCTTGACGTCGAAGGATGGGATCTGGCAGTCCCTCTCGACGGCGGCCCGCTAGCCAGCGGCGACCTAGATGCCGTCCTAGCTCTCGACGCCGAAACCTTCCGGGGTGGCGGAGAGTGTCTCGACGTCGACGGAAGCCTCGACGGAGACTTAGATGTAGCAGCAGCCATGGACTTCGAGCCCGAAGCACAAGTTACTACTTGTGTAACGATATATCTGTAAGAGACATTAGTTAGTGATAGATTCCTTACCTTAGAATATCCCCAGGCGTCAGACTGGATCCGGAAACTTTTGCGTAGCAATACCCCTGCGCGCCGGTAGGCGTCGTCTGCGGCTCCGCGTCCGTCGTCGGCGTCATGAGCGCCGGGATGACGTCGTCGGAGTACTTAGACGGCGCCCATGCGCGCTGACGTCAGTTCTGATACACAGCTTTTCCGCGCCAGATACGCAGAGCCATGATGGAACTAACACTGGGTCCATGAAACTAGGGCCCTGAAAGGGGATGACCTTAACCCTAGATATCGGTTCGCAGAACGGGGAGGATGGGTGGGTCGGTAAGGAATCTATCACTAACTAATGTCTCTTACAGATATATTGTTACACAAGTAGTAACTTGTGCATCTGAAAGAGACACGTTAGTGATAGATTCCTTACCTTAGAATAGATACCCCATCAATACCAACCCCGGTGGTGGGTCTGCGAACCAATATCACACCAGAAAGTCCTGGAGGACGGAACGGCCAAAAAAGCCATCCCTCCGGACTTGACTGTCCAGGCAGTAGTGTCTTGCAAACGTGTGCAGCGAGGCCCACGTAGCTGCCTGGCAAATGTCCTGTAAGGGGACTCCTCGGCCCAGGGCAGTTGTTGTCGCCGTGGCCCGAGTGGAGTGAGCCCGCAGCCCAGCCGGGGGCTCCTTCCTCGCCATGGAGTAACATGCTTGAATACAAAAGATGATCCACCTCAAGATGGTCCTCTTGTGTACAGCCTTTCCCTTCTTCGCACCCACGTAACCAACAAAGAGTTGGTCATCCACCCGGAATTGGCGTATAGTAGGAGAGCGCACGTTTTGGATCCAGACGGTGGAGCCTCTCTTCCTCTTTCGAGGGATGCTGAGGCGGAAAGAAGGTGGGCAAAGTGATGGACTGCCCGATGTGGATGGCCGTGACAACCTTGGGCAGAAAGGAAGGTCGTGTACGTAACACCACCTTGTCAGGATGAACAGATAGGAAAGGTGGAGAAGAAGAAAGAGCCTGGAGCTCACTCACTCTCCTGGCAGAGGTGATGGCAACCAGGAAGGCAGTTTTCAACGTGAGAAGACGGAGAGGACAGTTATGAAGTGGCTCAAAGGGAGCACACATCAGGTAAGTGAGAACAAGATTCAAGTCCCACTGGGGCATCACGAAGGGAACAGGAGGGAACATGTGTGTGATGCCCTTCAGAAATCTACTTACAATGGGGGACTTGAATAAAGAAGGCTGATCAGGTAGCCTTAAGAAGGCGGATAGAGCAGAAAGGCACCCTTTAAGAGTGCCCAGAGCAGAGCCCTGCTGGGCAAGGGAAAGAAGGAAGAGCAGCACTTCCGAAAGGGGTGCAGAGAGAGGATCCACAGCCTTTGCTGTGCACCATGCCACAAATCTGTTCCACCGGCAGGCGTATACCGACTTCGTGGAGGGACGCCTGGCTGCCAGAATGATATCACAGACTTCAGGAGGCAAGTCAAATGGCCTCAACTGCCACCGCTCAATCTCCAAGCTTGTAGGTGGAGACTGGACAGGTTCGGGTGCAGGACCGTCCCCTGCTGCTGCGACAGAAGGTCCTCCCGAAGAGGCAGACGAATCAGGGGATCGACTGACATGCTGAGTAGCTCGGGATACCAGTATCTTCATGCCCAGTCCGGAGCCACAAGGATAACCTGGGCCCGGTCGCGCCTGATCTTCTTCAGCACTCTGGGCAGAAGTGGTATAGGCGAAAAGGCGTACAACAGACCGCAGCTCCACCTGCGACGAAAAGCGTCTCCGAGCGAGTGCCGCCTTGGAAATTCCAACGCGCAGAACTGATGACATTGAGCGTTCTCTTCTGTGGCGAATAGATCTAACCAAGGCTCTCCCCACTGCTGAAAGAGACCTTGCGCCACGTCCGAGTTCAGACGCCATTCGTGATCCATCATGCACCGACGGCTGAGTTCGTCCGCCCTGGCATTCAGAGAGCCTGCCAGGTGTTGAACCACCTGGTCACGCCCTGATTTTCCAGCCATTGCCATAGGCGCAGAGCCTCCTGGCAAAGGGTCCACGACCCCACCCCGCCCTGTTTGTTGCAGTACCACATGGCGGTGGTGTTGTCGGTGAACACTTGCACTACACGTCCCCAGACAGAGGGGAGG
This sequence comes from Lissotriton vulgaris, assembly GCF_964263255.1. Classification (NCBI taxonomy): domain Eukaryota; kingdom Metazoa; phylum Chordata; class Amphibia; order Caudata; family Salamandridae; genus Lissotriton; species Lissotriton vulgaris. The sequence goes on from NW_028251284.1 coordinate 195,192, forward strand.
AATGCCTTCAGTGCTAGACGAATCGCCCGAAGCTCCAGCAGGTTGATATGGAGCCGGGACTCCGCCGGAGACCAGAGGCCTCTGATCTCCGCCTCTCCCATGTGGCCTCCCCAGCCCTGGAGGGACGCGTCCGTCACAACTACGTGCTCCGGGTGGGGCAGGGAGAGGGATCTGCCACTGACCCAGTCGCGGTCCGTGAGCCACCACTGCAGTTGTCTCGCAGTGCCCTCCGAGATCAAGACATGATCGGACAGGTTGCCCTGATGCTGGGCCCACTGAAACTTCAGGTCCCACTGCAGAGCCCGCATCCGCCACCTGGAGTGACGCAACAGAAGGATGCAGGAGGCCATCAGTCCCAGAAGCCGCAGCGTCAACCTGACCGAGACTCGGGATAACGGCTGGAAGATGGGAACCAGAGCCTGAATATCCCAAACCCGCTGTTCGGGTGGTAAACCCGAAACTGCGCCGAGTCGAAAACCGCTCCGATGAAGAGGAGCTTCTGAGAGGGACACAGGTGTGACTTCGGCACATTGATGGAGAACCCCAGCAGATGCAGGAGGTCTGCCGTAGTCTGGAGGTGGCTGACGACTGTCTGGGGCGAGCCCGCCTTCAACAACCAGTCGTCGAGGTAGGGGAAGACTGATACCCCCTGCCTGCGCAGATGAGCTACGACCACCGCCATCACCTTCGTGAACACCCGTGGGGCACTGGTAAGGCCGAAGGGGAGCACGGTAAACTGAAAGTGCTCTTGGCCTACCGTGAACCGCAGGTAACGCCGGTGGGCCGGCAGGACGGGGATGTGGAAATAGGCGTCCTGCAGGTCCAACGCTACCATCCAGTCTCCCGGGTCCAGGGCAGCCAGGACCTGAGCCAAAGTGAGCATCTTGAACTTCTCCGTCTGGAGGAAGCCGTTGACGTTCCGCAAGTCCAAGATAGGGCGTAGGCCCCCTTTGCCCTTCTTGGGCACCAGAAAGTAGTGGGAGTAACATCTACTTCTGGCCCAGGAACGCGCTCGATGGCCCTCTTGGCCAAGAGGGCCGTGACTTCCTCTTGCAGAAGTTGCAAGTGGTCCCCCGACACACGGTGGTATTGCGGTGGCATGGATGGAGGGGATGCCTCGAAGGGGAGGGAGTAGCCCCTTCGGACAATCTGCAGCACCCACCTGTCCGAAGTGACTGTATGCCAGTGGGAGAGGTGATGGCGAACCCTGCCCCCCCACAGGCGTCACATGGGCCTGAAAACTCGGACTAGGAAGGTTTTGAGGCAGGTGCTGCTGAGGGAGGTGTGGACTGGCCTCGCCGCGGTCCCCGACCGCCGCAACGGCGGTTTCCACGTCCGCCACCGCGCTGCTGGACATTTTGCGGTGTGTGGCTGACGGTACGTGGTGGGGCGCCCCTTCCGTGGCCACGAAAGGAGCGAAAGGCACCCGTTTGCTGGCGTGGGGCCATGAGGCCCAAGGACTTGGCCGTAGCCCTGGAGTCCTTGAAACGTTCCAGCGCATGGTCTGCCTTGTCGCCGAAGAGCCGACTGCCATCAAACAGCATGTCCAGGAGGGTGGCCTGGACATCGGCCGAGAAGTTGGCGGACCTCAACCAGGCGTGGCGTCGAACCGCCACCGTCGTTGCCATCGCCCTGCCCAGTGAGTCTGTTGTATCCAGCCCACACCGGATAGAAAAGCGTGCTGCATCTCGGCCGTCCGCAAGGGCTTGGCCGAGTGTAGCCTGGACCTCCTCCGGGCATCTTGGCAGCACCTCCGCAACCGTGTCCCACAGAGTGTGGGTGTAGCGGCCCAAGAGACAGGCGGTGTTCACAGACCGCAGCCCCAAGCTAACAGACGAGAAAACCTTCTTCCCGAACTGTTCATATCTCTTGGATTCCCTGTCGGGCGGGGCCGACGGGAATGCGGTCTGGGAGTTTGAGGCCTGGATGACCAGACTCTCGGGGTTGGGATGGGTGGACAAAAAGCATGGGTCGCCCGGGGCCGGGCGGTAGCATCTGGCCACGTTCCTATCCACAGGAGGGCCTGTGGCGGGCTTGGACCAAGTGCCCAGAAGAACGTCACATGAGGCCTCATTGAACGGCAGCAGGGGCTCCGCGGAGCTTGACTGCGGTTTGAGGACCTCAGTGAGGAGATTAGTCCTCACGGCTGCGACAGGGAGCTGAAGGGTCTGGCGATGTGTCAATACCACTGGCCTCCCCAAGCTCATATGTCCAGTCCTGCTGTGACTGGCAATCTTGTGCCAGAGGGTCCTCGGACCCCTCCCAATGTTCCTCGTCACCTGTGTCCGGGAAACCAGGATTAGCAGACAGGGCCTCCTCGTGGAGATAAAAATCCCCAAAGGCCGACGGAATCGGCGCCCTTCCGGCGCCTGAGTAGGACCGCAGGAAACATTGGGGGCGGCAACCACATTGGCCGCCGGGGGCGACACATGAAGGGACGGGCGCCGGCGAGGTCGTAAGGTCGACCGGCGAGGTCACGGATCCGGAACCGGATCCAGCGAGGTCCTGCGGCACCGAGACCGAAGTCGCCAGCGGCGTCGGAGCCGAAGCTCCCGACGGCGTCGGGCCGAAGCGCCCGACCCGGAAGGACCTCCAGACGGAACCGATCGGCCCGAAGGCCCTCATGGCCATGAGGTACCTCTCGACCTCCTCCGGCGTCGCGCCGTGCCCAGGGACCCGAAGGTGTGGAGCAGGCGGCGACGCTTGCGACTCCCGCGGAGCCGCGTGGGCGGTGTCGCCCGAGCCCCCGGCCGCATCGTGCGAGTGTCGGGGCGGGTCGGAGGATCGATGACGTCGCTCCGACCTCTCATGCCACTTACCTGAGGACTTGGAACCAGACGATCGGTGTCCACTTCCGGAGCTTCGATGGCTCCGACCTCGCGACCTGTCCCTCGACCTCCCGCGGGACCGGGACCTGGAGCGGCGCGGCCCGACTGCCTCAGCTCGAGACGCTTGCGGGACCGCTCCCGCCTAGCCTTCGACGTCAGGGCCCGGCAGTCGGAGCAGGTTCGATCGTCGTGGTCGAGGCCTAAGCACTTCAGGCACCGGCGATGGGGATCCGTGACCGACATGAGTCGATCGCACTTCGAGCAAGGCTTCAACCCGGGCATCCCTGGCACCGATAAGTCGAGAATTCGACAACAAAGAGAGAGATCAAAAGGATCAAAAAGTTCAGTCAAAAATTGACTGGGGGTAGAGCTTCTTCCGGATCTGCGCTAGCTGACGCGGAAAAAAGAAGAACTAACGTCAGCGCGCATGGGCGCCGTCTAAGTACTCCGACGACGTCATCCCGGCGCTCACGACGCCGACGACGGACGCGGAGCCGCAGACGACGCCTACCGGCGCGCAGGGATATTGCTACGCAAAAGTTTCCGGATCCAGTCTGACGCCTGGGGATATTCTAAGGTAAGGAATCTATCACTAACGTGTCTCTTTCAGATGCATGGCGCCTCGACGCCGACTTACTTGACTGCGGCGGAGATCTTCGACGTCGTGAAGACGATCTGGGCCTTTTCGACGGCGTCCTCGACGTCGACGGAGATCTTCTACCTTCATTCCTCTTTCTGGAGGCCGGAGAGGTGGAATGACGCCGTTTTTGGCCATGCTTGCTTGTAGGAGACGATCTAGGGGCTGTAGAAACACCCACCTGGTGACTTTTGTCCATCTCCTGCATGGCATGAAGTTGAATCTTCTCCCTGTCGCGAAGAGTCCAACTTTTAAATGTTCTACATTGATGGCACTGATCAGGAATGTGTGAAGATGGAAGGCACACAATACACACAGAATGTGGGTCATTCAGAGCCATCTTTTTGTCACAAGAAGGACATTTCCTAAAAAGAGCAGGCATTCTGACCGGAAATTCTTGTGGGTTACCACAGAAAAAGAAATCAGAAGCCTTATTTATTCAAAAAATTTCGAAATATTTGAGAAAACTCTCTCAAAAAACCAATTTCAGTTGAAAACTGAAGAGCTCAAGCTCCAGGATCCTCACAGAAGGAGCCGGAAAAAAGAACTGACCCAACTGTCACCTGTGGTGCACCATGGGAGCAAGGGGTTGCCTTCAGGTCTTAAAGGCACGGTACCCCTACTCTAATGCCTTAAAGGCAAGGTGTCAGTTTTCTCTGTTTGCTTTATACTCTACTGCAGCCTACTTGCAAATGCCTGCAATTACAGGTTTTCCTATGGCAATAAAGCATTGTTGTATACAAATGTTTTCTGCTCTCTTTCTTCCTTAGGGTTTAGAAGAGTACTACTGTATGTATGCTAATTTATGTAATTTGCGGCTTTTTTGCCAGTTAGAAAATGGTTTTTAGGCTGCAAATATATGTTTCACATATATATATATATATACATATATATTTATATGTATTTTCTATATTCTCCGGGATCCCGCACATGGGCGGGGATTATTCATAGATTATGACTATTGATGAGTATCCCCTGGATGAGAAGTATATGCTAGCTAGTCATACCTGATGTTGTTTGTGTTGCAGGTGTGTAGAACAGCAAACATTGGGGTGTAGGTTTCATGTAAGTTGTAAGTAGGTAAGGTGCGATATGTAAGTGCAGTTTTGGTGCAGGTTAGAGTTTTCTTGGTAGTGTCAAATGTCCTTAAAATGTATCAGAGTGGCGTGTTTACACTAATTTGCATTGCACCATGGTGTTCAGTACACTCATTTTATAGAGTCAGACCATTCTCCATGCTTCCTTTCTAGGGACACTCTTTACTATCAATATACTAATTATCCCTGTCAAAAATACCACTACACCAAACTACCGGGCCTGGAATGATTAAAAAAAACAATAACGTGCAAACACTAGGTAGCAAAGAAATTGACTGTTGTCTTGAGAGTACTAACAGTAGAGAGACTCGTAACTAAAACCCTTAAAAGGGAATAATAGAATATTGCACCCACAATAGCATTGGTGGCTCTTCCGCTAAGGCGGATGCGCATCACCCCACTGTTTGAATTGCAAGCTGAATACAAAAAATAAAATGCTAATAACATTTGTTATTATCATTTTGTTTTCTGTATTCAACTTGCAGCTGAAGCCAGAGGTTGGGACTGGGCTCCGCGTGTCACAGGGGGAGGAGTCGTGGCAGCACCTAAAATGCGCATTATGGTTTGGCCGGTCATCTCGGGCCAGCCAAAGCATCATGTGCACACTGCATGTTCTCCAGGGAAGCTGTATTACAGCCTGCGTGGAGAACATGCACAGCCTGCCAGCCCCTGTCTGACCGCCAAACCACGGCGATCCAACCAATCACAACGCTGCTGTAAGGCAGCCTTGTGACTGGTCAGGGGATTCTGGGAGGCTGTGTGCTTCCAGTGAAAGGAGGAGGGAGGAAGAAGAGGCAGCAGCCGGCAGTCGGTGATATAAGGAAGTGCTTTTTAATTATTTTTATTATTTCCCACCGCCTCCCTCTGTCCCCCCGCCCCACCACCACTATTCGGCAGCAGTCAGTACTGAATAATAGTATCAGTTATGGTAGTTAAAAAGTCCAGCACTTTGTATTATACTCCTACTTAAAGGTTTTTTAATGGAAATAAATGAGAAACCGGTGTGTAAATGAAAAAACTGTTTAATAAAAAGCCATATTTTACAGTTCATTATTTTTCTGATTTTATTATCTGTGTAATAGTTTTAATTAACCATGCACTTTGCAAATCAAACTTACTTACTTAAAATTAGTTAAAAATGCTATTGTTTAAAATAATTTGTGTGGATACAGTGTCACGTTAAGTTTTTATATTTTTATTGAAAATGAAATACTACGACTGCATTTCACACAGTGTGAAACAAGTTATACTTTCTTGCTAAACGCACTTCTGGACTAGCACCTGTTTTATTATATAGGTCCTCCTGACAAAATCTAATGATGCAGTAGCAGCTGGTGCCAATGCAGTATTTTACATAGAGTTATTCTGCTCTGCCTTCAAAGAACGGGCCCATGCGCAAGATCAACATATGGCCATACATACTGGATTTTAATATGGTGCCTGTCGAGCACTACTGATTTACCTCCTATTACCACTTACTTTATTGAATCTGACATACTGTGCCACATTCATTGAAGGTCTGGTACTAGAATACCTTTGTCAGTATATTGCCTGGCATAAATATTCTGTACTAAACATTGTTGATAAAAGTTATCACCACCTTTAGGACAGATACTGATGTCAAATGATATTCTATATGTGATATTCTGATATATAGTCGTATTAATTATTACATTCCCACCAACTGTAAAACTAAGTCAGTGCTCTCTTTTCAAGAGCTATTATATTTCCTCCAGCTCCCACAATATTACCAATCATGTGGTCCATCCTAAAAAATCCCTTCTATTGCCATTGGGTAATTAATTTGACTTTTTCATATCAGGATTATCTTGCTATTTGTGTGCCCCATTGGGTCTCACATGCACTACTTCAGCTGGGCTCTCTACTCACATCCATTGTGGCATCAAGATAATCATCCTGTGTAAATTATTTCACAACCTCTGGGAGAGCCATCTGTATAAGCCTGTTAACATTCCAATGGCACATCTGCTCGTATCCATATTGACTGCAGATCACGACGGAACTATTTGGGATACCAAAAGTCTCACCGGATGATCAGTAGTAACTCTACTTTGCCACACCAGTAAAGACGCAGTGCCTTGCTGCACCTGCCCTGAAGCTCCTGAGGTTTCCCAAGATTGAGTGAATAATTACCATCTGTCAGTGAGAACCTGTTGCTTACCGAGTACTTCAGGATGCTGTCCAGAGTTTCAGCAGTCACCAACATGTTGCTCTGTGTCAAATCCCTTTGTGTGACGGTAGTGTACATACAACGTACAATAGCTAGTTCCTGCAGGGGTGTTAAGTGGGAAAAAAACACATTTTATGCATTTGAACAACAGGGTTAATCAGGGACTTATTCACAAACTGTAACATACTATAACATGCTTTTCACAAAACCTATATCTGAAGACTTCTGCCTCCAACTCTCACATCTTTTCTACGAGGAGATAAATGCCCAGCATGTATACCTACCATTTTCTTCTACCTGTTGGAAGGATAGGGGTGATTGGCTGGAAACTGGGGAACGTGTATTACAAAATGAGAGGGATTTAGGAAAAGGTAAGGAGGGGTAAAGGAGGGAATAAAAAGGTTTTTAGGGAGGGACAAACACCCACCCACAAAAAGGTAAGCTTGTTGCTATTCACAAACTGTACTTACTTTATTACTTAAACCATAAAGGTCATAAAACAGTTACAAATGTTTTTTAGCCCAGATGTGGAGTAAGTGCAGAATCACACATGGCAAAATATATATATATGTGTGTGTATATATATATATATGTATATATATATATATATATATATATATATATATATATATATATTTGCTCTGATTTCTCCAAATAATACCCAGCCGGGTTAGAATAAGTACAGCACTCTCGGGGTTCCAATTGTCAGCAAAAAGGTTAATTACCAAAACAAACGCGTTTCGGGAGAAGCTCCCTTCGTCAGTGTTACAAACGAGCGCGCTGCGCAGCGCCATTATGTACATCCGTTGTGGGTGGTAGTAACAAACATAGGACTGCTTCAAACAATCATGTTTAAGCGCCATCTTTGAATATGCATGTTATTTTTGCAAAAAAACACCAAACCATAATCACGCCGTGAATCGGCAGAAATAAACTTAATACTCAAATTTCTGACATATACAGTGTCTCTTGTGTATGGGTCAACGGGGATATATCTCATTCCTGAATTATAATGTCAAAAATTCTTTAAAACATCGCTTCCCGCATACTAAGCGTCAAATATAATGTCCATATATGATTACTATCTTGCCGTGTATCGGCAATTGCAGCCATTAGGCCGCCACAAGTCCAGGTTAACGAAATGCTCCCAAATGGACCCATGTTATCACATTTGCTCAACACTCTGTTTACACTGAATATGATTACCAAATAATGCGTTTTAAAAACAAATTTCACCTTCATACCGAATATATCAATCATTAGATAATCCCTTCAACAATTCATTGTTCAAAAAATAGTTCACTGTTACATTAGGATTATCATACGTATATCATCATTTTTCAGAATTCACATTTCAATAACTGACGTTCCAAATTCATCCTAAATGAGATGACATTTCTTCTCCCATATTCAGACCTCCCGGTGCCTTAGTCTCTAAGTCGATTATATATCGAGACTCTAATCTCCTGAGTGTCTGTAACTTGTTGCCACCACGTGGCCTTCCTGGAACACAATCCAAGCAGAAAAATCTCAGGAGATCCCTATTGCTATTGTGCTTTATTGCCAAATGTCGGGCGACAGGATAAGAAAAGTCTTTGGTGGCTATGGCCCGCATATGCTCTAGCACTCTCAGTTTCACTGGGTTGATGGTACTGCCAATATATTTTAACTGGCATGGACACATCAAGCAGTAAACTGCATGGTCTGTATGGCAAGACATACATTTGTTTATTCTTTTTCCACCCTTACAGCCCCTCACATCAAATGTTAATGTTCGTTTGCTCAATGCGCAGGCTTTGCACCTTCCACAAGGGAAGAAGCCCTTTGCATCTTTCAATGTACCTTGGATCTTTCGTGTGGAGTTTAAATGACTTTGAACCACACAATCTCGTAAAGATCTCGCCTTTTTAAAGGTGATCAGGGGAACAGCCGGTTTATCAGGCCCAACAATATGGTCAATTTTTAAGATATGCCAGTGTTTTGTCACGATGGATCTTAATCTAGAGGAGTTGGCTGAATAGGTGGTGATCAGACGAAATTTCCCATCAGTATTTGGACGTGACTTCTTCTGAAAGAGACAACCTCGATCCAATTTCCTCACCCTGTTCAATGCATCATAGAGAAGATTCCGTTTATATCCTCTATCAGAGAATCTATCCAAACTCTCACTGGCTGCCTTCTCAAAGTCTTCTACTAGAGTACAGTTACGTCTTAGCCTAAGAAATTCCCCATACGGGATACTGTTTATGAGTCTCCGGGGGTGACTGCTAGATGAGTGTAACACGCTATTGCCTGCCGTGGGCTTACGATATAAAAGGGTTATGATTATACCATCTCTTACGCTCACTTGCAGGTCTAGATAATTAACCTTTTCTTGGCTCACTTCCCCCGTGAATCTTAGGTTGCAATCATTGTTATTTAACAGTCGTATGTACTCATTGGCCTCTGCCACAGACCCATCCCATACTAGGAACAGGTCATCTATGTACCTGCACCAAGTCACCACCTTGGTGTTCCATGTGGCATTCCCAGGGGCCCAGGCTACCTGCTCCTCCCACCAGCCAACGAACAAGTACATATATATATATATATAGATGAAGGCTTCACAAGTCGAACACGTAGATGTTTTGTCTGCCACTTGCTATGTTTCATAAAATTTCATTTCTTTTCACGGAGTGCCGTCCCTGAGGGATTCTTTTGGAGCAGCCCTCTTTCCCCCTTTGCTATTTTCAGATCCCCCGATCGGGATGTATGATGGTGTTACTATATGAAAATACACTCTTTTAAGATGTCCCTTTCACTGTTAACCCCTTCGATGCTCATGACGGAATGGTTCCGTCATTTATTTATTTATTTATTTATTTATTGACATTTGTAGAGCGCGGCGAATACCCGTGGGCGTCTCGGCGCTAATTAAGGGATGGATCAGCAACTGGGGTAAAGAAGATATACAAGGCTATTGGTCAAATAACCACGTCTTTAGCTGTTTGCGGAATGTGAACAGGGAGGGACTTGCTCGGATATGTGCAGGAAGGGTGTTCCAGAGTCTAGGGGCGGCAACCAGGAAACGCCTGTCGCCCCAGGTGACTGTTCTAGTGCGAGGCACAGCCAAGAAGTTCTGAATAGAGGAACGAAGAGATCGGGTTGGGACATGATGGAGAAGATTCTGTTTGAGAAAGTGGGGACCTTGATTATTGAGTGACTTGTAAACATCGGTTGAGCTGTGCTCATGACGGAACCATTCCGTCATGACCACACCCATTAACATTAGGGATCAGCACTGGTGATAAATCTGGGCAGCAGTCAAGGTGTTAAGCAAGGACTGAAAAAGGCTAACACCGAAACACGTCTACTTGCTAATTTAAGAACAAACTGTGATCCCTTGAGTGCTCCGTGTTGTCCCGTTGAACCTAAGTTGTAGTAAAGCATGTCAGCAGATTTCAAGCAATAACAGTGACTCAGGCCAATCTTAGGAGAATGGTTGTACATGTATATACGCTTGAAAATGGTGAAGTGCCAAAAGCAGTAAAGTTACTACAAAGTCTAAGAGTAAATGTACTTGTGTGTGTGTGTGTCCTTTTGCACTGGTAATCATTGACCTTTTTCTGGTGCTTCATTTTTCTCAACTATCCATACCCAGAGGATGAACAAGCCATGAATGCTTGCTCTCTCAGAAATCTCTCCTTTATATGACTCTCAACATAACCGGTCCCAGGATGCTTGTTTCGGGTGCAGGGAAGACCTGGCTTGGCAGTTCGGGCTGGACTGTTACTATGAGGCCCAGGGTCAAGAATAGTTTGCATATAGCTGGGACTGAACTGGGGTTGCAAAGTGAGCTAAAGAACTATGATGAATTCAACCCAAATCTGTGACTAGGAGGTGAGCATCTGAGGGGTTTCAGCGCTCCATCCGTCATCTCCTTGTGTTTGCAGAAATATGATATAACACTGCAATATCGCACAATAACTTATTTATACTGTACACTACAGCAACACACTGTATTACAACCCAATACAACCTAACCTAATACAGCCTTACCTCACACCACACAGTCCTTCACAGTACAGTAAAGCACAAAACATCACACTACAACACTACACAATATAACACAATGTTAGACAACCACATATGTAGCTAAAGCTCACTGCCTCTCATGCCTTGAGTGTCATCTAAAGCAATGGAGACTCACAGATACCTTTTTTTCGATGTTCCAGGATTTTACAACACGTTATAATGGTCTCATCTGGTTTCACAGAAGCAGACGTATCCAAAAAACCCATAAGGATTTCTATGTCCAAGCACCGTACTGATTCCATATGTCGAACTGTAATGACAACCCCAAGAAACAGACACATGTATGAATAATGTCTAGGCAGTTGTTGTTCTTTAGTCATTTAGAAAAAAGTATCACAAGACATTTGTAACTCACAGCGCAATCTGCATGAATTTTTAAAGGTAGGACAGATATCGAAGATTCATTTGTGATTGCGCAAATTATGTTGTGTTTTATTTTTTTACGGCTTGATTACATATGGAATTTAAGTGTTGTGCATTCTATATATATATTTGCTTATGAACTACTGGTAAAACTAGCATTGGCATAGGCAATAGATCTCGACCCCTAACTTGGGCTGCCACCTTTCAAAGAGAAAAATACAGTAATATGTTGATGTTTTAAGAGTCTGCAGAGGCCCAAAGAACAAGTTACTTACCTTCGGTAATGCTTTTTCTGGTAGATACTGTATCTGCCTGTGGATTCCTCACCTTGTGATTATCCCCCTTGCGCCAGCAACGTTCGGAAAATTCTTTGTAGCACGCCGGCATGGTCGACGTCATAGGAGCACGGCATTGCGCGCGACTCCGTCTGACGTCACCGACTCCTCATAAGGCCCACGTTGGCGTTATGACGTCAGTTACGCCCTTTTTTCCGTGCCTTCGAGGCACCCGGACGGACCAACAAATATATACAAATATACAATGTACACAGTACACGCAATCCAAAAACCCGCTAAAAGTGCATAGCAAAAGCATAAAATACCAGAAATATAAGTTCATAAATACATATGTACATAAACCCAGGTATAGCAGAGTGGACAACGGGGAGGCGGGTGGGTCAGTGAGGAATCCACAGGCAGATACAGTATCTACCAGAAAAAGCGTTACCGAAGGTAAGTAACTTGTTCTTCTGATAGATAGATCTGCCTTGTGGATTCCTCACCTTGTGAATAGAGTCCCACAGCAGTCCCCACTCCCGGAGGAGGGTGTCCACTCTGCTACACCAGGAAATCTTGGAGGACAGAGCGCGCAAAGTGGCCGTCCCTCCTCACCTCAGCATCCAAGCAGTAGTGCTTCGCAAAAGTGTGGAGGGAGGCCCATGTTGCGGCCCTGCAAATGTCCTCAACAGGAACACCTCTAGACAATGCAGAAGTTGCAGACTTCGCTCTAGTTGAATGAGCTCTAATACCCTCAGGAGGGTCCTTACCCGCCAGAGAGTAGCAAATCTTGATGCAGAGGATAATCCATCTGGAAAGTGTGCGCTTGTGCACCGCTCTGCCCTTCTTGTAGCCAGCAAAACCCACGAAGAGCTGATCATCAACACGATAGTCTTTAGTCCTATCAAGATAGAAACTAACCGCTCTCTTCGGGTCCAAGCGATGAAGCCTCTCCTCCTCCTTGGAAGGGTGTGGGGGAGGATAAAAGGTAGGAAGGGTAATGGATTGTTCTAGATGGAAGGGAGTTATCACCTTAGGCAGAAAAGCAGCCCTGGTCCTGAGAACCATTCTTTCAGCATGAATGGACAAGAATGAGGGCTTGGAACTAAGAGCCTGAAGCTCACTTACCCTCCTTGTCGAGGTAATTGCAACCAAGAAGACCGTTTTAAAAGAAAGAAGCCTCATGGGACACTTGTGCAAGGGTTCAAACGGAGAACCCATGAGATAAGTTAACACAAGATTCAAGTCCCAATGAGGAACAATAAAGGGAGAAGGAGGGAACTTATTAGTAAGTCCCTTCAAAAATCTTAATACTACAGGAAACTTAAAAAGAGAGGGCTGATCGGGCAAACAAAGAAATGCTGATAAGGCAGAAAGATATCCTTTGACCGTAGCAACAGCAAACCCTTGCCGTGCCAGAGAAAGAGCAAACAACAAAATGTCATACAAATGAGCCTTCAAAGGGTCAACATCCCTCTCCCTGCACCAAGAGACAAACTTAGCCCACCTATACGAATAGATGGACTTGGTGGAGTCGCGCCTGGCAGAAAGAATGACATCCACCACATCGTGAGGGAGAGAAAAGGAATTCAAGTTGCCCCGTTCAATCTCCAGGCATGAAGGTGTAATTGTTGGAGGTAGGGGTGTAGAACCTGCCCCTCCATCTGAGAGAGGAGGTCTGCCCTGAGAGGGAGACGGAGCGGCGGGTGAGAGGAGAGGTGGAGAAGGTCCGAGTACCACACCCTTCTTGGCCAATCCGGGGCGACCAATATGACTTGGGCCCGGTCTTGGCGAATCTTCCTCAGAACCCGAGGAATCAAGGGTATGGGGGGAAACGCGTAAAGGAGCTGACCTCCCCAGCTCAACTGAAACGCGTCCCCCAATGCTCCTTGCATCGGATACTGGAGACTGCAGAATGACGGGCAGTGAGCATTCTCGCAAGTGGCAAACAGGTCCACCCGAGGAGTTCCCCACATCTGAAAGATGTCGTGAACAACCTCCGTGTGAAGCCTCCACTTGTGGTCGGCAGAGAACTGCCGACTGAGAACGTCTGCATAGAACTGCCGACTGAGAACGTCTGCATGAACGTTCAGAACTCCGGCCAGATGATTTGCCATCAGACAAATCTGATGATCCTGAACCCAGGACCAGAGACGCAGAGCCTCCTTGCAGAGAAACTGCGACCCTACTCCTCCCTGCTTGTTGATGTACCACATCGCGGTCGTGTTGTCCGTCAGGACTTGGATCGACTGACCGTGAAGGGAAGGGAGGAAGGCCTTGAGCCCCAGATGTATCGCCCGCAACTCTAGAAGGTTAATGAGAAGCAACCTTTCCTCTGGAGACCAAAGACCCTTGACCTCCAGATCCCCCAGATGAGCACCCCACCCAAGAGTTGATGCATCCGTTATCACCGTGGCCACCGATGGTGGAAGCTGAAAAGGCTTTCCTTGTGACAGATTGCCTTCCACGCCCCACCAAGATGCCCTCATGTGCCAGCGTGCATGGTTGACCAACAGGATGCAAGAAGCCATCAGACCGAGCAGGCGAAGGACCTTCAGGACTGGAACAACTGCTCCATTTTAGAACAAAGGAATCATTTCCTGAATGTCCCGAATCCTTTGAGGAGGAGGGAATGCACGACATACAGTAGTGTCCAGTACCGCACCTATGAACAGGTTGCGCGGGAGGGCACCAGGTGAGATTTGGGCAAGTTTATCTAAAAACCCAATCTGTACAACAGCTGCGATGTCTCTTGCAGGTGATGAAGCACCTTCTCGGGCGACTCCGCTTTGATCAGCCAGTCGTCCAGATAGGGGAACACAGGAATCCCCGACCTCCTGAGATGCGCAGCCACCACCACCATCACCTTGGTGAAAACTCGAGGCGCAGTAGTAAGTCCAAACGGAAGGACCGCAAACTGGTAGTGTTGCGATCCCACCGTAAAACGGAGATACTTCCTGTGCGACTTCAGGATTGGGATGTGAAAATACGCATCCTGCAAGTCGATTGACACCATCCAGTCTTCTTCCAACAGCGCTTGAAGAACCTGCGCAAGCGTGAGCATTTTGAACTTCTCCTGTTTGAGGTAGAGATTCAAAATCCTGAGGTCCAAGATTGGACGTAACCTGCCATCCTTCTTGGGGATCAGGAAATATCGGGAGTAGCACCCCTGACCCCACTCCTGCTCCGGGACCACCTCTATCGCACCTTTTCTGAACAGAGCAGGACTTCTTCCTGCAGGCGAAGCAGGTGGTCCTCCGAACAATAACCCTGGCAAGGAGGGTAATTGGGAGGGAACTCCTGGAAAGGAAGTGCATACGCATTTTCTACGAGATTGAGAACCCAAAGATCTGATGTAACCGATTCCCAATCCCGTAGAAAATGAGTAAGCCGACCCCCCACCGGAGCCACATGATCTAGAATGGTGGATCTAGGGCTGCTTCGCTGTTGAGAGAGGGGGTTGATTATTAGAGGACGAGGAGGAGGAGGAGGCCTGGCGTCCACGACCCGGCCCCTTTGTTTTCCTCTGTATGTCTTATACAGAGGGTTCTGTCGCTGCTGCTGCTGCTGCTGACCTTGGTTATAGGAACGAAAAGTGGATCTGCCAAATCCCCTAAACTTCCTAGTTGCAGAACCCCTTGCATGAAGGCCCAAAGACCTCGCCGTCGCCCGGCTGTCCTTGAATCTCTCCAGGGCCACGTCCGCTTTCTTACCAAAGAGGCCTGTCCCATCAAATGGCAAGTCCAACAAAGTAGACTGTACATCAGTTGAAAAATCAGAAGATTTAAGCCATGCGGCCCTTCTGGTAGCAACAGTAGAGCCCATAATCCTGGCAACAGAGTCCACCGTGTCCATGCCACTCTGTATTACCATACGGGCTGCAGCATGAGTATCGGAGACCACTTCATTAAAGTTCTTCCTATCATCCTCTGGAAGCTTAGATGAGAGTTGTTTCACAGAGTCCTTCAATGCATGAACATATCTCCCCAACAGGCAAGTAGCATTAGTAGATTTTAAAGCCATGCTACCCGAGGAGAAAATCTTTTTCGCAGACTGGTCCAATTTTTTAGAGTCCTTGTCTGCCGGCACCTGAGGGAATGAACCTGCAGACCTGTTGGAACAAGCGGCCTGCACCACCAGACTCTCCGGAGAAGGATGTGAAGAAAGAAATTCAGGGTCATCAGGAGCCACCCTGTAACGCCTTGCCACCGACCTGGAAACCGCAGGAGCAGTCAAAGGCCTCTTCCAAACCTCCTTTATAGGCTCAGTCAATGCGTCAGTGAAAGGAAGAGTAGGCTCTATTATAGAAGAAGGCGAATGTAAAACCTCCGTGAGGATGTTGGGCTTGTACTCAACAGTGGGCAAAGTCAAGCCGAGCAAATCCGCAGCCTTCCTAATCACGACGTGATAAGGTGCAACGTCCTTGGATGGTGTATCCGAAACGGATGGCAAACCCCATTCAGGAGAAAGTTCCAGGCCACTAGCGCTTTGTAGGTCCTCAAAACAATCCCCCTGATCTTGTAGCTCTCCTTCCTCAACCTCGGAATCCATATACTCCTTCTCCTCCAAGAGGCGCTGAGCCCTGCGCCTCGACCATTCCATGCGGACCGAAGTCGATGGATCCGGCAAAGACTCCGACGGAGCCGGAGACGACGTCGAACGAGGAGCTTGAGGACAGGAAGCACCACGATCCGAATCACCACGAGGTCGATACGGAGCCGGCGAAGCCGCATGCAAAGTCGACGACCTCGGCAGCGCCGTACCGAGCCAAGGAGCACAAGGCATCGGCATAAACGGCATAAAGGGGGCCGGGGCGTAAGCCTGAGGCACGCCTAAATTAAAAGACAATGGACCCATGAGACCAACCGGTGCGCCAGTGGGGTACATCGCCCTCGCATAAACACCAAACATGGCATTAAGGCCCACATGCATCATTGTTTCATTTTGCACTTCCTAATTTGCGATTTTTAGGGAATCGCAAATTAGGAAATGCAAAATGGGATGCATGTACATTTTCGCTAAATATTTGAGAATCGGTAAAAATCGCAATTTTTTCCGATTCTCAAATATTATGCGATTAGCAAAGTGCAAATTTGCAATTCCCATTCATTCCTATGGGCTAAAATGCCCATAGGAATGAATGGGAATTGCGAATTCGCACTTTGCTAATCGCAAATCCTGATTGCATTTCAAGGGAGGAGAGGGGGGTTTAAATGACCCCCCCCCCCGCACCCATGAAATGTTGTTTTCGCATCATGTTGCACACACACATGTCCTAAGGACATGTGTGTCCGTAACATGAATGTGTAAAAAATGCTTTTGCAGCGTTTTTAACACTTTTTGCAAATTTACCGAATGGTTCAACCACTCGGTAAATTTGACACCCTAATTGCGAATTCGCAATTATAAAAGTAAATATGCATTGCTTTTAAGAAATCGCAAATTTGCGATTTCTTAAAAGCAATCGCATTTTTAGAAATCGCAAAAATGTTGCGATTTCTAAAAATGCTTGATGCATTCCAAAAAGCATTTTTGGAATCGCAAACGGCCGATTTTAAGGAATCGCACCGTTTGCGACTCCAAAAATGCTTGATGCATGTGCCCCTTAGAAACTGCGAGGGATCCTGACCTGGACGAGGAAAGGGAGGGTACGAACCCAACGGCCGCTCCGAAGGAGGCTGATCCGGCAAAGGTGCACCCTGGCCCTCTTGACTTTCAGGCTCCACATCCGGAGTCGGAGCTCGAGAAACCTCTTCTTCATCATGCACTGAAGAATGGTGCGACTCCAGATCCGGTTCCTGCTCCTGAACAGGAGAACCTTCACGAGACTGCGCCGGAGAAGGAGACACGAAGTCCTTATGATGCTTACGAGACTTCTTCTTCGAATCCGAAGACTCCTTGCCAGAGTGATGTTTAGAGCGATGCTTACTCCTCTTGTGCTTCTTCCTCGAGGAGCTCGAAGCATGACCCGAAGCCGACTTGGATCCAGACCTCGACCTCTCTCTGGATCTCGACCTCGCTCTGGACTTCGATCTCGAAGCCGACCTCGACCTCGACTTCGACCGCGACATCTGCCTCGACTTTGAGCGCCTGGAAACCAACCTCGAAGACCTTCCAGCTTCTCTTTCTTTCACCTTCGCAAGAAGAAGCTTCGCCTCCAGCTCTCGTAAGGCCTTGGGCTTCATCTTGAAGCTGGAACGACAGTTCTTAACATCATGGTCCGACCCAAGACACCACAGACAATCGGAATGCGGATCAGTGATCGACATCATTCGGGCACAGGAACCACACTGCTCGAACCCCGTCTTCCTCGACGACATCCTCGACGAAGAAGAAAATCTCAAAAGAGAAACAGTAACACAAAATAGCAACAAGATACTCAAAGTATCGCAGAAGATCCCAAAAACCGTTAGCGTCGACGACGCGGAAAAAAGGGAACTGACGTCATCACGCCGACGTGGGCCTTATGAGGAGTCGGTGACGTCAGATGGAGTCGTGCGCAATGCCATGCTCCTATGACGTCGACCACGCAGGCGTGCTACAAAGAATTTTCCAAACGTTGCTGGCGCAAGGGGGATATTCACAAGGTGAGGAATCCACAAGGCAGATGTATCTATCAGAAATAGGACTTTAAAGACAATTGTATGTATTAATTTGCAAAATGACTCTTCTGTCTTTGTTTACTTTAATCATTTGTCATGGATCATTAACTCACGCCTAGAACACATTTAAATGGGTTTTGTATTTATATTTGCCCTTTGAAGTATACACAGATAAGGTCTAACAATTCCTGCAATAGGTGATTTAGCTTTTTTTTGTTCTGACTGAGACATTAAAATGACAGTGGTGCTGCTAGGAAAGAAGTTAGGTGGCAACCCTACCCATGAACCATATTGGTTTTGCCAACTGCTTTATAGATGACTTTTGTGGATGTACACACATTCACAGTAGTCAGCTTTGAATGGATTTTCTTAAGCTTTAAGAAAATCCATTCAAAGATGATCCCTGCACATGAAAACACATCCATGTCAGCCATCTTAGAATGGATTTTCTTAAAGCTGATAAGAATTAATTGGGAAATGTCTGTTATGTATATTTGTGCACGTGGAAGCACAGGCAGCCATCTTGGAATGTTTAAAAAACACTTTATGATTACTGCCTCCCAATACAACAGTGAGCTGAGTTAAGAGCCCGAAATCTCTGGAGTGTCAAGGAAATGTAGAGGGGGCAGTTTTAACAAAGAGCGGGTGGTGGCAGAAGACCTGGCAGCAGGAGAAAAGAAGACAAAATAATACTTCATATGCACTGCAGTGCAAGATCTGATGCCTGTAGTGGAAGGATTCATGCCATACAATCAAAACTGAGTTAGTAGAAAAGGCTCAAATGAGCGACAAGCACAAGAATAGGGCGGAAAGCCATCAAAACATTAGCAGAGAAGTGAGAGAGACAAGAAAACCATCCAATCATGAGCAAAGAACTGACAAAAAACACAAAGACTACTATCTGTTTTGTATTGCTCAATAGGTCTTCAACAATAGACATCTAAAACTAAAGAGGCCTAAAAATAGCCCCAAAACAAGAGAGTCAGACATATTCCTTTTTCTAGGTTATTGGGACAGGTAGAACAACTGATTGAATTTTTTGAGTGATATACAAGTCAGTGGCTGACATATGGCATGTTATCATATAGATTCTTGGAGAATAGATCACAAAGATTTTTAGTTAATCAAAAACTATCATCACCATCCCCTATTACAATTGGTGAACCGCAAGGATCAACTCTTTCCCCAACTCTTTTTAACTTGTACATGGATCCGCTGGCTGAGAGTCTGCGACAGCCAACATCTTGTTTCATATATATGCTGACGACAGACAGATCTACATTAAAGTCTCGTCACTGAAGGAGATCAAGTCAATGAATGAAGCGCTAACGATGACCATTCAATGGCCAACAAGTAATCAACTTGAACAAAATGAGTAAAAAACTGAATTCTTATTAATTTCCCCCCGCAAAATCTCTTCTAAAATAAAGGAATGGACCACACTGATTCACCGCGCTTACCTGCACTCAGACCTTAGTGGACTCAGCCAAATCACTAGGATTCATGTTGGACAAGAACCTGAATATGCAAAGCCACATCAACTTAATGGCTAAAAATGCCTGCTACCACCTGAGTTGTCTTAGAAAACTGAAACCATTCCTAGAAACGTCAGACCTCAAAATGGCGGTTCAGGCGTTGGTCATCACGAGGATCGAATACGGTTGTTCAACTTTATCTGGCCTGCCCAAGACCTCTACAACGCCCCTAAAAGCTTGTCTCAACTGAGCCACAAGAGTCATAACTGGATTTAGAAACTTTGATCACATCTCTCCACATTTAAAAGCTCTGAACTGGCTACCATACGAAGCCAGAGTACAACTCAAACTGGCCTGTATCACACATAAGGCGCTAGACTCAAAACCACTGGCATACCTTGCCCAGAAAGTGATGATATCTGGAGGAGGCAGGTACCACCAAACATTAGAAGAAACCATTGTATTCAAAATTCAAGAAGGAAGCTAGGATCTTCCTAATGGGGAAATTGCTACCATAACTCTTTACAAAGAATCAACCAATTCATCTGTCAATCGAATCACTTTCCGTTCGCTACAGATTTATAAATCAGAGGGTCTTTTGATGGTAAAAGATAATTTGTAATTTTACATATTCGTTCATTCTCAGATTTTATTGTAAGTCCTGAGAACTTTCACTGTCCACTGTTTTTATACTGTTTTATGTTATCTGTATGCATAAGTTTATGTTGCTTGCTATTGGTCAGATTCTAGACCACTATATCTCTGTTAATCGCTCTGACACACTAACGGGTCATGATCGTGCTATATAAAACACAACATAAATAAATAAATATAGATGCCATGGAGCCTTTAGTCTTGCATGGGGTGGCTGGCAATTGACCCTCTCTTCAATCAGTTTAGAAGGTTTTGCACAGTGCTCATTTTGTCTTGGTAAGTTAACATGAAGTGTAAAGGGTAAATTTAGGGTAGGGTTGCAAGATGAAAGTGGTCTGATAATTCATCCTAAAGAAAAGTTAAGTTACATTTTCAGAACTTAAGATAACCAGTGTAAGATGTATTAGATGCTGTTAATAAGAACAGTGAGATACAGCAGGATTAGACAATGTGCAGGTAGGTGTGGCTCCCAGAGGATCATGTATACCCAGGTTGACAAAGGACCCTTATTTCATTAAGAAGGAAGCAACAAGTAGGCCAGTGGGAGACAGTAGGTCAAGTCTGAGAAGTGAACATTAGGCCACAGGACAAAATGTAGACGCGAAACATAACAGAGGACCAGCACCAAAATAATAAGGAAATGTGTAAAAGGTGAAACATAAGTGAGGGAAGGGGAGATAATGTTATAGCAAAATAATGGTGGAATGATTTGTTCACTTAAACATATATTTTGATAAAAAAAAACTGTGAACACTCCAATGATCGACTTAAAAGCAACCCATCATAAATTTCATATATCAACCTTTCGAAACTTAAGACCTAAATATTGGGGTACAAAGCTAAATAATTGGTATTTTGCATTGCAACTGTAGGTTGTCTCATATTTAATTAAATGCATTACCTACTGCTAAATGTATCTGCTTTTTTAACATATTTCAGGCATTTGCATAGTGCACATTTTGCCTTTGGTTGGTCTTATGGGATTTTCCATAGTTTGGTGGCTTTCTACATGGTGCTGGTGGTAATAAAGCAGACCTGTGTCATTTAGCAAAATTAAGATATGTTATTGCTGTTGTGTGCTGGTCATGCTTTGGGTTAGCTGGATAGTTAAGGCTGTAAGTCTTCCCCAACTGTTCATGCATTTTCTGCATTGTTAAACATACATGTGGATGTGTTTGAATCCTATGTATGCCTTGTGTGTGTGTATAGTATTTTTTAACATTGGTGGTTTTGGGTACTGCAATAGCCTACTAAACAGTGTATCTGTGTTCAATGTATGTTAGGAGTATTAATGTTTTCTGTTGAATGTCTATTGTGATAGCCATCTATACTGTATACCTGTACTACTTTGCATGTTGAATATGTTTGTAGTATTCTATTTAATGTGTTCTGGAACTTGGTTTGTTTAATAATCGGTAGTGCTGCTGTGAGTCACATGCTAGACAGCTAAATGACATATCTTGTATGAGTTGGGTTTGTGAAATATGTTCTGTCTTCTGTGTTGTATTGGAATTGTGTAAGGCTTTTCCTAAGTGCAGTTGTGACCTCCATGATGGCTGACCATAGATTCATCTTCTTGAGTGTGTGTTGTATTTATGAGATATGTTCTGTCTCGAGTATTTTATTTTATTTTGGAGCATTCTTTGGGAGAAATACAGATGGTAAATGATCAACTTTGGATAATTCCCTTATCTTACTTCAGTTTAGAGCTGATTGGTTGAACTTGCCTTCCACATGAAGAAGCCTACGAAGAGAAATGCAATGAGAATTGCCCCTCCATGGTGTTGGCATCTGAAATCCCATAAATGTGATAATGTATTCCTTTACATGTTCATTGGTAGCTTTTGAACCAAACTAACCGTTATTTATTTAGTTGTTTAATTGGTTGACAACTGCAACAAAACGTCCATGAATATGCAGATGTACTGAAAGTACCCATAAGGATATAATGCTAGAGCTGTTTGTTGGAACGGAAAAGTCCTCTGCATGGTAAAGGACCTGTACCCCTGCCCTGAGTGCCCAACTGTACTGTTGCCTAGATCCCTAATGCTGGTTGTTATCAGCAATCGCATATCATGCATTTGGTCCATGACATAGACCTGTCTCACACATTGCATACTTGTTGGGCCGGGATGGGTGCCCATAGCACTACACTCATAGTGCTGTTGTGTGGTTCCTATAAACCTATATAGGATCAACGCGTTTAGACAACATAGAATGTTGGATTGGTGTCCAGACTGATTCCTGACACCCCCACTGGATATGTTCCCCTGTATACCAGATAGCTCACAGTGCCACTGTAAACTCTTCTTACCAAGGAGAGAATAGTTCTTGGCAACCATCGAACATGACAACTCTGTCCCATCGGGGATCATGAAAAAAGTACAGTACTTTTCGCGCAGTCACTTGTGCTCACTTTGTCTCAGAGAGATAAGCAGAATAAATGGTGGGATCGTTTTCAATAAGCATTTAGTGAACCTGCGTTATTCTAGTGTAAAATATGTGTGCTGAAACAACCATTTGACAGAAACAGATATATATGAATATAAGCACCAGCAGAGTAAAAGAATGGTAGATTTCTACCATAGTGCTAAAACAATGAATACAGGCAGGTATAAAAATACATCACAGTTATAATGCGTACTCCTACGATGCAACTGTATCTAGATGTACCTAAGTGTACCTAGCATGCATGTAGGTGTAAAGCCAAGAATCCCACTTTGATAAAATCAATCCCATTACATGAATTGGGAGACTGTCTTGGTCTCGAGATGGACATCCCGTGAGGGATGTTAGACCGCTGCAAGCTGGAGTGTCTGCGTGCAGGAATCTTAGAGTCTTATGTCAGTGTGTCAGTATGGAAGTCCTTTTTCTCCTCTCCCTGCCTCAGCAAATATATGGTGTATATATAACCGAAGTGGTACACTCAGGGGATCTGCCTTGCTGTGTCACGTCAGACTTAGGATGACGGAAGGAATGACCCTTAAACATAGTTATTATGCAGGAGATGGTAGTCCTGCTGAGTTTCCAAGAATCTTCATGCATAATGAATGAGGCTAGGTTTCAGGGAAAACCCTACATCCTGTTAGAAGTGCCATAACTAGGTAAAAGGTCAGTCCCAAGAACTGTTATGTAGTGTAATGGCAGGGGAAATATAGGTGAGAGATTAGGTTGCTACCTGAGTCTATATTGGGGGGCCTATGTGGAACATAAAATTGCTGGAAGGCCACTGCCTTCACCAGACATTAAGCAGCATGGGGGCTGTGGTGGCAGCATACTGTGTAGTGATTCTAAGAGTGAACAGGTCCTTTTTACCCTGTATCACTGGAGTTAGGACTACAGGCTCACTCACCATTTTAAAAGTTTCACTGCTGTGTGCCTAGCTCACCCTTATCCTTTATGCCTAAAGTGATGCACCGGGGTGGTGACTATGCACTGGTTGTATGCGTGCCTGGGAACAGTACAGTACAGGGATAGAGCAGTGCTGTACAGTACATGCATGGTGAGCGCAGTACTGGCTGTATGTATGCCTGTGAGTAATACAGGATAAGAGAGATGTAGTGCTGTTCAATTTGAGCACAGTGGAAGCATATGCTGGCTACATAGATACTTGCGAAAAATACAACACATGAAAGGTTAAGTATTGTGCAATACATGCCTGATGAACATGTGTACTGGCAGTGTGTGTGTTTTCAAGTAGCGCATCATGGCACAACACAGAAACGCTACAGTATTGAACAGTGCTTAGAGTGAATGAGTGTGCTGAATGCATGTGTGCCTGTGAGGGCACTATGCATGAAAGTAACAGTACTGTGTGGGATGTGTACTGTGTCCATACACTGAGTGCAAATGTGTCTGCAATGGTACATTATATAGAAGACCCTGGGTTCCATTTTGGGAAGCTCTGGCCTGCCTAATGAAGACATTAGGAGTAGAGGAATACTCTCAGCGAGTTGTGTGTATGGCTGCATTCCTGTGAGCTGGGTGGGACCCACTGGAGAAGGGAGAGAGAGAGACCCCCAGTACACTTCAATGGGTGCTCTTTCATTCAGTAATAGATCACAAAGGCAAGGGCCAGGACACATTTCAGGAAGGCGATGGGGCTAATAAGGGAATGTACCAGAAAGACTAGAGCTGGAAGCCTGGGATTAACCTTTTGATGCAAATGTTGCTGTGGTTGGGATTGAGGTGTGAACTCTAGTTACTCCTATGACCTCTGTTGTGTGACTATCAGCTTCAGAGTCACTCCTACTGTAATAGACAGCCTTTCAAGAAAAAACAGAGAGAGAAAGGTGTACACTTCTAAAAGAAGCAGAACTCCAACTTAAAACTTAAAAGAATCAGACCCTACATTATATTTGGCGTCTGGAAAAGGACTGTAAGAAAGGGTGGTTGAGTCTTTTGTCAAGCAGCCAGTCTGGCTGTGTGAGGAGGAGACGCTTTGCAAGACTTCTGCCTGTGACCTGGACTGGGGGCCAAGGCCTGCTAGTTTTCCTGCTGGGTAAGAGGAGGGCATCACCGAATGAAACCATGGCCAGCTGCTCTGGAGCCTGGAGCATCATCACCTGCCTGCTTGCCAAGATTAGTGTGCCCTGTGAGGAAGAGGAGAGCGTTGAAGAGAGAGAGGTCCAGTAGGGAGCTCTGACAAAAACTCCCAGTGTGAGCATTGAGGAGACAGCTGTTCACTGGATGGGTCCTTGTCTGTGTGCAGGATCAAATCAGCAACCCCCGTATGCCAGGAGAGGGCTGCCGTGGACTCAGCAGTGAATCGAGAGTTGTGACAAGAGCGTTAAACCCAGCCTGTACCACTTGGTTGCAATGACTTTGTATGCCAGGAGGGGCCACCATCTAAGTAATTGTTGACAACAAAGTGCCAAGACCTGTGTGGGCGTTAGCGGTGACATCATATGCCAGGAGGGATTGTCGTGATATATGTTCCAGCGAAGTACAGACTGATGTCTTGCCAGCGGGTACTGCAGCAACCTAGTGTGCCAGGAGGGATTGCCAGTTCCCAGTATTACAAATATTAGAGCTGTCTCCTGAGTATACTGAAGCTGCGATCTCGGAAGAAACACTAAGACCAGCCCTTCGACCTGACCCGTGGACTCCAAAGTAGGTTAAGAGGACTTCACCCCGTCCCTGGTACCGGGTAGCGGGGCACAAGGATCAACCCTCTCCCCTTGTATAGTAAAAGCTGAATTTACCATGCCAGTGGAAGCCAGGAGCACCTCTGATTGCTGTTGAAGCCGGCTGTGCTCCTGAGAATAGAACCTGCACCTGCTCGATGCTGCCACACATCCAGTGTCTGCGTGACTGAGCAGGAGTGGAGCATTGGAAACACCCAAAGTCAAGGCACCCTCGGTAGTGCTGAATGCTTCTTTACTACTGGAGCAGGTAAGTATTAATATAGGCCTTTCAGGTCCAGGGTCACTCACCGATGAGGTGCTGTGGCACCATAGACACTTTTGACTGCTTCCAAAGAGTGGTCATCAGTGAATGGGGGAAACCTCAAACCACATTACAAGAAAGAGTGTGATACCGGGATTTGCCAGTTAAACACTAGAGCCCCCACCTCAAGGGGATTGTGTTATTGCTTACGAATGCTGAAATACTTTTTTGAAAAGAAAATCAAATACTTCACTGGTCATTGATTTATTGACATTACTGAGTGCACTTCGAGTCGTGTTAATCAACCTGTATCTACACTTCCCCCACGAGGGAGCCTGTAACCACATGGCTGCTAGGCGTTTTCCCGTCCTGCGCTAAAAAAACATAAAGTCCATAAACCATGACGAGCTGGCCTTGTCATCCGCGCACGGCAGGTAAGCGCCATGACGAGCCCAGCTCGTCATTAGCTTCGAAGGGGTTAACTGCTTATCCGCAGCTATCACTGAGAGTCAAGTGCAGCAGGGGTACTAGGTCCAGTTGCTCAGACCCATAGTAGGTCGGGCACTGGGAGCTCAGGAGAAGATCTCAACCACAACAGTTGGGTCCAATAGTCCCTTCATGCACGTGGCCCTCTTACAGAGGTTTTGGAACTGTTACTCTTAATTTCTATAGTCAGACTCCTCAATTGTTATGTTATGCAAAAGCCCTCCAGCATACAAGACAACAGACCCCATGAGCTCTCTAACCTATTTAAAGGGCCTTGGTTGGAGTTCATCATATTGGACACTATTGGTATCTGTTAATCACAAAGAGCCCATGGTCAAAAATTAAGGTTAGATTGAGGGCATGAGAATCACTAGATTCAATGTGACTTTCGATTACATAGTCCTACATGTCTGCACAACCTGAAGATAGTGGATCCCAGATGGTCCTCCTTTCATGCCCAAGTAGCTGGTGCTTGAAACAATAACATAACATAACATAACATAACATAACATGACATACCATAACAACATAACAAAACGTAACATAACATGACATATCAAATTATAACATAACACAACAAAACACAACAATGCATATAGTTGTGATTGTTGCATTTATATATATAAATTCAGAAGGTTCTCCTAATTTGCCCCTGCAGCGAAGCATGATATATTTTAAGAGAGGCTTACAAGTGGAGTGCCTGTTCTCATGCACCCCATTGGAATGTATTGTCTCTTGGTCACTGTTTTGGGCAGGCACTTCTGAATCTACTTACTGCAACCCTGAAACTGCTATAATTTCTGCAGTGTTGCTCATGGCCCAGTCTACAATTGGTAATTTTGCTTTGGAATTCGAGGGCCACGGACCTCCTATCCAAATACCAGGAGTGCTGTGCTAATTTTGCCACACTGAAGAAAAGTGTAATTTGAGAGTGTGGATGGCTGAGTTGAGCAGACTTCTCCATTTCCGAGCATACATTGTCCATTTAGACTCTGTAGACTAGGTACTTCCAAAGGACCCCTGTTATGTAAAGTAGCTCTGCGCCCATCACCAACACTGGGAAGCATGCATTCAAAGACCACACTGCCTGTGATCATTTTCAGTGTCATCTTAAAGATTTTGTGGGCAAAACATAATATTAAGGCCCCTGTACAGTATAAATTAGAATTCTGTTACCCATTGCCTGGTAATTCAAGCCCACATGATGCCAAACAGTACTAAATTATATGTTAACAGGGTCACATAACTAGGTGAAACATGTCTTGACCAGGATGCCAAAAGTCCTTAAAATGACACAGGGTAAAATGAGTCAGTTGTAGCAGTAGGCAAAGAGTGTAGATACAGAATTAGAATAGCCAGAGATCAAATAGAGAGAAAGTTCACTTTTCCATAGGGTCTCCTAGGAGGCAGGGGGCATCTTGCCCATCCATCCTGTGGCCTCCACGCCAAACAGCCACATGCCATTGTGCTCTAATAATTTATCAGTGCTGCATTTGGTTGTCTTTTGAGCATTCTGCTGGGGTGGTGCCAGGATTAGAAATCCAGTAAGTACCTCCCTTCTCAATGACTGATGGCCCAATATGCCCAGAACTGAAATACTGAATGATTGATGCTGCCACCACATCCACCATACATTCTAATATTGAGTGACTGCTGCTTCCATACCCCCATGTACTTCAATACTGAGTGGTTGATTCCCCCTGCAGTACATGTACTATAATATTACACAATAGCTTCAAGGACAGCTTGTACTGTGCTGAAATTGTACTTGTTTCAGAACTACATTCATTTGTTTACATGCAGCTATAAACAATCAAAGAAGGCACACAAAAGGAGAGCACCCAGAGTAGATTTATGTCTAGTAGAATGAGGTAATGAGGGGTTTCGCTTTTGACCACTTACCTCCCTCAGGCACTGCATATGGTCTACAGCAGCGGATTACTGACCTCAGGCGGGCTCGCATTTGCACCTACAGGAGAAGCAGAAACAAATCATGTGCTCATTCTCTCTAAAACCAGATTTGACCATTAAGTCATGTTGTTATACAGTGTCACGCCCTGTGCAGCCACCTTCTTGTTGAAATGTAGTAGCTAACTACTCATGGGAACACCTACATATTCAACTGCCATGATCTCCATGTTACTGGCCTCACCACATTCTATGAGCTTCCTCGGTGTGCTGCCCTATATCTCAGCCATGCCTTGAAGGGGAAGTAAATTGTTTAGGTTAGTGTAACTCTTTCACTTCACATTGAAGGCCTGTAGTGGGGTGAGAACTAAACATGATGTTTATGCAACTTTGGTAAAAAGATCAATCTCCCACACTTTTTTGGAGACACTGAATCAATTGCGAACAAATCTGAGAACATCCCAATTGACAAACTCTTTTCATCAAGGGGTAAACTTTAAAGTGAGCACTATAATTTACTCACTACTTATTCTCCCAATCCTTTAAACTCACGCTGTAAGTTGGGAAGGAACCATCAGGTAGATTCATGAAAGACCCGTTTTGCGAGTCTTTAATAGCGATTCAAAAGGAATCACTATTACAGACTCGCAAAACGGGATTCATGTAGTAATCGCAAAATAAAATGCGATTCCTACACATTCCTTATTTGCGATTAGCAAATTGCTAATTGCAAATAAGGAATAACTCCCCATTCATTCCTATGGGCCTAAAGGCCCATAGGAATGAGTGGGGAGTATTACTTATTTGCGATTAGCAATTAGCTAATCGCAAATAAGATAGCGATTTCAAGGGTGCCAGGGGTGTCCAAAGGACACCCTGTAGCACCCCTGAAATGCAAATTTAAACAGGTGTTGCGCGCACACATGTCCAAAGGACATGTGTGTGTGTAACATGCAACAGAAATAAATGCACTAAAGTGCTTTTTACTATTTTTTCGCTATTTACCACAAAGTCAGACTTCGTGGTAAATAGCGACCAAATATTGCGAATTCGCAATTTCCAATTGGGTAATGAATTGCATTTAAGGAATCTCTAATAGAGATTCCTTAAATCCAATTTCTCGCAAATATGCGATTTCGCTAATAGCGATTTTTGCATTTGGGATGATGAATCCCAAATGCAAAAATCGCACTCGCAAAGGGCCAGATTCTCAGAATCTGGCCCTTTGCGAGCGCAATATAGCTTCATGAATCGGGCTGATGATGTCTAGCTCCAATAATTTCTCGGTTACCAAACAAAAACAAAGTTCAAAGGTTACTCCAAAAACTGTTACCGCTCCCTGTGTTTTCAGTGACACTACATTGTATACCTCTCATATTTTGAAACATGTGCATGTCTCATGCTTTTCCCTTGCTCACATGCAGCTTCCTTTATCCCATTCTGCTGTATTTGCTGCTATTGTTTTGGTCTCTTAAGCTGTAAACTTTCACACTAATTAATAGTAAACTTTTGTATTTCAGAAACTCAAACCCTGGTAATGACAACTAAGCATGATACCCTATTTACACTTACAGGCATGAAATAAAAACTCACATTGATGGACATCTTGAATTGAGTAAAATTCAAAATTCAGCTGTTTTTGATGGTGCTCACCCAACTGGACGGTAGGCAAACAGCTAGGAATTAAAAAAAAAAAGTTAGTGTGTGAAGTCTAGAACTTCAGTTGTCGCACATTCCATGAGTTGTGAAAGCCTGAGATCAATAACATATCCTTCCAATTAGGAAACAGTATACAATAAGTGGCCCATTTACAAAACAATGCTGGAGCGTGGTGTGAAGGCAAACTTGGCAACGAAGCGCTCGGACATTTTTTAAATGTAGGGATCAGCCGTATTTACAAAAATACAGTGCACCCCTGCGTTTTCTCCAGCGTTGGCGCTAAAAAAGCTGCCTATCCCCAACTCAGGCACCCTTGTGCCATGTTGCAAGGGTGAAACAAGATTCCCGGGCACATGTTATTGGGTAAGTAAGCTATTACGCCAAGTCTTTTTTACCACAATTACTCTCATAGATGGTCCATTCAAGATTAATAGGAAGTTTTTTAATTCATTTAATATTTCCCATTGGCAGACACAACCAGCCAACACTTGTTTTGTCACAATGGGAGGTGTCCCGTGACTTCTTCAGTGCTGTTTAACAGAACAGAACAAACTCCATGAAAACACCATCCTAGTAAAACAATTACTGACTGTGCCCTAGGGGGGTGGTCACTGAATCTCTGGCAGCCCACCGGGAAAGCGTCAACGAGAACCCGCTATCTACACACACTTTAGTTCCACACAGACGGGTAACTTCTGCAAACAAATGCATACTTGATCTCCCACCCCAATCAGCGCCCTTAGTAGCTGTGCTTTTGGTGGTTCCTCCACTTACAACTGGAAGTAGGGGAACCTCATTAGATCTGATACACAAGACCACTCATTGGTGTAATAACAATGTGACAAATGGCTCGAATATTACTCCAAACATCATAATGGCCAGAAGGGTTGATTGGATTGGCCATGGGACTAGGAAAAATATTGAGGGAGGTTGTATAGTTGTCAACTTCAAGCACCCTATGCAGCATTAGTAGATTGTCAACACAAAAATGGTATCAAATCTAAAATTAAAATAGTCCCATTACAAACTTTTTATCCTCCCAAATATTCCTAAGTAAACTGTGACTGGCAGATGCCTGGTTGGCAGAGGCCATGTAGGTTGATTACAACCCCCCAGGAAAGCAGCTTAAATACTACATTACCACTAACAAATCAGTTTCTACCACTAGCTAACCCGCAGGGACTTGATGCAAATTATTGACTGGCTATGGTAGCGGGGACAACACAGGTCAAGAATTTACAACCAAAAGCGGTACGGTTTAATGAAGACCGCAGCCCGACGCATTCTTGGCCAGTAGGAAGCGGGGTCCGGCAGGGTTGCATTTTGGCTCCCCTGCTATTTACTCTGTACATTAATAAATTGGGAGACACTTTAATATCATGCTGCAAGGACATACCTAGGCCCGGCACCAAAATGATCCCCGCATTGCTGTACGCAGACAATGAGGTCTTATTGTCGAGAACTACAAGGAGCTTGCAACAACTTCTAAATTGTTATATAGATTTTATGAATTTACTAGATTTAATCACGAACTTTAACCCCTTCCATGCTGGGCCGATTTTCCTCGTGTGCTAGGCTTTTAAAGAATCAATGGCTTTATGACGGCCCCCAGCCGTCATCAGCACACGAGCACTGTAATGCATGACGGATGGGGGCCGTCATCAGCATGGAAGGGGTTAAGAAATCCCATGCCATGTCCATAGGTCCTCGAAAGGTGGCCAAGGCCAAATGTTATTGTAATGGGGACAAACTAATTAAGGTACTCACGTTCCCATACTTAGGGGTACCCTTTGATGACCAAGGTACTTGGTGTGCGCAATGAACACTTAAAAAGAACGTCCTAGCTATAGCGACTGGGGCTACTGTAGACTTTGAAAAAAGACTAGGGTCAAAACCCCTCCCTGCACTTTTGAAAGTCTATAACGCAAAATGTATTCCCATGGCTACGTATGGATGTGATATTTGGGGCTACAAGGACGTGAAGGGCATACAAGTGGTGGAGAATGAATTTTTGCGCAAACTCCTCTGGGTCCCTGTAGCTACTCCTGTTTACTGTTTTTTTGAAAATCTGTTTATTAGCATAGTAGGTAAAGCAGTTACATAAATTTCCAAGCTCAGTAAGAAGCAGAGTAATACATGCATGCGCCTGCTTAGAACATATGATTGCATAGTTATCTTGATTTTTCATTTTGTTGATGACTGTAACCGTCACAATTAAACAAACCCCGGTCAATTCAATCCCTCCCTCCACCCTCAAACAACCCTCCCGACACTCTCTCAACGTGCATATGACTGAAGGATTGTTAAACTGGGTAACCCATGGCCCTGTAACATGTAGCTTCATCTATCTGTACACACAGGTGGAATGAGGCAAAAGGCCAGTGGTTTGGGTTTCCCCGTACCCCACCGTGGCGCACCACAGTCAGTGACAGTGCATGAAAGTCTGGCTCAGGACATATTTATTCTACAAGCGGCGAGTCACATGTATCCCCGTCATCCCCAGTTTCAAACGTTCCCAACGTGGCAAACCAGTCCAACGAGATCGGCGTTTTCCGCAGACCTCTGTGTTCCTCTCGCTGCAGTGCCTCTCCCTCTGCCTTACCCCATCGTACTACCTCCGCTTTCCATAGTTCAGGGTTGGGTGGTTTGGGTGACTTCCACCTCATCGTGATGGCATGCTTCGCCAGCAACAGGGCCAGGTCTGAAAAGCGTGCTGCCACGGTTCTGGTGCGTTGTGAGGGTCCCAGCCCCAGTAGTGTGCTTTCTAGTGTAGGAGATCGGGACAGAGCACCCGCTCTCTCAAGCGATTCATGGACCGTGGTCCAGTAATATCCCAGCTTGAGGCATTGCCACAGCATGTGTATCAGTGATGCGTCGTCAGTGTCACATCGGGGGCAGTTGCTTTTCGCATCAGGGAACATCACATGTATGCGGTGCAGGGTCAGGTAGGCTCTATGTAGCAGCATTAATTGAATGAACTTGAACTTGGGGTTCCTAGCTACCTTTTTGGGAAACTGAAGTATACGCTCCCACTCTTTGTCTCTCAGGGGCCTACCAATATCTCCCTCCCATGTCGCCCGGAGTGGCGACAGAGTGAGCGCCCTCCCCTCTTTGATGCTAGCAGTGAGCCATTTTGTCAGGTGGGCGCCCGTGCCCATGAGGTAGTGCATCGTGATGAGAGGGTTCGTAACAGGCTCCTGGCCCTCAGGTGACCACTTATGTGTTATATAATGGCGAAGGCCAGCGTGCAAAAGGAATGAGCCTCTAGGAACGTCCTGTGTGGCTCTAAAGTCTTCAAAGGACAACAGGTGCCCCTCCGCAAACAGGTCACCCACATGCGACACTCCTGCGTCATGCCAGGGCGCTAGCGAGTTCGCCATGAGTGTTCCCGAGCCCAACGGGATGCCCAAGAGCGGGATCGTGGGGGCATAAGATGACTTAGGGGACGTGCACTTTAATGCCTTCCGCCAGTAAGTTATCGCCAGTCTGAGGAGTGGCGGGGCATCTCTCGGTATATCCGAGTTGGGCAGAAGTAATGTGTCTATTTTCCCCTTGTCATGTTCCTCCTCCGACATATTGATCTCCTGAAGATTGCGACCCGCCACCCAGAAGGCCAGCCATTGTATCTGACGCGCATAGTTATAAGCTCTAAAGTCCGGCAGGCCCATACCACCGGCGTCAGAGGGGAGCTGCAGCTTGGATAAACCTATACGTCTGCGGCCGTGCCCCCATACAAGTTCGGTGAGTAGAGTGTCAAGGGTCTTAAATGTCGCTGCTGGGATCAGGTACGGTAAATTGGTGAAGTGGTAGAGGAGACGGGGGAGCATCACCATCTTAGATATCGCTGCTCTGCCGGGTATTGAGAGTGGCAGTGTTAGCCAGAATTGTATCTGCGATTTCAGTGCTCTGATGGCCCTCCCAAGGTTGCCGTCAATCATCATGTCAGCCTCCCTATAAATATGCATCCCCAGGTATCGGAAGGTGGTTTCCGCCATCCGGAATTCGTGGGGGGCGAAGGGTATGGGGGTAGTCAGGCCTGTGGCTGCAAATGTGAACCCATAGGACTTGGATTCGCTCATGGTGATTGCCAGAGATCGTCCTAAAGTCCTCAAAGACCTGGGAAACAGGGCTCAAGTCTCCCCTTAAGTCTCGGAGATATAATATAATATCATCCGCGTAAGCGGACACAATATGCACCATCCCATGCCTTTGTATGCCATGTCGGGGGGCCATCAACCGAAGTCTACAGAGCATAGGCTCGAGGGCAAGGACAAAGAGGAGGGGGGAGAGTGGGCAACCCTGCCTGGTGCCCCGTGCTATAGCTATAGGAGCTGATATATGGCTGGAGGTGCGCACTCTAGCTGTGGGGATGGTGTACAGCAATCTGACCCAGGCGAGGAATTCGGGTGGTATCCCAAATTTAGACAGTGTGGCAAACATATAGTCCCACCTAAGGGAATCAAACGCTTGCTTCAAATCCAGAGATATGCAGCCTTCGGAGCTCGTGTCCTCCCAGTCTCCGAGCATAAGCTGGGCCAATCGCCTGAGATTCATGGCCGTGTTGCGGCCCGGTACAAAACCACATTGATCCGGGTGGATTAGCTGCGGTACGTATTGCAAGAGCCTCGACGCCAGCACCTTGCTCAATATCTTGGAGTCAGTATTGAGAAGGGACAGGGGTCTGTAGTCGGCCATCTGAAGCCCTTCTTTAGCAGGCTTTAAGAGGGACGTGATCAATGCCTGCATGGACGATTGTGGTAGGGTGGTTGTCCGTAGCGCTTCCAAATAAACAGTGTGCAACCGTGGGGCCAGGAGGTCTATGAATGTTGCATAAAAGTCGGCCGGTAGGCCATCTGTTCCGGGGGTCTTGCCCTTTGGGAGAGCTCGTATTGCCTGCCTGATTTCAGCTATTGTAATGGTACGCTTCAGTTGTTTGGTTTGCCTGTCAGTGAGTTGAGGTACGTCCAGGCCCCTTGTGAAGGCCTCGAATGCAACCTCGGATAGGGGCTGTGGGGGGCTGTATAGCGTGGTGTAATAGTCCTTGAACGCCGTGTTAATCCCGATTTGGGTGGTAGTTGGGCTGCCCGTCTGGTCTAAGATTTTCAGGATAGGATGGTTAACTGGGGAATCTCGTAAGAGGCGAGCTAGAAGGGGACTGGCTCTATCCGCCTGTGTATGCTGCCTATTCGTGTATTCTCTATAGTCTAGAAGCCTCAGGTCTTCCAGCAGCTCTGCATGTCTAATGTGAGCCTCCTGCAGTGGTGTGAAGGGTGCATTTGTGCCGGCTGCTTCATTCTCTAGGGACGCTAGCGAGCTCTCCACCTCCTTCAGTTGATTGATTACCTCCCGTTTCCTGCCCACTCCAGCCTCCATTGCTGCCCCCCTCAGACAAACTTTGAAAGCGTCCCATTCCACTTGCCGGGTGCTGGCTGTGTTCACATTTGTGGAGAAGTAGGTTTCTATAGTGTCAGACAGGGAGGCCCGGAATACCGAGTCTTCAAGGAGATCTGGAGATAGTCTCCAAGTTGGGATGGGGGCCAGCCGCCTGCCCCACTGCCAGGTGAGTTCTACGGAGCTGTGATCGGATAGAGTTTTTCCCATGTGTTGGGTCTGGACAATTGAATCCGCCAGGGAGCGGGAGCAGAAAATATGGTCGATTCTGGTGTGAAGCTGGTGAGGTGGGGAGAAAAAAGTATATTCCCTCTCGTTTGAGTGTGTGCTGCGCCATGCGTCTGCTAGGTCCCAGCCCCCATCCCATCTCGTAAGAGCATCTGCCTGTTTTCTACTCTCAGCTGCCTGTAAAGGGGGATGTGACCTATCCAATGTAACATCAAGCACAGCATTGAAATCACCTCCAATTAACCAGCGATGATCAGCCCAATCCGCAAGTACCCCGTTCACTGTTAACAAAAACTCCGATTGATTTGAGTTTGGCGAGTACACACACCCAAATACAATAGCATCCCCGTCCAACAGCCCCCGCACAAATACATAACGTCCCTCATTATCGATTCTTTGCTCCAACATCTGGAAGGGGACAGAGCCACGGAACCAGATCGCCGCTCCTCTAGAGAACGCAGAATAGGAGGTAGCAAAGAGTTGCCCCCTCCATTTCTTGCGCAGTTTCACGTTTTCAGCAGCGTTCAAATGTGTCTCTTGCAGGCAAGCAATCTGTGTCCCCCTGCGGTTAAGCTGAGCCAAGATTCTATGACGTTTCTGTACTGCTCCCATGCCACGTACATTCCAGGTGCACAGTTGGTAATTATTAAGTGGCCCCATAACTATCTGTGTGGTGCGGCCGAGTGAAACACCCGGGTACCCATGTTAGTTCTGCTTTGCGATAAGGTGAGAGTGTCCTATAAACATGTAATCCCTGAACAAGAAGGTCCCCAAGCCAACGTGCCCGGGAGCCAAACCATGGTGCCCAACGTGGGCACAAGTCAGTTAAGTTTGTGTGCATACCGGGGGTGGCAGGCCTCTGGCGACTGTCACTGAACGGCCTGCATGGGCATGATAGCCCTCGACAAAGTGGGCCCCCCATGCAACCCACCATATACGAAAAAAGGGGGGGGGATCAGTTATACATTACCACCCGGAGGGGATCATACGCGCAACAGATCAGAACTCCTCTGCCATCTGGGCTGTAATCTTCGGAAACAGCGGCAAGCTGTCTACTGATCCGGATACCTCCGTCTGGGTGTCGGTGGTGGCGGTGTGTCTGTCTCCGGTTGCTTCCGCGTCGTGAGCGGCCAGTGCCTCTTCTGTTAGCCGCTGCCGCGGCGTTGATGACGAGTGGCCCTCCATCCGATTACTAGGAGGGTGCGCCTTCGCTGGTGTTCCATGGGAAGAGTGATGTCCTGGGCTGGAAGTGTTGTTCCGTCGGTCCGGAAGGTCCCTGCGGTCGCCGCCGTGGTGATCCTCAAACGGGTCCTGTGAGGTCGGTGGTGTCAGAGTGACTTCCATCCATTCCTCTGCCTCCTCTGGTGAGTCGAAGAAGTGAGATTTATTGTCGTGCAGAATTTTAAGCCGAGCGGGGAACAGAAGTGCATATTTCATATTCCTGTCTCTTAATTTGCGTTTCACACCCATGAAAGTGGACCTGGCGTGCTGTACAGTGGGCGTGAAATCAGGGTAGACCGAAATGTTCTTATCTTCAAAACGTATCGGTGCTTTCTCCATGGCCGCACGCAGAACAGTGTCTCGATCTCTGTAGTGGAGGAGGCGTGCGATCAGGGGACGAAGAGGCGCCCCCGGTTTTGGGGGCCGCGGCGGCATCCTCTGCGCCCGTTCTACACTATACAGGGCGGTGAGGTCTTCTTGGCCCACTAGTTTCCGTAGCCAGTCTTCCACAAACTGGGTGGGGTTCCTCCCCTCGCTTCTCTCCGGAATGCCCAGGATGCGGACGTTATTGCGGCGAGCACGTCCTTCGGCATCGTCCACCTTATCCCACAGTTGTTTAAGCTGTTTCTCCACGCCCTCCAACTTCGTGGAGTGTTCCGTCTGCTGTGGTACAAGGTCATTCAGTGCTATCTTCTGCTCCGCGACCCGTTCCGCCACCTTGTTATGGTCAGCCCTCAATAGGGACAGGCCAGTCGCCATATTGTCTATGCGCGATTCCAGGGCTTTGCGCGTCGCGCGTATTTCATTGAGGATAAGGTCCAACTTTGCGTCCTGAGATCCTTTTCCGGTCGGTGGAATGATGTCCACATTGGAGGAGGCCAGCGGGTCCTCGGAGCCCGTGGACTGCATGTCCGCCGCAGCGCCCTGGTCATGAGTCCTGCCCCTGTGTTTGCCCATGGATCTCGTTAGCAGGGTGGCGCTGTAAAGGGCACAGCAGATTGCCGCTGCCCACTCAAGTGTCCAGCCGGACCGTGTCTGCCGAGGGTTCAGGTTGTGGCGGTCAAAGGTGGTAGCTGTGTAGACCCCAGGATTGGTAGGGATTGTGCAGGTTCTCTGAGCGTGGCGCCGCTATTGGGAGGGCTGGTGTTCCACTGGGGGCCCTGCGGGCAGTTGTGACCCCGGCTTTCCAGAGGGCAGATGAAGGGAGACAGTAGGGTCCCGGTTATCACCAAGCGAGTCGTGAAACCCAAGCAGGAGCGCGACAGATGACAGGACTGGAGTGGAGTGTTGTGGCAGGGCGCCAAGGCGCGTGTCGCACTCCCTCACCGTGGGCCGGAGTCGGCAGCCTGGGTATCCGGGGTCCGCTTTCCGCTGCGAGGTGCGCTGGTCCCAGCTGCGCACCACCCCGTGTCGGGTCCTCGCTCCGGGCCCGCCGACTGGTAAGCCTGGGGGCAAGCAAGATGCCACAGTCCAGACCCGGGGATACTGTCCGGCCCGGGCGTGGAGGCAAGATGGCGCCGGCGAAAATGTGCCTCAGATCCGTAGTGCCCGAGGAGGTCCGGGGGAAGCCGGGCCCACAGCGCCGGCGTCAGGTGACTGGTATCGCCCGCCCCGTAGTCCTGGCCAGCGCCGTTGAGAACAGGCGTACTGCTGACTTTGCGGGCAGGCGGCGAGCTGGTAAGCCGGTCCGGGGATGCTCCCGTGTCCTCCGCGGGCCCACAGGAGGGCGGCCGGGCAGGGCTCAGCAATAGAGAGGGAGGCAGCAGGGTCACAGGTGGGTTAGGGCGCCTCTTCGTGTTCCGCTACCTCGGCTGGTGTCTGCAATTGCTTCCAGTCCGGGGTCCCGATCGGACCGCGATGGCAGCTAGGGGCAGGCCACCTACTTGAGCCCGGGGCTTCTCACCGTCCAGTAGGCCGCGACCGGCGCCGATGTCGCAATGCTCATTTGATACGGTCCGAGTGGAGAGACACCGCTCCGCTTCACGCAGTACACCCCCGGGGGCCTCCGGCACAGAAATCAGGTGGGTTGCAGGTAGGGTTTGCAGGATAGATTGCAAGTATTTAGGGCTACGGACGGAGCTCGAGAACTACACGTCCACCATCTTCGGCTCCAGGCCACGCCCCCCTACTCCTGTTTACTGTTTGCATGAAGAATTGGGGATGGGGTATATTTCGGACCAGATCACAGTTTCCAAATGGCCGCAATGCAAGGAGCTGGCTACCAGAGCTCCTGGGTTAGGGATAACTAATATATATAATATATAGTTTAAATCCCCGCTTTAACCCTGGCTGAAACGACCCCCACCCCCCCCCCCCTCCCCCCCTGGACTACAGGAGAAAAAGAATAAAGAAGAACTGAGGCAACCTACCTTGCAGAGGAGAATCGGGGGTCCACTGTGCCTGCTGCCCACCGGACCTCGAGACTGTCCAGGCGATCGGCGGTGGTGGCTGGAATGAGGACACATGAAGGAGGGTGGCGACGACGACGAGGAAACTAACTGCAGTCTGAAACCAGACCACTGCTGAGGCCGAGTGAGGAACGGCCGTGCGAGGAACGGAGAGTGAGGACCTTTGTTCGTAATAGGGGAGCTGAGACGACGAGGACAGGAAACGGAGAAGGAGCATCGTCGACGAGTACAGGAGAGGACCCGGCGCCTTGCAGCGTGACAGAGGTGGTGGCCTCAGGAAAAGAAGCGGCCTGAATAACAAGTGAAGTAAAGGACTTCTATCCTAACTAAATGGATCTATGAAGTGATCGGAGCGGCGCGCCTGTCCCGAAAATGGCGGCCGCTCAGGACAATAGCACAGTGGAACATTAGTAGCGATAAGGAGTATGGGAAAACGGAGGGGAACCACCGATTCCAAACCTGAAGTAGGTGATGACTGCATGTTCTAATAGATCTTCTCAGACAACTGTATTAAGAGAGAAGTGCTCGAAACGGCGCGCCTGACCCAAAAATGGCGGCCGTTTAGGACATTATGACATTGGGCCATTAGAGTGTGGAAAACGGAGGGGACCACATCTCATCTAGTAGCACCACATCTCTTCTAGTAGCAGGAGATGACTGCTTGTTTTTAGTCAAATTTTTATGCAAGCTTATACATATAATAGCACACTGAAATACTCGAAACTGCGCGCCTGACCCAAAAATGGCGGCCGTGTAAGACACTAAGTCATTAGACTGCTCAAGACCAGGAGGAGATCTGCCACACTAGAACTCGAATCAGGTGGTGGTATCAGGAAGAGATATGGCAACAGGAAGAGAAGCACATATTAGGAAATAAATGTAATATGTGGAAACGATCGGCTCGGCGCGCCTGACACCAAAATGGCGGCCGCTAAGGACACTGGGACACTAGACTGCTCTCGACATGAATGTGGAAAACGGAGGGGACACTGCACTTCATCTATAAACAGGGGATGACTGCATGTTTATACAGCCGTTTAGAGTGAATATTACTACAGTGAAATATTCGTAACTGCTCGCCTGTCACTAAAACTGGAACACTTAGGAGCTAACATGGACGTAGGACACCTGGAGACCACTGGTTCGAAGGCTCAGAGCATAAAATATCCAGCCAAATTATCTAAAAATGCAGCAAAGAAGTTTAAACATAATACCCTAAGGAAAAACCCGGACTCACTGTTCTATGACCCATACTTTAATATAGATAAAGGCACTATAGTGAATGACTTAATATTCTTCTCAAATAAAACGGCCAAATGGCGCAATGCCATCTCAAATATACTTAACATAAAAGCCACGAAAAACATCCCACATGGCACAAAAATAATGACCTCACCCTCATTAAGATGTGGAGCAGAACTATGCATTACTATATACAAAACTGGTATAGTACTGATACAAGCATCGAACAGCGAACTAGATAAGTTCGACCAGATATTCCCAGCCATAAAAGAAATGCTAGAGGGCTCAAAAGACCAACTACACCTAACCTCTTCAGAATTGTCTCCCGGCATCAGCAAGATTACGACCAGAGATGTCAATCGAACTCGAGATCGCCTGGACCAAGCTATTAACACGAGAGATAAAAATGAAACAGGACCGACACTATCGGAGAATGAGAATGATAGGACAAGGAGCTCCATCAGACACGAGACCTATGAACAGGACCAACTCCGAAAGGAGGAGTCAACGATTCTCCCAAATGCTGAGACCTACTGCGCTGAACGCACACCTATCTCAAGTGAACCACCCAAAGAGAATCGGGAAATAAAGAAGGTCGAAGGTTCAAACCTCCCTTTACCTCTTTCTAACACAGTTCTAGAGTCACTTAGAATGTCGCCCATAGAAGCACTCCCTGCATCTCAAAACGCAGATAACACAGTCGTCATTCCAAACAGAAAAGAAACAAACAATCAGACAATGGATATAAAGATAAAGTCTGCGACTCTAAAGATAGACCAAAAACAGAGAAGAGGAAAATGTAGAACACGGATAGACAGATTAAGCATTTCTAAGAAGTCACTACAAATCCAGAAAGAGATTAAAGAGCTTCAGAAACTAGTTGGCAACTTGACACAAGTCACAATTAGCTCTCTACAAGTGATGGAAAAAATACTGGAAACAACTGGGAGCACCCACTCCAAGGTCACGCATATACAAAACCTCGTACACTCTTCACAAAGAAAGAGCAACGAGATGGCCATGCCATTGGCAAAAAGACACAACCGACCGAATAGAACAAAATCCCTGTCGAAGGAGGAAACCCGTGTCTTACTCCGAACATATGAACCGATGGATCAGGAGAGAGAGGAGAGAATCAAGACAGTACCAATCAACTCTAATAGAACATCTAAAAAGAATGATAGAAAACCCGACCTTAACAATTTACATCAAATCCAGTTAATACCTGAAACGGAAAAGATACACCTCAACAACTCGGGGACGCCTGTGACATGCCTCCTACTGAATTGTCGATCGGCAAACAAACATGCTTCAGACATAGCAGACCTCATCCTCAACAAGGAAATTGATCTAGCAATCCTTACAGAATCATGGCTCTCAGAATCATCCTCGACAATCATGGATCTATTAGTACCTCCCCAATATAAAATTGTGAGACTAGATAGACCAAAAAAGACTGGAGGAGGGATAGCATGCATTCACCGATCAGATATAGAGGTTAACCAAATACAATCCGATCCTCTAGAATCCTGTGAATACCTGGGTCTTAATATAAGATCAGCAACGATTCAGAGATGCAACTTGCATGCGTTTTACCACCCGCCGGGAGAGAATGCTAAGTTCACAGAGCAGCTAATGGAGAT
Organism: Lissotriton vulgaris; assembly: GCF_964263255.1. NCBI lineage: Eukaryota > Metazoa > Chordata > Amphibia > Caudata > Salamandridae > Lissotriton > Lissotriton vulgaris. The sequence goes on from NW_028251284.1 coordinate 236,962, forward strand.
CATAACGGCCAATTCTAACACCGATGCTAAGAATATATTCCTAGGCGACTTCAACTTACACTGGGAAGACGACAATGACAAACTAGTTAACACACTCAAAGAGTTCCTTGTTGAGCTAAACCTCAATCAAGCATGCACGCAACCTACTCACTCGAAAGGAGCAACATTAGACTGGATTATTTCAAGAGACAAAGATACTTCAATCCTCTCAATAACACCATGTGATTGGTCTGATCATCATGCCATAACATTTGTGATACCCGTAGTGAAAAAGAGCAAGCCCACCCAGCCCGTCAAGTTCAAAAAATGGATACGAGACACAAAAGAGGCTAATATTCAGCTACTCCTAGAAAGCTGTGAAAGGGACCTAAAGCCTTCTAGCAACTTGGAGAATGTAAATGAGATGACAGATCACTACATAACCTCAGTTGGGAACATCGTCAATGACACCATGCCCTTAAAACTGAAAAGAGTCACGGAGAAGGTAAAAAATCCTTGGTTCCATGGATCACTAAACGAAGACAGGCGCAAACTGAGAATGGCCGAAAGGAAATGGAGACAACACCCATCCCCATCGGAGTTGATAGCCCTCAGAAAAATCAGAAACGAATATAACAAAAAGATCATCAATTCCAAAAAAGAATATATAAGATCTGAACTGGACAATGCCAAAAACAGACCGAGGAAACTCTTCGAAATCCTAAAGCATCAGTCTAATAAACTAGCCAAAACCGTTCATGAAAACTCAAAAACTCCTATAAGCTGCGAGGAATTCTCGACATTTTTCACGGGGAAGGCCAAATCGTTGGAAGTGGAGCTCACAAGCGCAGAAGCTAACCTTCTCATCCAACCTGTGGCCACGAACGTGACCGACTCGACAACAGGGTGTAGCAAGACAAAAAACAAGGCACACTGGGACACATTTGAATTATACGACCAGGACAAGGTCGCCAGAACGCTCTCGGAACTCAAGCCGAACAACCACTATCAGGACCCCCTACCTGCGAAGTGCTTAAGAGAAATCAGCCATATCGTAGTCCCAATCTGGACCAAAATAATAAACGCTTCCTTATCTCAAGGGATCCTCCCCGACTGTCTAAAATCAGGACAAGTTGTTCCCATAATCAAGAAACCTACAGCTGATGCAACAGATCCGAATAACTTCCGCCCAGTGACCAACATCCCTATATTGGCCAAGCTAATCGAGAAATGTGTACAGCACCAACTGAGCCAACACATCACTAAGTTCTCCCTATTAGATGAATGCCAATCAGGTTTCAGATCAGGGCATAGCACGGAAACAGCTATCCTCCATATTGTTGATGATGCGTTACAGGCCCTAGACCAAAACAAAGCCTGTTTACTGATTCTCCTGGACCTGTCATCGGCATTCGACACAGTAAACCATGAAGCATTACTGATAAGGTTGCAAGACAGGATGGGACTCACTGGAAATGTGCTGAAATGGTTCAAGTCTTTCCTACAGAACAGAACACAAAGATTCCTGGTTAATCAATCAATTTCACCTATATGCCCTAATTCAATCGGAGTTCCACAAGGATCGACATTATCCCCCGACCTTTTTAACTTGTATGTCGAACCCCTTACAGAAATTCTCCGAAATTCACATATGTCCTATCACATGTATGCGGATGACACACAGATATATATAAAGATCGCCTCCCTTGAAGACATTGAGCGAATGAATGAGACGCTAAAAAAAGCGGTGCAATGGCTAACTTCCAATCATCTAAAGCTAAACGCCCAAAAAACAGAGTTTCTACTAATCTCACCAACAAGGAGCCAGGCAGAAATAAAGGAATGGACTAAGCTGGTGACGGCGCTCAACTGCACCCCAACCCTAATCAACTCAGCTAAATCGCTAGGAATCACTTTAGACGAAAACCTTGACATGAAAGCACACATTAACTCAATGGCTAAAAGTGCACTATTCCACCTGAACTACCTGAGAAAATTGAAACCCTTCATCTCAGAGGCGGATCTTAAACTTGCAATACAATCCCTTGTTATATCTAGGATTGAATATGGCTGCACCACATTAGCTGGCTTACCAAAAACGTCCACAGGGCCACTAAAAGCTTGCCTTAATGCAGCGACAAGACTCATCACGGGATCGAGGAAATTTGATCATATATCCCCTCACTTAAAAGCACTAAACTGGCTACCCTTTGAAGCCAGAATTCAACTAAAAATAGCATGTATTACCCATAAAGCGCTTCACTACAACACGCCAAGATACCTAGCCAAGAAAATTGAGCTATCAGGAGGTAACAGACCAGCTAGGAGCGCCAAGGAGTTGCTACTGAGACCAGCCATTTTTAGAAAGAAAAAAACTTATGACAGAGCGTTCTCAGGAGCCGCCCCCAGAATATGGAACTCTCTCCCACCAAGCATTAGGAAGATTCTGAATACTGTAACATTTAAGCGGGAAGTGAAGAGCTTCTTGATGAGTAAATACCTTACACAGGTTTAATGAACATGGTTACGACCAAGTGCAGCTCTACTTCAGAACACTCACGCCTCCAGAAGGGAAGCTTCAACAGGTAGAAGCTGTAAGATACTCAACGATATGAGACGGGTGGTTCTATTGAGGCTGGCGTCACTACTGGAACTAAGCTATACACTAAATGCTACCTCATATCAATGTGAACCCATATACTACCTCCCATCCTATAGCCATCTAATTTTCTACCTCATACATGTTCACGTAGATAGGATATGATATAAGTTAGCCTCGATACATTTATCTTTCATATTTACATCACTCCTTAAAGCCATATAATTTTCTACCTCAGACATGTTTAAGTAGTTAAATTATGATTTAAATCAGCCTTTATACATTTATCTTCCATAGGTATAATTCGCTACCCCGTACAGGTCTGCGTAGATAAATTATGTTATATAAGTGTGCCTAACCGACCTCTTAATGCATTATGGTATGTCGGGGGGTTATCTATCTATAAGCATCTACCTCATATTTTTGCTTTGTGATCATTGTTGACTGTATGTATTAATCCTTTAATATGCTCTTTATGTGAAGCGCTCTGATACCTACGGGTCTTGTTCGCGCTATACAAAACTTTCTAATAAATAAATAAATAAATAAATAAATAAATAAATAAATACGATGGCTCAGAATTTGGGCGCAACCTTCCCCAAATTTAAACCAACTCATAATTTCGGATTGCACTGCGCTAGAGAGAGCCCTAAACATCCCTTAGCTGAAATACATAAAGGAAGAGACAAAATGTCTTAGCTGTCCAGAATTGTTTTTGCCCAGAGGCCCCTGGGCAAAACCGCGATCATAGATTTTAAACTGCAGTTTTTGGATAGGCGGAAATGCCCCAGGGAGGAGACTGAGTTAGTTACACCTTCAGTGAGGAGGTACCTAACATTGAGCCTAGGCCCGCAACTACAACCATATTTATCAAATGTCAACAAACCGTACCATCGTTTTGTTTTGACAAGATTTTGCTTAAATATGGTTCCCTGGCTGCTGGCGTTCCCGAGGGATATTTAAAACCTGAATCCATAAAACCTTGCTCTTGTGATAACTTCTCGGAACAAGATACATTGCACCTAATGTTCTTCTGTGCTTACTATGATTCTTTGTGCAGGCAGCACATTCTTCCTTTACTTAGAGATTGTCAGTTTGCCCAATTGAGGCCAGCGCTACTCTACATACAAATGCTAGCCTCACCTATGGTTTGCTTTGGGGTCGCAAACTTTTTAGTCGGGCCATTATATATAGGACCAGACTATTGCTGTAATAGCAATCCCACTTGCTGGTTCAAATATGTCTTCTTTTTTAACCAATACCATGCATTTTTAAATGTTATATTAACTACGGACTTGGTTTACTATTCTAGCACAGTGCACTTTATATGATATCGTTTTTTAAAGGTTTTTAATATGAATAACTGTGACTGTAATGCGGGATGACTCTGTTGTAATGTATGTTGGTGGAATGTGTATTTTTATAATATTGTACGCTTTTATGACTCTTGGCTGTCGTATAAAGTATTTTTGACTGACTGACTGAAAGGGCGGTCACCTGGGTTTTTGGCCCTGGGCTCAGTGGCCATCTAGGGAAACCTAACAAACCCACACATTTCAGAAAATTAGACACCAGGGGGAGTCCAATGAGGTGTGGCTTGTGTTGGTCCCCCAACGTTTCCCTACCCAGAATCCCCTGCAAACCTCAAATTTAGCTAAAAAAAAACTAATTTTTCACATATTTTTGTGTGGAATCACCATGCCGGCACAAATGTCCTACCCCACAGCGTTCTCCTTAGTGCCTCGTGTAAAATGATACCTCACTATGTGGGTGTCCAATGCAAAATTGGCTGAAAACTATTATCTGTGCTATACCCTTATTTCTTATGTTTTGGGCTCTTCCCAGTCACAGGCCCATAAATTTACTTGGGAGACTGAGGGGAATGCTGTGGGGAAGGAAATTTTTGCCGGAACGGTGATTCCACCCAAGAATATGTGGAAAATGTGTTTTTTTTCACCTAAATGTGAGATTTGCAGGGCTTTCTGGGTAGGAAAACATTGGGGGATCCACGCAAGCCATACCTCGCTGGACTCACCCGGTTGTCTAGTTTTCATAAATGTGTGGATTTACTAGCTTCCCAAAATGGCCGCCTAGCTCGGGGCCAAAAACCCAGGCGACCCCATTTGCAAAACCAGGTTTTTTGTGATAGGTCATTTTGATGTCTCCTCAATACGTTTTGGGCCCTTGCCTGTCGCGGGTACTTGACCCACACACACGTGTGAGGTATCATTTTTATCGGGAGACCTGGGGGAACGCTGGGTGGGTGAAAATTTGTGGATCCAAGTAGATTCCAGAAATTTCCCACATAGAAATTTGAGAAAAAAGTAATTTTTTTTCAGCTAAATTTGAGGTTTGTAGGGCATGCTGGGTAGGAAAAAGTTGGGGATCCACGCAAGCCATATCTCGCTGGACTCCCCTGGGTGTCTACTTTTCAGAAATGTGTGGGTTGGTGGTTTACCAAGATGGCCGCCGAGCCTGGGGTCAAAAACCCACTTGACCCAGCTTGCAAAACCAGGATGTTCTGTGATAGGTTATTTTGATGTCTCCTCAATACGTTTTGGGCACTTGCCTGTCGCGGGAACTTGACCCACCCACGCGAGTGAGGTATAATTTTTATTGGGAGACGTGGAGGAACGCTGGGGGGGTTCTGGGTAGGGAAATATTGGGGGACCCACGCAAGCCATACCTTGCTGTACTCTCCCGGGTGTCTAGTTTTAAAAAATGTGTAGGTTTGGTAGGTTTCCCTAGATGGCCGCCGAGCCCGGGGCCAAAATCTCATGGGACCCCCCTTGCAAAACCAGGTTGCTTTGTGATAGGTAATTTTGATGTAGCCTCAATAGATTTTGGGACCTTGCCTGTCTCCGGTACTTGACCAATCCACACAAGTGAGGTACCATTTTTCTTGGAAGACTTTCGGGAATGCCGGGTGGGTGGAATTTTGTGGATCAGTGCAGATTCCAGGACTTTCCACGACAGTAATGTGAGGAAAATGTGTTTGTTTGTTTTTTGTTTTTTTACAAATTTTGCGTTTGCAAGGGATTTTATGTAACAGAACCTGGTGAGAGCCAAAAACCCAGGAGACCCCCATTGCAAAACCAGGTTGTTTTGTGATAAGTCATTTTGAGTTTGCAAGGGATTTTGGGTAACAGAACCTGGAGAGAGCCAGACAAGTCGCCCCATCATGGATTCCCCTGGGTGTCTAGTTTTAAAAATTATATAGGTATGCTAGGTTTCCCTAGGTGCCGGCAGAGCTAGGGTTCAAAATCTACAGCCAGGTACTTTGCAAAATAGTGTCAGCTTTCACTGTAAAATGTGGTGTGTCCACGATGCATTTTAGGCCGTTTCCTGCCACGGCACTAGGCCTACCCACACAAGTGAGGTACCATTTTTCTTTGAGGACTTTGGGAAATGCGAGGTGAGTAGAATTTTGTGTATCCATGCAGATTCCAGAACTTTCCACCACCGAAATATCAGGGAAATTATTATTATTTTTTTTTTTTACAAATGTTGAGGTTTGCAAGGGATTTTGGGTAACAGAACCTGTTGAGTGCCAGTCTAATCACACCATCCTGGATTCCCCTGGGTGTCTAGTTTTCAAAAATTTATAATTTTGCTAGATTTCCCTGGGTGCCGGCAGAGCTAGGGTTCAAAATCTACAGCTAGGCACTTTGCCAAAAAAGGGTCCGTTATCATTGTGAAAATGTGGCAAGTCCACGTTGTGTTTTAGCCCGTTTTCTGTTGCCGGCAATATGCCTACCCACACAAGTGAGGTATCATTTTTCTCAGAAGCCTTTGGGGAACGCGGGGTGGGTAGAATTTTGTGAATCGATGCAGATTCCAGAACTTTCCACCACAGAAATATGAGGAAAATGTGTTTTTTTAACAAATATTTAGGTATGCAAGGGATTCTGGGTTACAGAACCTAGTTAGAGCCACACAAGTCACCTCATTCTGGATTCCCCTCAGTGTCTGTTTTTCAAAAATATATAGGTTTGCTATGTTTCCCTAGGAGCCGGCTGCGCTAGGACCCAAAATCCACAGGTAGGCACATTCTGAAAAAAAGTCAGTGCCTCGTGGGCTTTCTGCCGCCTTGGGGAGGGGGAAATCAGGGGCTATTACCCCGATATGCCCCTGAGGGGGGCAGAAAGTCAGTGGCTGTTCTTTTGGGGGTCTTGGGAAGCCCATTCTGCTCAGCCCCCACTGCTGCGTATGAAAAAGCCATCATATTCGTTGGCGCATAGTGGGCTTTATGCCCCCCGGGGGGCAAATCAGGGGCTACTGCCCCATCTGCCTCCTGGGAAGAATAGAAAGACTGTGGCATCTTTGTGGGATGTATGGGGGCATTGGCATGTCCATTCTTAGCAGACTCACCCTGAACTTTGGAGGAAATAAATCCCTGGTTCCTATTGGGCTTTTTGCCCCCAGTGGGGTGCAAATAAGGTGCTATTGCCCCATCTGCCTCCCAGGAGGGTGCATAAAGACTGTAGCACTTTTCATTTGGTTGGGGGCATTGAGATGCCCATTCTGGGCAGCCCCCACCCCTACATATATGTACAAAAATAAATCCCTAGTGCTTAGTGGGCTTTCTGCCCCCTGGGGGGCAAATCAGGGGCTATTGCCCCATCTGCCTCCTTGGAGGGGGGTAAAAAGTCTTTTGTTTTCTTTGGGTGGTAGGGTGGGGGCATTTGCATGCCCATTCTGGGCCGCCTCCACACCGGGCAAGGAAGTGCTTTCTGTCCCCCGAGGTGGCAGAATGGGGGCTACTGCCCCCATTTTCATCCTTGGGGGGGCAGAAAGATTAGAATTTTGTGGGAGGGAAGGTTGGGGGCACATCTTGGGCAACCCCCACCACTATATTCATTGGGGTAGATTGGGAGCTACTGTCCCGATATGCCCACCAGGGGGGGGCATAAAGACTATACCTTTGTGGCGGGGGTGGGCAGCCCCCATCCCAATTATAATTTTTACCAGGGATAAAAAAAATCCCTGGTATCTAGTGGGGTTTCTGCCCCGCCGGGGTGCTGAAAGACTGTACCTTTGCAGCGTGAGGGGATGGGGGCATTGGCATGCCCATATTGGGCAGCCCCTACCCTAAATTATATATTTTATAAATCCCTGGTATCCACAATTTCTTGTCCCCCCTCAGGGGTGATTTTGTGGCCGGGGTGGGGGTGGGGGCATATGCATGACTATATTGGGCAGCCCCACCCCTAGTAAAAATTAATATGTAAACAAAAAACCCTGGTATCTACTGGGCTTTCTGCCCCCCCCTGTGGGGGCAGATATGGGGCTACTGCCCCACCTGCCCTCCGGGGTGGCTGAAAGACTAAATTTGCCCAAATTCATATGGGGGAGCAAAGGCCCTTGCCCAAGGGCCGGCTTCCTCCTCCCTGGTGCCTAGTTGGTGGATCCCTGCTTGTGGATTGCCCTCCTGGATCATTCCCAAAGCAGGGATCCACTAGCGAGGTGCCAAAAGAGGCAAGAGAGGTGCAGAAAGAAGCAAGTGAAGTACAGAAAGAGGCAACAGAGTTGGAGAAAGAAGTAAGAGAAGTATAGAAAGAGGCAAGTGAAGTGCAGAAAGAAGCAAGAGCAGTGCAGAATGAACAGAGAGAGGTGCTAAAAGAGGCAAGAGGAATGCAGAAAGAGGTAGGAGAGATACATAAAAAGGCAAGAGAGGTACAGAAAGAGGCAGGAGGGTTGAAGAAAGTGGCAAGAGAATTGGTGAAAGAAGCAACAGAGGTGTAGAAAGAAGCAAGAGAAGTGCAGAAAGATGCAAAAGAATTGATGGAAGAAGCAACAGAGGTGTAGAAAGAAGCAAGAGAAGTGCAGAAAGAGGCAAGTGAGGTACAGAAAGAAGCAACCGCAGTGCAAAAAGAACCAACAGAGGTGCAAAAAGAGGCAGGACAAAGGGAAGAGAGGTGCACAAAGGAGCAGGAGAGATACAGAAAGAGGTAGGAGGGGTGCAAAAAGAAGGAAGAGAAGTGCAGAAAGAAGCAACAGAGGTGCTGAAAGAGGCGTGAAAGGTGCAGAAAGAGCAAGAGATATGCAAAAAGAGGCAAGTGAGGTACAGATGGAGGCAAGAGAACTGTAAAAAGAGACATGAGAGTTGCAGAAATGGGTAAAGGGGCACAGAAAGAGGGAACAGGTGTGCAGACAGATGCAAGAGAGGTACAGAAAGAGGGAAGAGGGGTACAGAAAGAAGCAAGAGGGGTGCAGAAAGAAACAAAAGAAGTACAGAAAGAAGGAACAGGGGTGTAGAAAGAGGCAAGAAGAATCCAGAAAGAGGGAAGAGGGATGCAGAAACAGGCAAGAGAAGTGCAGAAAGAAGCAACAGAGATGCAGAAAGGGGGAGGAGGGGTGGAGAAAGAAGCAAGAGGGGTGCAAAAAAAGCAAGAGAGGTGCAGAAAGAAACAAAAGAAGTACAGAAAGAAGCAACAGAGGTACAGAAAGAGGCAAGAGGAGTGCAGAAAGAGAGCAGAGGGGTGCAGAAACAGGCAAGAGAAGTGCAGAAAGAAGCAACAGAGATGCAGAAAGGGGGAGGAGGGGTGGAGAAAGAAGCAAGAGGGGTGCAAAAAAAGCAAGAGAGGTGCAGAAAGAAACAAAAGAAGTACAGAAAGAAGCAACAGAGGTGCAGAAATTGGCAAGAGGAGTGTAGAAAGAGAAGAGGGGCGCAGAAAGAGGCATTAGGGGTGCAGAAAGAAGCAAGAGAATTACAGGACGCAAGATAACTGCAGAAAGGAACAAAAGATGCAGAAAGAAGGAAGAGGGGTGGAGAAAGAGACAAGAGAAGTACAGAAAGAAGCAACAGACATGCTTAAAGGGAAAGAGGGGAGCAGAAAGAAGAAAGAGAGGTGCAGAAAGAAACAAAAGGAGTGCAGAAAGAAGGAATAGGGGTGCAGTAAGAGGCAAGAGAGGTGCAGAAAGGGACAAGAGGGGTGCACAAATAAGCAAGTGAGGTGCACAAAGAAGCAACAGAGGTGCAGAAAGAGGCAAAAGAGGTGCATAAAGTAGAAGAGATATGCTGAAAGAGGCAAAAGAAGTGCAGAAAATGAAAGAGGTGCAGAAAGAAGCAACATAAATGCAGAAAGAGGGAAGAGAGATGCAGAAAGAAGCAAGAGTGGCTTGCACACTATCCGTACGAATTTAACACCCACATTTAGCAATGAGTAACGGGTGACCATTCCAGGTTTACAAAGGACCTTCCACCACACTGTAACATTTGTCACTGCATTTTTGGTAACGTTTGATCCGTTTGAGCTAGAAACAAGGCTTTTTTGTTCGAATCTGCAGATTAGGCAGCAGATGATGAATTATGTGGCTAATGCGGAAAATGTATCATTGTGCCAAAGTTGGTGCAGCCAAATAGTCGCATAATTCCAGTGGCCCTGCTCATACCTCTGACTAGGCCCAGAAGTGCTCCTCAGTGATACCTTCTTTTTTTTGTCTCGGGAATGAGGTCCACTTTAGTCCTGAGGTCCTCAGAACACAAGAATCCCTCATTATCCCACCAGCAGTGTGCCAAGAGGCTAGTTTGCAGAGAGGTGTAAAAAGGGGCATGGCTTCATACCACCTCTCAACAATCCCACTGTGTGGGGCTTACTGGAGGTACCTGGTGGGCTAGTTGGCATGGAGGGACCCTCAGGATTCAAGGGGACTTAATCCCCTAACTTAGAATGCACCAGGAGGTGTGTTTGCACAGTGGTGAAGGGAGGGGGCGGGGCCTTCCGTGAGACACTAGCTTTTTTTAATTTGCTTTTTCTGAAGGGAGCTGTGTGGCCCCCCTTCCCTTTATTCTTGGGCCCTGGGGACCCGGTCTACCAGAGCCTGAGCATTTTTTCCCTTTTTAAAACAAAAAACAGGAAGGGAGCCGCTGGGCCCCCCTCCCATGGCCGATTTCGGCCCCGGGGACCCCATCCCCCGTGGCATTGCCACATATTTATTTTTGTTAAAAAAATTATTTGTAAGGAGGGGTGCCGCGTGGCCCCCGCTCATGAGGCCAGTTTTGGCCCCAGGGACTCCATCCCTTAGGGCCCGCCCTTATTTATCATAATTTGTTTTTAAATACAAAAGAGAGGGGGGCCGCATTGCCCCCCTTCCATGGGCCCTTTTTAACCCCAGGGACCCCATCCCCTGGAGCATGGCTTCTTTGATGGGGACCGTATGGGGAGTTACAATGCCCCCATAGTCTCTGCCGGCTCTCAGCCTAATGCGGGAGCTGGCATTGCTTTTGGACAAGGGGAGCTGCTGACATGAAGCTTCCCTTGTCCAAAAGGATTCTTGGAAGCGTGAGCAGGTTTCCTGCTCTTGCTTCCAAGAAGCAAAGCAGTGTTTGCTATGGCAGGGTGGGAGCCGTGCTCCCGCCCTGCCATAGCAAACGGAAATGTCCTGAGGTGGGAACCACGGGACATTGCAGGAGCTGGCCCTGGGGGGTGTTGGTCCCCAGGGCCATCGAGGGCTCCAGGAGGGGGGCCGTGTGGCTACCCCCTCCCATCTTTTGCACAGTCCCGGAAAGGTGGTGGTCCCCAGGGCCCACAACAGGCCCCCATCTGTAAATGAAGTATGCCCAGGGGAGGTGGTCATCCCTGGGGCCATGTGGGGGGTGCTCAAAACCACCCACACCTTTTTTTAAAAATCAGAGCCCCGGGGAGGTGGTGGTTCCTGGGGCTGCAGTACCTTCATGAGCCCCGCATTTAATTAATAAAGCCCCGGGAAGGTGGCAGCCCCTGGGGTGCATGGGGGGAGGCATAATTCCCTCTATGCCTTTTAACTTTAATAAAACCCCGGGAGATGGCGGTCCCTGGGGCTGCGGGGGGCTGCATGCCCCGCATATAATTGGCATGGCCTGGGGAGGTGGCAGTCCCCAGGGCCCGCAACGGACCCCTATATGTAAATGAAGTTTGCCCCTTGGAGGTGGTGGTCACTGGGGCCGTGTCGGAGTGCTCGAAACCCCCCACACATTTTTTTAGAAATCAGAGTCATGGGGAGGTGGTGGTTCCCAGGGCTGCAAGGGCTGTGTGTGCCCCACATTTAATGAATAAAGCCCCGGGGAGGTGGCAGCCCCTGGGGCTGCGTGGGGGGAAGCATAGTCCCCCCTATGCCTTTTCATTATAATAAAGCCCCGGGAGGTGGCAGTCTCGTGGGCCATCACACTATATTTTGTGATTGCCCCCGGGACCTGGCCCACGCGGGGGCATAATTAAATGAAGCATAGGAGACCTTTCTTTGTTTTTTTAAATTTTCGTCCTGATTCGTGAAAATTTCTCTAAGCGCTGTTTGTTCAGAAGTAGTAGATTTGCTGAGGTGCTAAGGCAGAATTTAACCAGATAGTCAGAGTAGATGATCTCAAATATCGATTTCCCAAAGAGTCGCAAGTCACAAAGGTTCTTGCAGCACAGTCAGCAGGGTTGAGGGCACAGTTGGAGGAAGCACTGATTTCTCAGATGATAACAGGTCACAGAAAGAGGTGGTGGAGTACTCATCAATCGTAATTGTAGTTCACAAGTTTGCTGTGGGCTGATCTGTCAGAGGACTAGGAAACCCGGTGTTCAGAGTATTAACATCAATGGCTGTATAACTTCATGACATTTTATTTGAAAATTCAGTTTGTCTATTTTTAGATTTATCTGTATTCATCCTGCATTATGAGTCATGCTATTTTTTCAAGGATGATGTCCTTTGTTCAACCAATTTTGGTGTCTGTGTTGTGCATTTTCCATGTTTTAGTCATGCTGCTTGTAGCAAAAACCCTCATAAGAATTTAAATGCCAAAATTCACATACATTTGGGGAGATATTTTTACACTTCTATTCTAGTTAAATTTCACCACATGTGAAGTAATAAGTCAAAGGACATACCTGACTCACATGTAGTTCAGACTCACAATATTCGTGCTGATGAAAATCTCTGTTTCTCTCAAGCTAACACAGCTTTAACCTTCTCTCTCCACGTATCCAAGGAAAGAAACCACTGCAGCTGAAATCCGGAAGCCTCAGCCTCACTGTTCTAGGCTCCAGTAATGGAGCCATTGTGACATCATTAGCAATTCCAGGCTTGTTATGTTTCTATCTCTGCAGCCTGGCAATGCTTAATGATGTCACTGACACAGATACCTAGTGTTTGTGGGATTTTCAGTTATGTAGCAGAAAGTATTTACCCCAAAGAAGGGATTGTTCACGTTTGTGAATTGAAATGGAAAGTGCATAATATCTATGAACGTTTTTGCCTTGCTCACCAGACCCAAACATTTTACTGTTGACCTGAAACTGAAATCTCTAGGCTGTTCTGTGACTTGCTCACCAGCCATCAATATTTTATGTTTGACTATCACAGAGAGTCATTAGCATGAATACCAGATTCTAAACTCCTGTTATTGCTATGACATGGGAAACCTGGGTGTTGGACTTGGCTTTTTTCCCTAAAATGTTTTGCTTTTCCCCGTAGCCTTTTATCATGTGTGAGAAAATGCCTGCTGCGCAATTACCTGCGCAGATTTATTTGTACTATTTTGTGAATAAATGTCACTTTTAAAATGGACACCATTTCTGTCTGCTTGTGCCGCCTGCCTGAGGTGGGTTGGCGGTCTAGTGTTTGAAGTGACATGGTGCTCTACACTTCCCCCACAGTGACAGTGAGGCTGGAACTGCCAGGGACCATCTAGAAGCTTCCAGCCCTTTCTGGTAGGTGGGAGGAGGGGTGTATATGTAGCGCAGTAGAGATGCCATGCGCTCAGACTGAAGGTGGACTGGATTGAGAGGGGACACTCTTGCGGCAGTACCTCCTGGCAGTGTGCTGGCCCCTGAGCCCATCTGTACCCCTCTGCTGTCCACAGGGCCAGTGAGAGCCTTTGCTGGAGTGAGGACTGCTATGTCAGGTGGAGTGCCACTTTATGGGAGATGACTGCTTCTAGGAGCTGCTGTCCTGTACTGATGAGTGCCCATTGTCTGCTGATCTTGCCCAGCCTGGCCTGCCTGCTCTGCTGGCCTAGCGCCTCGTGAACACTATACTTTGACTGCCTGTATTCCCGGGAGTGTGGGCACTACTTTCTTGTGTGGGGCTCTGGATCGTCGCCAGCTCCATAGTGCTTGGGAGGCACTATTTTCTTGGTTGCCAGAGGAGGAGTGACGCCTGCAGCGCTATGCTGTCAAAGCAATATCTTCTGGTTGCCAGCACTCCAAGGAGGTGAGGAGCGTGAGGGCTACTCAATCGGCTGGGACCCTTGGACTGTGATCCATCTATGCCTCGTGAGTGCTGCCTCCAGCCCCTGCCCAGGAGAAGAAGGTGCGTGGGTCCTGCAGCACTGTGCTGTCAAAGCGCTATATTTCAATTCCCCTGCGTGTGTGCTGCATTGTGGTGCTGACAGAGCGCCTAATTTGCATCGACTGTGCTCTGCTTGCTGCCAAGGGACTACAACGGTGCCTAGGAGAAGAGGAGCGGACGTCTGCAGCGCCGGGATTCTAAAGCGATACAATGGTATTCCGGCGTGTGGAATTCCCCCCTGCCTGCTTGGTTGACAGTGGGCAGCTGCAAGGTATTGGGGGGCATTGCACTCCTCAGGAGAAGAGAGAGAGGAGTGAGAGACACTCCTGCCCTGCCCCAGTACTTTGCGCACTTTGCTTTTGCTGTTTTTGCAGCCAGCCCTGACTTTGCAGGACATAGGGCATTTGAGCCCCAGAGAGAGGCCAGTTTGCCTGGGGCCAGTTTCAGAGTGTTGTGCCCCCGATTGGGGTGAACTGTGTCTATGCTGGCGAGGCCTATTGCCCCATATGAATCCTTGCATAATATTGTTACATAATGCATTTGTACCTAGGATGATACCTAATGCTTTTCCCTCCGGTTTGCAGTGCTGATTTTGGGCCATTGGTAATTTGAGAGCCCCCGAGTAGGGGCTCCCCAGGCACAGTAGCACCAGAAGTGAATCTGCAATTTTGGGGCAGATATTCCAGGTGTATTTAAATAAAGTGTAATGTTAATGTAGCTTATGCCTAATGCTTGTGGTTATATCGCTAACGGTTTCTTTTCCCCTAATGCTTACAGGATGTTTGGGGGTTACCAGGGATGCACCATTATGCTAATGTTCTATCCTAATGTGCCCAATGATGAAATGCCTCATGTGAATGCCCCATTCTAATATGATTAGGCCCCATGTACCGCAGGAGGTGCCTTATGCACCTGCTACTGCCTAAGGTGATGTTGCCTAGCGTTGTTACCCTAATGAGAATACTTTATGCCTACTATGTTTATGCCCACAGGTTGATGCCTAATGCTTTTCCTGCCTAATAGGTTATTCATACTGTTTGTGTGCCTAATGCATTAATGCCGGCAATGCGTTTACCCTAATGCTACCTTGTGGGGGTCCTGCGTAAAGTGCCTAATCTAAGGTGATTTAATGCTCCCATGGTTTAGGCCCCAGCTGAGTAAGGTGTGCCTAAAGATATGCAGAATATGCTCGCCCATTTATGCCTAATGTTTTCATGTTTTCAGGTCCACTGTGACGGTATGCCTAAGGCGTTGATTCAGGCTTCATGCCTGACCACTGTGTGTTTAATGCCTAGTGCTAATGTTTTTTTTTTCCCCTAAGGCTGCAATGCTGGTGTTGTGCATACTATGCCAGTTCTGAGGTTCCCATTCCAGGCTACGGCAATGATGATTTATGCCTGAAGTTATGCATAATGCGTTTTCATGATTAATGCCTTTATGCTACTGTTTTTCCCTAATGCCTACGTGGCTGGTTTCATGTTTAGGCCTACCTTGACAAATGCCTAAAGTGATTTATGCCAAGTGTGTGTCTACTCACCAGTAGGTACGGCCGATGAGATGTTATTGCTTATGAACTTTCAGTTATCCTTGGACTTGTGCTGGTTCTGGCAGTGGCTGATTGGTGCTGCTGTGTATATAGTCCCCCTGTGAATTATTCCTCGGTGCCGGCTGGCACAGTTTATCTGGACCTGTGATTCCCTTCTGATGTGTTTATTTTACAATACACATACTGTTCTTCACCTAACCTGGTGTGGAGTCTTTTTTTGTAGTGTGCCTTGTATGTCGACTGTGTGTGCTGGCCGGATGCTTTACACATTTCCTCGGGAGTTTGGCCCGCCCGCTCTGCACCACGCTACCCGTTTCTAACATTGGGAGACAAAAGTGTTTTCACACTGTTGCAAACTGATATATCCATTCCAGGCTATCCTGACAGGTGTCTCAGAGAACCTGTCAGCCTTGTATGGAGAGCAGTGAGCACAGCTTTGAGTGTGGAGGGGAAGGAAAGCTGTAGAGAGAGGTGTGGTAGAGTGGTCGGAGGCCAGGTAGTTTTTTTTTATATTTAGGCAGTAGAAAGATTTGAAGAGAGGTGTGGTGGGAGGCAAAATACCAAGCTTATCATTGAGTAAGGCAATGTTTTTGTTTCAGGGTACTGAGATACATTATAGACAACTCAAGCTTCCTTCTTATTGTCTATTTGATGCTACCCGGGATCCCTCGGTGCAAAACTTGGCAGTTGTGTTAAATGCTTGCTCGTAATAATGTTACATTGATCCATGAGAAATTTCAATAGATCTCATTCAATAATCGGCTTTAGCATTTATTTGTGGATTACTCGATTTATTTGACCATAAATATTATTCAGTCAATAGGAATAATACAACCTGTAAAGGATGATGGTCCTTTGTGGTTCAGCTTAAACTTGGAGAACAGTGTCCATTATAGCTAAATCATTTTGGGGGGAAAATACAATTGATGATAGCACACTTGACAATAACGTTCTGCTGCAAGGTGCACATGAATTTCCTATGGTATTGTCTTGCAAAGGAGTGTTCTGTTAAAATGTCTTATCAAAGCATTATTAGAGGGAATCAGTTAGAAAAGCTCTGAATAGAGATTCTTAAAAACCCTGCGTCACTGGGCCCCATGCCACAAAGGATAGATGCATTCTGAGGACATCTATGTGACATATCATCCAGTTGCACGTGGACCAAAAACCTTAGAATCTTCCCCTGGGACTCAGGACTTGCAGTTTTCAGGCAAGAAGAGAACACTCTGATGCCAGCCAGAGGTCCAGGACCTGGATGGGCTCCTCTTGGGGATCAGCGCTCACTCCAGCCCCAGGGCTCAACCAGTTCCATTAGGTGCTGGTCAGCTCAACAGGTGCAGTGAAGCCTCTGGAAGCTTGTTTCTGCCCTGTATCTCAAATCAGGAGGTCAGTCAACTGACTCTTAGAATCAGTTCTGCAGAGCCTTAGTTTAAGACAAGCAGGTCCCATTTTCCATCTTCAGATAGCAGGGCAGTCCTTTTCCTGAATCTTCTACAGGTCCAGCAGTGTTTTGATGAGAGGTTTTGAAAGTGGCACTTTTATCCCCAGTGCCAGCCTGCGGGTGAGGGATGTCTCCTTTGTCTAAACTTCCCTCTTTCCTGTGTTTGGCTCAAAACTGTCTAGGGTAATAAAGGGTAGACATGCCTAGTTAAGAGCTGCATTTGTCATTGGCACTGCAGGCAACCCTTAGAAGTGAGGAAGGGGCAGGCCCCAAGGCTATGCTTTGAAGCTCAGGAAGGCTGAGCACAACTTTCTAGGAATTCCTGGTCAGAAGGCCCTGTTGCCCCCATATCTGGAAGTAATACACAAAACACCACAGGAGAGGCATTCACAGTCATGTGATCCTGGACCTTGGCAGTAAGGCACATTTGGTTTATGCAGAAAAATGCACTCTTTCTAAAATTGGCTTTGTCAGAAAACAACCTTAATTCCGGCTTTACCATTAAATAGCATTTCAAATTACAATTTATTTGAGTGGGACAGTATTTCTTTCTCAGGTCCAAAATTTAAATTATGGTGTAATAAGTTAACCCAGTGTTAGTTTATGGGAAAGCTAGCTTTACAAAATTGAAAAGTGCCTCTAGGATGTTTTCTTTGTCCAGGCATGTAAAACTGAAATAAACATGGCCTCCTTTTTATATACAATGCACACTGCCCTAAGAGCCTTTCGGGTCGGACTTAGGGGTGACGAATACGTATTAAGCAGGAAGGTTTAGGCTTGGCAAAAGGTTTGTATTCCCTGGGGGTTTAAAACTGCATTACAGATTTCAGTGGGAGGCCTGGGATATGTTTGTGCATCTCTTCTTCAGTAGGGGGGGGGGGGGGCACAAAAAGTGCTGCAGCTCACTAGTAGTATATAATATCCAAGCCCTGGGTACATTCAGTCCCATAAATTTGGGTCCTACATGTAAAGTAAATGTAACTAATCAGGCGTAGGCCAATTTTACCCTGTTTTGATGGGAGAGCAAAATCACTTTACCACTGATTAGCAGGAGCAAAGTGCGCAGAGTCCTAAAAGCTAACAAAAAAGGGTTCAGCAAATGAAGGAAAAAATCTGAGGTGACCTTGCATACAGGGCCAAGTTGAACACCACCTCTTCTGTTCCTGGTCATAACATCTAGAACGAATATTACCGTCTCTCTGAATAATAATATTTTGGCAGGTTGTAAGGCTGACCAACAGATATGAAACCATCACCATTGATATTGATTAGCTGCAAAAATACCTCAAAAGCATCTATTCTTTTTTCTCTTTGATAGGTATACAAGCCCAGCCCTAATATAAACATTTATTAGATATCTCTAGATGGTAAATAGGGTTTGAACAGAACACAAGTAATCCTTCTTCCATTTCACCACAGCCTGTAGGTTTTCCTCTTGTTCTGTACCACTACCCAGGTTCATAACATGTGTGTACAACTTGGGAGCCATACAGCACAAGACTCACATGAACAGACAGAAGGAGGAGCAGAGTTTATTAACAACAATTCCATCCCAACTGAGCAGCAAAAAACTAAACTTATCAGAGAACCTAAATGTGTGCAATAGCAAAGAAAAAATAGAGATGCCTATAGAATTTTGTGCACAATAAATCACAAAAAATATGTTTTAATAAAAAAAACAACAACTCTAAACCACTAAGGGAATGTTTGACGATAAAAGAATTTCCCAAATTAGGTAAGGCATACCATTTACAGCCTTCACCCCCTAACACTTAAAACACTTCACACTCAATTAACACACGTTTAGATGTTTTGAAAATACAAAAGAAAACATAATCAATCACAAAAGAAAATTAAACATGGAAACATAAATCATAATCTTTTTACGAAGTGAGACATCATCTAAACTGGAACATGGTGCACAAATATCTTTGGGTATACTTAATTGAAAGCTGAGAAAGAAGAAGATCGGAGAGACGTACATATCTGTCATAGAAACTTTTATAGATAACATTAAAACTATGTACTCAAGGGGGTTGTGTGTGAGTGTTTGTACCTTGATATTCACATTGTTTACTGCGAAATAGGTCCAGTTATTTTGCAACACTTCTAATTGAATTACCAGTAAAGTCATGTGTGTCACATTGAGATGAATTGAGTGCAATGTTACATGTGAATAATAAACCTGCATATTTTTCTTACAGATGGGCAATAAATTCACGAACCACTCATTAACGTACTTCATATCTAAAACATTTCCATCTGTATTATTAAAGAAATGTAAAAGCAGGGTTTCTTTAATCATGTAACTCACACCCTGAATCCTCTCCCTGATAACCTAAAAAGATCCCCTAAATACTTAAGCCATACTTCTGTCCCTATACCTTATTCTTCAATTTTTTAAACTCTTCCCTTAACCAATTAACTCTACACCCAGAATTGTCAATACCTATATCGTATATCAAACAATATCAAACTGTATCATCTGTAACTGTCATCACTCTAAATCCTAACACTTTAACTTTAATTTTCTGAAAATACAAGGCCTTCAGGGGTAGAACAGTGTCTAAATTCTATTTTAGTTAAATATGAACATAATGATTTAGAGTCAAAATGTAACAGAAGTCCCATCCATCATATTCCAAGTGTATTGTAGTCTTAGGCACATGTAATATGGCGGAAGAAGTATCTGTCCCATTTTGACTGAGTATATCATCCACATACTCTTAATAGGACCCTCAGTCAAGCAATCTAATACACAAATGAACTTACCAGTAGTAGTAATATTCAAGCACACTAATATATGTCAGTGTTGAAAGAAATTGCAGTTCTCACAAGCTAACACAGCTCCAACCTCCTCTTTCCAAGTCTCCACGGAAAGTGACCACTGCGCCTGAGATCTAGAACTCTCATCCTCAGTGTCCTAGGCAACAGCAATGGAGCCATTATGACACTGTCAGCAACCATCTGCTTGGCTTGTTAAGTTTCTATTTCTGCTAACTGGCAATGTCTGATGATGTCACAGACACAGAATCTGCATGGGGTGGAAGACTAAGTTGAGAATCCTAGTGTGTGGGAAAACCCAACATACAAAGGAAGCGGAATTATCCTTAAATAAAATGCAGAAGAGGTCATGGTTCCTTAATAAGGGACTGCCAAGAAGCTTTCCAATCCAGGTAAAGATTTGTTCCAGTTACACAGTGTGACAGAAACCATATCTGGACATTCTCTATGTCATGGGAACCAAGCTATACCTGTCTGATTAGCCTTAACTAGGGCAAAACCAGTCTTCGGTTGCTTGTGTTTCGGTTCAGGGAGAACCTTGCCTGTTCCCATTGGAACAGAGTCAAGACTGATTTGCATATGGCTGAGTCTAAACTGAGCAAGCATGCTATGGAAAATAATTATGGATTGGGATGCGGACCGAGTAAAACCCAGTGGATGAGATTAATTCAAGCATTCCATCCATCACTTTTCCATACACTAATGAAAAAGCAGACATTGTTTTTTTACGATTTACATCATGGGAAGGTTTTTCTAATTTCAAGATATATTTTTGGGCAATTCTTGAGGGTAACTTGCATTAGTTTCTAATGTTTTTCAACACCTAAAAACCAATGGCTATCAATTTGTACACTTTTTGTGCGTTATTGTCATTTGGTCCACTCTTTTTTGGTGCTTACAGGGACTGTTTCTTTTATCATGAATTACTTTCAATACGGACATTGCATCAGATATATTACAGAGTGGTTGTAGACACTCTGTATTTATGGTTAGGATCCCCAGAGTTAGGAACTTCATAGATATTGGAGCATTAATAAATGTATGTCTTTTTAATGACTCTCCACGAACCTTTGCAGGACTATTGCTTTTCCTACATTGTCAGATGATGCACAGTTTCATGCTGATTGGTCAAGGGTGTGCAAAGAAATCAGAGGGTCCAAAAGCACGCTTCTTCCTGAAACATTCCTTTTCAATACACTTTTTACTTGTGGGTAGGTAAGTAGGGAATACATTTCAAAAGTTATAAGGCAATTAAACTTAGTGACATATGAGGCTGTGAAACACAGCTAAATTTCACAGTAATTCTACGTTACTTGCCAATGACAAGGGGTATATGATTGCATGATGGCTGCCTTTATAAATGTAAGAGGCAGCCATGTTGTTTTACCCACACTTTGGCTGAGTTCTGGGTAATCTACTACCAGTTTAATAAAGTGGTACTAGGTAGGGCAAATTATCTATAAGTTTCTGGATATTTGAAAAAAAAATCACAGAGCGCTAAGGTACCATCTTGGAAGTACAGTGGAACTTGAAAGAAATTACAAACAAATACATATGTAAAAACTTGAAAAATACACTGTACTACACTATATTTTACAAACAGTGTTCTGAACTGGGTGTGCCATTAAAACATTTTTTTTACTTTAAAAAAGAATAATAATTCACAATTGCAATACTACTTATAATGTGCTGCTCTACTGAATTTTATCTAAAAAACAGTGTAAAAAAATCCTGTGTGTTGAAACTGGGGTCACCAGCTCCCCGAGGGTAGCATGGCACGAGCGGGTAGGCATCCGAAAGCTTATGTGTAAAGCGACCATACAGCACACGCAACCACTGAGACAGTAAAAAGGGCACGCAATGAGTGACGCCACTCCAGTGAGTATGTATAAAAATTACATAACTTTTATATATAGAGCAGAGTCAGGGTATTCAAGAATTCACAGTATTATTACCTTATTAGCCTTCCTTTCAAATACATGTATTTCAACACTTGGCAATAAATACTAGGTGAATAAATATTAAATATAAGATAAATACTGAATATTAGATAATATTAAATGTAGATAACCACAGGCCTGACCGTAGCCTTGCTTCTTGTCAACACCTGTAAGGAATACATCACAAAAGGCAACTAAATGGCATTACATCATATTAGATCTGTAGGCATTTTACCCACTTCTCACCAAGCAAGGGTGAGTGTTTTACTGCAGAAAACATGTAAATAAATAACTGTAGGCTTCCAGTAAATGTAGCACTAAGTGGGAGAAAAACATTTCATTAAGAATAAACATCCCCTTGTGCAGGATTAGCCATTTTAAGAATCACTCCCAGCCAGAGTAAGCATTTCCTAGATTAGGGCTACACATTTCCTTAGTTATAATACATTTCAGTAGACCAGAAAGAATATTCTCCTTAAGCAGATGAAGAACTTCCTATGAAGCCAACGTAAAACATGTCATCCAGATTCAGACCAGCTTTATGGAAATTAATAACAGATCCCTAGGTAGGGCTAAACATTTCAACAGATAAGCATGAGCATCCTGGGCTTGGCTTACGCCTTTCAAACCTTTCCTTATGTAAATAGAAACATCTCCTTTTGCAGGAGCACGAATATCCCATTAGGTCAGAATAAAACATTCCACTGGGAATCAGGCAGGGATAATAAAATTCCCTTACTCAGGAGCCAACAGGGCATTAAGCTGGCTGATTCAGCAGAGGCGGTCATTCCCTTGACCACATTAACCATTTACCCCAGGGGATATCCGTGGGCTTTCATAAACAGGTCAGTAACTTGAATAAACATTTCCATTTTAGTTGTTAAACAAACATTCTATCAGGTAAGTACCCCATAAAAAGGCACAACATTTCCTGAGCAAGAATAGGCATCCCCTTAGGTAAACATCCCATTGGGTTAGAGTAAAGGGAGCAATTCACCAATGCAACACATACAATAAAGGCATAGCCTTTCATTACTTCCTAATCAGCATTTCATTTTACACTGGTAGGCAATGCATCAACATTTCTTCCAGGAAGTAACCACTTATCTAAGCAGAAGTAAACATTTAATAACAGGTAAACCATGCATAAGGCCTTGGCTGAGTAGGAAACTAGGCGAAATATGGATAATCCCTGGGTTTGGGCCTAGCCCTTGCTAATACTCTTCATCCTGGTACTGTAGGCATACTATTACATCCTCTAATCAGGAGTTATCCTTTTATGAATTGAGGCTTATAAACTGTGGGCCTTGGGACCTCTAAAACAGTCCATACCAGGGTAAACACCCCCTTAATCTAGTAGGGACCTTTCATTAGGAATTATCCTGTTCGCAGGTGAGAACAACATTTCATGTAGAGCCTTTCATATTCTCAATAGCAATAACTTATTTCAATAAAGGTTAAAACATTCAAGTAGCAGAAGTAACCATTTCCTTAATCAGGAATAAACAGGTCATTAGAACCCAGGCCCCATTAGCAATTTTGCGCAGCAAGCTTCTCGAATCGGCAGGGCCTGTAATAAGGTTTTCCTAGCTCCTGCAGCTTAAAAATAACAGCCCCTTATGTAGGACTAAACATTTAATTTACCCAGAATAACATTCTCCTCAAGCAGGGATCAACCTTCCATTAATTGTATCTAAACCCTGTGCCTAAGAACCATTAAAACAATGTCACATGAGCAGGAATTCTCAGGTTGGAACAAAACCTTTCGTTAGACAGGCACAATTAACCAATTCCTTGCTCTGCAGTTCTTGACGCAGGGATAAAACATTTCAGTATTCAAGAGTATCCCTGTTGGTAGGTAGAAGTTAGAACACTGGGGCAGGAGTGCAAAACATTTCATTAGGCATGGATAAATCAATGAACCCGCAGGGGGATTTCTCCTTGTGAAACTCAGTCCGTGCCGAGAAGCAATCTGACTGAAGTAATTCCACAGCTAGGGACTACTTCCTCCTCAGTCCAGTCACGAAATGAGCAATTTTGGGGTTTCTTATCCTGTCATTAAGGGCTATTGTCCATGTCAAAAGGGGGGGGGGGGGCTTCTATAAATAAGTAGGGCCCACGGGGCTCATTGACATTGTTCCCAGTTCACAGGTTCTCAGGGCCAGGAGGTGAGCGCTTGAAGGGGCATCACAGCGCTCTTCAAAGGGGCCTAGCGCCAGGGGTTTCACGGCCCTGGGCTCAGTCAGCAGGTCACGAATGGCCGTGCTTCTCTGGGGGCGACAGCGCTTGAAGGCACAACAGCCGTCTCAGGCAGAGTCAGCGCTCATCAGGGCAAAAGCGCTTCAGGCAGGAATAGCGCCCAGGAGCTTCGTCGCTTCAAGGCCCAACAGTCTGCAGGACATAAGCGCTTCTCAAGGAGGCACAGCTCTTCAGCAGGTGATCGGAGGGATAGCGCCTGGGACACAGGGCTCTGTCCAGTTCAGCAAGCTGAAGTAAATTAGCCAGTTCAAATGATGCAGGACAGCACTTCAGGCAGTCATAGCACTTCAGGGTTCTAGCGCTTCTGCAGGCAGTTACAGTGCTTGAGCCTCAGGCAATTTAGCCAGGCTAGCAGTTCAGGAGGCTAGCGCTACGCAGAGATAGCGCTTAGCATTCACTTCAGTGGGGCACTTTCCTCAGGACAGGTAGTGCAGGGTGCTAGCGCCAGGGAATAAGAGCGCTTAGCCAGCAGACAGTTTATATTAGTTGGAGTCAGATCAGCAGGTTCCACAGGACAGTTCACACAACAGTGGCAATCCAGAAAAAGGGATCCCAGGTGGCGTCAGGGAGCGCAGGGAGTGTTACAGCGCCAATACCTGGTTGATTTCTCAAAAGTCCTGTGGTGATTTGGTTTCTTCTTGGCGCTTTATATTTCTTGCGCCCTTGTAAATTGCAGTCTCTGGGTTCCTTGAAAGGGGGGGGGGTTGGAGATGATGGCTGGTATCAAGTCTCCTGAGCCAGTTCCCTTCAAGCAGACCTGGGGTTCCCCTTCCGCCAGGCCAGGTCAGAGGGGCAAATTCAGGATACCTCAACACTTGATAGGCAGCACCTAGGCCCTGTCTCTACCAGTGTCATAGGCCCCTGTCTAGGCCCCACCGCCTAAAGCTCCTGCGTAGGTTCTCCCCCAGGTCTGCGCTCCCTCAGTCTGACAGGAAATTTTTCCTCCCTTTCCTTATTTAGTCCCAGTTGACAGTTGGCAGTGGCAGTTGGTGCCACCTCACCTGTTCCAGAAGGTTCCAGGAGGTTCTAGTAGGTTCCACCATTATGGCTATGGACAGGCTGGCAGGCTAGTATGGATACATTGTTTGAGGGTTCTAGCCAGCTCCTGACTACTAGAATGCGCCCACAAAGACCACGCTGCAGTAGCAGGGGTCAGTGGCGGCCATGTTAGGGGAAGTAAGCACCTGCACCTTAACATTAGTTTGACATACACAGGGCTTTCTTCACTACACAAGGCCTATACCCTTTTGTTACTATGAGTGGCATCCTAAATCAAGGGAGTAAAAACGAAAAATTTCTGGGAAAAGGGCCAAGTCCTACACTGTGTGTTCTTTAATTTGACTTTTTTTTCCGGTAAGTACCATGGTACCTTGTAGGTATTACTTTCGCACTCCGTAAACTTTTTTTTTTTTGTTTAGAAAAAGTGTAAACATTTTCCTACTATAGGAAGGTAGGAAGGTGGGTTTCTCTACTCTTCCTTGCCTGAAAGAAAGACTAGGAAGACTCTCCCAGGTTTGGGTGAGTCTCCTGGCCTTTGGGCTGGTGGAGGCTTGTGTAAGAAGCTGGGTTTCTATTGCAGTAATCCTCTCACTTGTTGCCAGATTTCTGATGCACTTTTCATTTGATGTGCCCTTGGACACTGCCAATCAGGTTCCCAGGGCCTGTGTTCTTTTCCAAAATGGTACATTTGAACCCCCAATTGGCACCTCTCCGGCCAAATGTAAGTTCCTTGTTAAAGGTACCATGGGTACTAAGGCCACTATGACCAGGAAAGACTTCGAAGGGTTGCAGCACATATTGTGCCATCCTGAGAGGTCCCTTACCTTAATACATACGCACTACCATTGCAGGCTGCATGTTTTAGTGGAGAGTTCAAGTTCAAGTTCAAGGATTTATATAGCGCACTACTCACCCAGAGGGTCTCAAGGCGCTTGGGGAAGGGGGGTTCAATTTTTGTCGAATAGCCAGGTTTTAAGTTCTTTTCTGAAGGAGATGTTGTTTTGAGTAAGGCGGAGGTGAGTGGGGAGTGAGTTCCAGGTCTTGGCCGCCAGGAAGGAGAAGGATCTGCCACCCATGGTGGATTTTCGGATGCGTGGGACTGCGGCGAGGGCTTGATTGGACGATCTCAGTTCGCGGGTGGGTGTGTAGAAGGACAGTCGAGTGTTGAGGCATTCTGGTCCTATTTTGTAGAGGGCCTTGTGTGCGTGGGTGAGAAGACAGAATGTAATTCTCTTGTTGACGGGGAGCCAGTGGAGGTCTTTTAGGTGTCCGGTGATGTGATCTTGGCGAGGGATGTCCAATATGAGTCTCGCTGATACGTTTTGGATGCGTTGGAGTTTTTTCTGTAATTTTACTGTGATTCCGGCGTATAGAGTGTTACCGTAATCCAGTCGACTCGTGACCAGTGCGTGGGTGACAGTCTTTCTGGTTTTTGAGGGGGATCCAGCGGAAGATCTTTTTGAGAATATGAAGTACGTTGAAGCAGGAGGATGAGATTGCGTTGACTTGTCTGGACATCGAGAGAGAGGAGTCTAGGATGAAGCCCAGGTTGCGTTCGTGGTCTGTGGGTGTGGGTGCTGTGCCCAGAGCTGAAGACCACCAAGAGTCGTCCCAGGCAGAGGGGGAAGATCCTAGGATGAGCACCTCCGTTTTGTCTGAGTTGAGTTTTAGGCAGCTATGTTTCATCCATTCGGCTACTTCTTTCATGCCTTCGTGAAGATTGGTTTTCACGGTGTTAGGGTCTTTGGTGAGGGAAAGGATTAACTGGGTGTCGTCGGCGTAAGAGATGATGTTAAGGTTGTGTTGACGCGCGATGGAGGCGAGTGGACTCATGTGAACGTTGAAGAGGGTGGGACTGAGTGATGATCCTTGTGGTACTCCGCAGATGACTTCAGTGGCCTCTGAGTTGAATGGGGGAAGTCGGACTCTTTGGGTTCTCCCGGCGAGGAATGAGATGACCCAGCTCAGGGCTTTTCCTTGTATGCCGATGTTGCTGAGGCATTGTATAAGGGTGCTGTGGCAGACTGTGTCGAAAGCGGCGGAGAGGTCGAGTAGAATGAGGGCCGCTGTTTCTCCGTTATCCAGTAGTGTTCAGATGTCGTCTGTTGCTGCAATGAGGGCGGTTTTGGTGCTGTGTTTGGCTCGAAATCCGGACTGAGAGGGATCTAGGGAGTTGTTGGATTCAAGGAAGGCGGCGAGCTGGCTGTTGACGGCTTTCTCAATGACTTTGGCGGGGAAGGGGAGGAGGGATATGGGTCGGTAGTTTTTAAGTTCCGAGGGGTCTGCTGTGGGTTTCTTCAAGAGGGCGCTGAGTTCGGCGTGTTTCCAGCTTTCTAGGAAGGTGGCAGAGTTGAACGAGCAGTTGATGATATCACGGAGA
The DNA here is from genome assembly GCF_964263255.1 of Lissotriton vulgaris. NCBI lineage: Eukaryota > Metazoa > Chordata > Amphibia > Caudata > Salamandridae > Lissotriton > Lissotriton vulgaris. The sequence continues at coordinate 264,145 of NW_028251284.1, forward strand.
TAGGGTGAGATGATGGAGTCAGCTTTGTTGAAGATGTGGTGGGGGCAGGGGTCGGTTGGCGAGCCAGAGTGGATTGAGTTCATTAGGCGGATGGTGTCTTCGGTGGTGATTGGGTTCCAGGCGCTGAGGTTGTTAGTAGGCGGTGTGGGAGCTGAGGGGGGTGGGGAGGGTTGTTCCCAGGGAGTGTTTTCGAAGCTGTTGTGAATGTCGGCAATTTTGTTGTAGAAGAAGGAGGATAACGCATCGCAGAGGGCTTGGGAGGGAGTGATGTCGTTAGATGCTGCGGCGGGGTTGGTGAATTCTTTGACAATGTTGAAAAGTTCCTTGCTGTTGTGGGCGTTGTTGTCGAGACGATCCTTGAATGCTGATTTCTTGGTGGAAAGTGAAGCGGTGGAAAGTGAAGAGTCGACATGGCACACATTTCTGTGTTCCAGGCCTGTAACCCACTGCCCATGGTATAGGTCAGACACCCCTCTAGCTGGGTGCACTATAAAACTGGTGAGGGTACACTGCACCCCTACAGTGTCTAAGTCCATTCTTAGACATTGAAAGTGCAGTAAAGTCATGAAGAGTACACAGTCTGGGACTTTTTCGTTACGAACTCCACAGCACCATAATGGCTTTACTGGATTCTGCAAAGTTTGGTAGCAACTTTCATAGCATAAAAACCCATACTGATGCCAGTGTGGGATTTATTATACCATGTACTCAGAGGACATCTTAGTAAACACCAGCCTCCCACCACTAGAGATGTTTCTGGACCCCTGGGGTGGGAACCTTTGATCACTGAACCCAGAAACAAAGCCTTTCCTTGGCAGAGGTGGTCACACCTCCCCCAGTTCAAGAAGAGCTATTCGTGGCAGGAGAGCTTTACAGACCTAGTCGTGTTTGTAACATGACCCGCAGCCTATTCTGCTATCAGGAGCAGGCCCCCTTCCAGTCTCCCCTCATTTTCGGCAGGACGACAGGCGGGAAAAATTAGAACAGTCCAGAAGGTGTGCACACCTATGTCAACTCTACCCCTCAGGTGGGGGAGCTGAAGTGAAGTCCACTTTTCAGTTCCTGTCATCTTGTAGAGGGCAGGCATTCTCCAATCAGGGACGGGGATTGCGCCCACTCCCCCACCCCCACAGGCAGTGAGCACACCAAGGGTGTAGTCACCCTAAGGTCAGTACCTGATTGGATACTGACTTCAAGATCCCTAAAATGCCCCCAAAATGCAGTATTTAGGGACAGCATTGAACCCAGAAGACAGATTCCCCCAACCTACAAAGAAGAAGGATGAAAGAAGATGCCCAGCAGAGGAGACTGCAGAGAACTGACTTGGCTTCAGCCCTACCGGCCCGTCTGCAGTTTCAAGAAAGCATGTGCAAAAAATAGCCTTGTCCTACAGCCAGCGACCACCAGAACCCCTGGGTGGATTGACTGCCTTCAACAAAGACCGTATCCGCTGTGAACAGCAGCGCTATTCAACAGAATCACCAAAGAAAGTCTCTGAGCCTGACTCCTGGAACCATCACTGCACCCAACGCCTACGGCCCGAGTCTGAATGGCCCACTTGCCCCAGCAAGGTCCCCAAGCACTCCAAAGTCCTAGTCCATCGTGGGTTGACCCCTCCAGGACTCCCCGACATCCCCTGCAGACCCTGTACGGAGACCCCCCAACCGCGAGAGCCGATGTAAGGTAAAATCAGACCTCTAAAGGCAAACCTACATCCACCTAGCCCTGTACCCTGGAGAAGAGAACCTGAGGTGCACCTATGTCTCATAGTCCTCCTACTTACCTGCTCAACTGTTGGTTCATCCCGGAAAACTTCCTACACCGATATTGGAGCCAAAATCCAAAATCGGCAACTCCAATTAAAAACAACAGAGCACCAGACCCCAAAACAGCACCCTGCACACTGCCGCCCCTGTGCCGCTGTGGTTGCACTTTGTGAGCAAACTCGTATGCTCATTTGCCCTGAGCTTAAGTCCAGGAGCTTTGATCCCACAACCTTTTGACCTAATTGTGAGCAGCCACCAAACAGAGGCCCCCTATCACCCATTGGATAACATTCAGCTTCATCAATCTGTACCCAGCCGCCCTAGTGCTCTTCAAGGTACTTTGAGAGCACATCCTTGACCTTGGGGGAACCCTGACTCTAACCCCAACAAACCAACTCTCCACCCTAAGTACTTACCTCTAAACTGTTAACATTGTTTACTCCCATAGGAAGGTATTGACTGCTTTCTTGTGAAATTTGTTCTGTGTATTGAGTTGGTTTGTATGAAAACCTAGAAACTTTATATGTACAAAAACTGATTTACTTTCCTTTTCTCTAGGAAATATCCCAGTGTGGTATCTAGGCATATCACACTGAGCAAAAAAAGTAACTTGAAAAGTAATCTGAAAAGTAATAAGCAAAGTAATCTAAAAAGTAACTGAAAAGTCCAATTGTTTTATGAATAAGTGACTTACCTGTAACCAATCCAATTGCTTTCAACTTTATTCAAACTGTATTTGCTTGCATTATTCTTGGAAAGTATTATCACACATACCTGTAACAGACCTGGCTTGGCTTTAGAAAATAACATTCAAGTAAATAATATTGCTATACAAACAAAGTGGTCTGAGTTCAGTCTTTCAGTGTGTGGCATCATTTCTTGCCTGATTAGGTAAAATAAATACGTACAACTACCCTCTGATAAAGCTTTTATACCCACTCACACTACCACATATAGAGAGTAAAGAATTATCTACTTTAGCCTCTGCCTACCTTTGGGATCCACTGGACACGGTGCACACTATAGCTTACTTTGGTATGGTAAATTCAGACCCAGCTTCCTTCATTGGTGGATCAGTGATGGGGTCTACATCTTTGCATTTGTTGAACTGACTTGGTCAACAGCTGATCACACAACAGAACTCCTAAATAGTCCTTAGAGTTTTGAATTTTTGGAATAGACAAATTTTTCAAGTGACTAAAAGCCTTGTTAGGGCCTTGGTTAAGTCCATTTAGAATTTTAGAAAAATAAAAACTCACCATAGTTATGGGTTAGAGGGTTTTGATTTTTTTTAAGAACGTCTCTTAAGAAAAACCCAACTATTAGTGGAAACATACCAATTGGCATGGAGAATATGGCTGAGGAGCTCGACCTCACCCCTTACCTCCATTTAGAATTTAAGAAGTTAAGGTCTCTGTGCAAACCTAAAAACATTGTTATGGGGTCTCATCCCTCCAAACAAAAGTTCAAAGAGCTGTTGGCAGGTTCTGCAATGGACCACTCCTCTGAGCAAGATGAGGCCCTCTCAAATGGGGAAGAAGGAGGAGGGGGTGAGAATAACTTCCAACGCCCTCACTTCTTAGAGAGAACAGGGTCCCTGTGCCCCTTACTCCAGGAACACAACTCACAGCACCTAGATACCACACAGGTGGGTCAGGTGCTTCTGAGTCCCTTGAGGACAGCCTCAATGAAGAGACCAACTTTTAGTAAGGTTGGCTAAAAGATTGGACTAAGAGACCAGACTCCTGGCTCCAGAAAAAGACAGATCAAAAAAGGGCCTAGCTCCACTCAATGATGGCAGCAATTTAATAAACAGGGTCAGAGAGCAATCTTATGATCCCAAAATCCCCAAAGGGATTGTTCCCAAATCTGAGGATGGTGATCATATCACCAAATGGTTCACAGCCTTTGAGAGAGCTTGTAAAGCCAGAAAAGTGACAAAAACTCACTGGGTAGCACTCCGTTGGGAACTGTTCTTCGGTAAAAGCAGAGACAGACTTCTGACTCTGAGTGCGGTAAAAGCAGAGACGTATGAACTCATGAAGGGCACCCTGATTGAGGGATTTGGACTCAATTCTGAGGAGTATCGAATTAGATTCAGGAGGGCTCAGAAAATCCAGAGTCAGCCCTGGGTGAAATTTGTAGACTACTCAATGAAAACACAAGGTGGCTGGTTGACTGGAAGTAAAGTGCAAGAATATGATGGTCTTTATAATTTGTTTATGAAAGAACACATATTAAGTAATTGCATTGATGAAAGGTTGCATCAGTATATGGGAGACCTAGGTCCAATTTGTCCCCAGAAATTGGAAAAGAAAGCGAACCACCGGGTCAACACAAGGGTGACTAAGACGTCTACTGGGAGTGACCAAAAGAAAGGGGTAAAAAAAAGTTCCCCAGAGGAAAGACAGTGAGCTTCTTAAAGATAAAATAAAGAGTCTAAGGTAGCCTACTAAAAACCTGTCCAGGAGGGTGGGCCCAAAGTCACCTCACATACTAAAACTAGGTACCAAGGTAAGAGTTGGGATCCCAACAAGGTATGGTATCAAAACTGTCAAAAGACAGGACACCACACCAAGGACCCAAGCTGTGCTAAGAATAGAGCCCCTGGTGTAGCTCCAGGGGTTACCAGTGTAGATTTGGGGAGTGATTCCTCAGATGAGAAAGACCCCCTAGCATTCAATTGGAAAATGGGCACAAAAGGTAAGTTGGAGGTTCCAGAGAAAAGTAGACACTTCCACCACCTACTGGTGAATGGAATCCCAGCCACTGCCCTGAGAGATACCCGCGTCAGTCACACTGCGGGGCATGACAGTTTGGTACTCTTAAACCAGCGTGTCCCAGGGGAAGCAAAAAGAGTAAGGGCTATGCCAGGGGTGGTCACTGTTAGGCCTGTAGCTGTAGTGCCCCTAGCACTAGCTGGGTCCCTTAGTTGGAGAAAGGTGGCAGTCAATAAAGACCTCCCCTTGATTGTCTCTTTGGGAATGACCACTCAGAGGTTGGCGAGAGCCAAACTGATTTACAGGTCCATAGCCAGACCTCATCCAAGAAACCTGGGGGGGAGGCTGAACTTGTAGTTAGTGCAGATAAGCCCCAAAAGGAACAAGCATTTGCAATGCAATAGGTCTCGCATTTGTTAAAGTTAGAGCTGTTGGTGTTGAAAATTACAATGTTTTTTACTTTTGCTTTTTTATTTGCAATGGACTGTGATTTGCCACTGGTGATGGAAAGGCACAGGGAGATGCAGCTCCACATCTGCAACTAAAATATAAAGCATAGCGAATACTTATTGCATTGTCTCATTTCTGATTGCTTTCTGTGTAATATAAGAGGTTTGACTTAATACATTAAGTAGGCTGAGCAGGCATCGTGGAGCCTTCACCCCACAACGTTATCTCCTACGCCCTGTGATTGGATGACTTCTGGTGATATCTCTTCATGATACGATGCTTATGAAGATGCAGCCATGAATCATGAGAAGAAGTGGCAGAACATTCAGGGAGGGGGCAACAATGCCAGTCCTTTAGAAGTCAGAATCTGTATTTTATTAACACTCAGAATGTTACTAATGAAAAGAATGAACACGCTTCTTAGCTGCATAATTATACTTGGGAGCATGACATAAAATGAACGCATCTGGAAACTCACATGCGAGATAGGCTGGCTATTTTGAAGCATGTTTTATTTTCCCTGCTACTCAGGCTATGTGTGGACAAGGACTGCTTTGTAAAAGGAAATGCACCCGGAGTTACAGGGGTCACGGAGCTATTTTCCCTGGGGAGCCGGGCTGGGTAGGTCTGTAAAGAAAGCAGGGGCCACAGAGGCCTCTTCTTTCATTTCTTAAATATACCCTAAAGGAACTGCAGCCTTCACGCCAACTTGCTAGGAAAAACAGACACTGCCAGACCCAAGAGGCGGGAAGTTAAAGAAGATTAAGCCGATCTTTCATTCTTATTTTTTACAGCAGAGGTAAGATTTGTTTTCAGCTCTGCAAAGTTAGAGAATAATTTTTAAAAGATCCTCTGTGTATTCCCTTCTCTTTCGTGTTTTTAGGTCGAGCTGACGTTAGCATTCATGCGAAGCATGAATGCTGTCAGCTCGACAACTTATGTTGCCCGTATTTGTGAGAGTGGACAGCAATCAGACGCGCACCTTTCCACTGTCAGATTTCACCTCGGGAGCGCGCAGCATTGTCTGCAGTGGCAGTGTCAGTTTCGCTTTTTTTATTACTTTCGTTTTCCCCGAAGCTGGCTTGGAATGAACAGGCTTGCTGTGAACATCATGAGTAATTATTTTTAGCTGTCTCGTAATGAACATGCACGCTGGGATTCCTTTTAAAACACTTCTTTGTAAAGGCACATTTATAATTATCGGAAGCAGCATGACAGTGACTATTTTAAATAATGTCATGCCTCTTTTGTGCAATGCCTTTGCGTCCTAAGGACTTGCTAGTCGGATAATCTTTTGTTATACTCCTTTGGCGCCACTCATTTAAATAATGTTATTCCCGTTTGCGTGCAGTGCGTGTGTGTTATTCTTATGAAGTAGGGTGGTAGGCTTTTACAGTAAAGGCACATTTAACGTAATCTTTTGTTAGACTCAGTTGGCGCAACTCATTTAAATAATGTTATCCCTTTTTGCGTGCAGTGTGTGTTATCATTATTAACCTGGCGCCATGGTTAGCGTTGTAACTATTTTCGGAAGCCTGACGGCAGCGTTACCTGTCAATGCAATGCTTACATTTAAATAATGTTGTCCCTGTTTGCGTGCACTGCGTGTGTGTTTTCATTAGGAAGTAGGCGGGTATCGTTTACAGTAAAGGCACATTTAGCGTTTTTTTATTCCGTATTGAGAGCATGACAGTGACTATTTTAAATAATGTCATGCCTCTTTCTGTGCAATGCCTGTGCGTCCTAAGGACTTGCTAGTCGGATAATCTTTTGTTATACTCCTTTGGCGCCACTCATTTAAATAATGTTATTCCCGTTTGCGTGCAGTGCGTGTGTGTTATTCTTATGAAGTAGGGTGGTAGGCTTTTACAGTAAAGGCACATTTAACGTAATCTTTTGTTAGACTCAGTTGGCGCAACTCATTTAAATAATGTTATCCCTTTTTGCGTGCAGTGTGTGTTATCATTATTAACCTGGCGCCATGGTTAGCGTTGTAACTATTTTCGGAAGCCTGACGGCAGCGTTACCTGTCAATGCAATGATTACATTTAAATAATGTTGTCCCTGTTTGCGTGCACTGCATGTGTGTTTTCATTAGGAAGTAGGTGGGTATCGTTTACAGTAAAGGCACATTTAGCGTTTTTTTATTCCGTATTGAGAGCATGACAGTGACTATTTTAAATAATGTCATGCCTCTTTTTGTGCAAAGCCTGTGCGTCCTAAGGACTTGCTAGTCGGATAATCTCTTGTTATACTCCTTTGGCGCCACTCATTTAAATAATGTTATTTCCGTTTGCGTGCAGTGCGTGTGTGTTATTTTTATGAAGTAGGGTGGTAGGCTTTTACAGTAAAGGCACATTTAACGTAATCTTTTGTTAGACTCAGTTGGCGCAACTCATTTAAATAATGTTATCCCTTTTTGCGTGCAGTGTGTGTTATCATTATTAACCTGGCGCCATGGTTAGCGTTGTAACTATTTTGGGAAGCCTGACGGCAGCGTTACCTGTCAATGCAATGCTTACATTTAAATAATGTTGTCCCTGTTTGCGTGCACTGCGTGTGTGTTTTCATTAGGAAGTAGCCGGGTATCGTTTACAGTAAAGGCACATTTAGCGTTTTTTTATTCCGTATTGAGAGCATGACAGTGACTATTTTAAATAATGTCATGCCTCTTTCTGTGCAATGCCTTTGCGTCCTAAGGACTTGCTAGTCGGATAATCTTTTGTTATACTCCTTTGGCGCCACTCATTTAAATAATGTTATTCCCGTTTGCGTGCAGTGCGTGTGTGTTATTTTTATGAAGTAGGGTGGTAGGCTTTTACAGTAAAGGCACATTTAACGTAATCTTTTGTTGGACTCAGTTGGCGCATCTCATTTAAATAATGTTATCCCTTTTTGCGTGCAGTGTGTGTTATCATTATGAAGTACGCTGGTAGGCTTTTACAGTAAAGGCATATTTAACGTTTTTTATTTCGCACTTGCTAGTCGGATAATCTTTTGTTATACTTAATTGGCGCCACTCATTTAAATAATGTTATCCCCATTTGCGTGCACTGCGTGTGGTTATCATTATGAAGTAGGCTGCTAGGCTTTTACAGTAAAGGCACATTTAACATCTTTTATTCCGTATTGAGAGAATCACAGTGACTCCTTTAAATAATGTCATGCCTCTACTAGCAATGCGTATGCGTCCTTAGCACTTGCTAGTCGGGTAATCTTTTGTTAAACTTAGTTGGCGCCATGCAAATATCGAGCACTTTGGATGTAGCTCTCTAAGAGGTGTTACTTTCTTTTCTTTGCCGTTTGTGTATTTGATGTAGTAGGCGCCATGCAAATGTAGAGATTGGTTTCTTTTAAAAGAATAGTGCTGCCATCTTAAAAAGGTGTGCTTTCGAAGCAATTTCCACTATGGTGGGAAAGTTTGCAGTAGGCTTAGAACAGCGTGATGTCTAACTGGTGCTAAACGATAAGTTAACTTGCCGCCGTCTTGTCTGCTGTTTTCTATTTCAAAGCAAAATGTGGCATCATGCAAATTATTGCTTTGTAGAAACTAACATCCCGCAACTACAACTATAGGCAGCCACGAAAATATATTTTCTTCTAAATATGACACGTTAAATATATTAAGTCCATGTTCTTACAATTACAAACGTTACGTTTTATTTTTCCTAAACGTGTGTACATTTCCCACTAAAATATATCTTCTTCTAAATATGACACGTTAAATATATTAAGTGCATGTTCTTACAATTACAAACGTTACGTTTTATTTTTCCTAAACGTGTCTACATTTCGCAGTAATTGCGTACATTGTAAAAAAGGAAAATACTTTATTTAGGAGGTCACCTTCAACGTTTCTCTCATTAAGGCTTAACTACAAGTCGTTTTCACGCAATACTTTTGGTGCATATCATTTAGGATTACAAAGTGGAATTGGTATGCTTTTAAACACTAAAATAAGATTATTCTAAAGGGACATGTCGCAAACATCAAAAAAAGACTCTTTGTTTCGATTTTCAAGAAATGTGCCTACATTTCCCAGTAACTGGGTAGATTTTAAAGAAACGAAACTCCTTACATTTTATAGGCCACCTTTAACCTTTCCTTCACATTGACGCTTACCAGACAAGTTCTTTTAACACTTGTGGCCATTTTCACACTAACACAATGCATTTCGTTCCTCTGCGCCTGTGGCATTTTATTACACCAAACTTTCCTATCTCATGGTAAACAAAGGTACATAAACAGAAACCTTGTTCTCATGCAAAGCACATGTTACTTGACCTCTTTCACAACAAGCTTTTGCCTCGTTGAGTGCGGTTGTTTTGGGCTCCTTCTGCAGTATCGTTGGACGTTCGATTTACGCTGCTTATATTTCAATAGGTAAGTTTACTTATATATTTTTCAAACGTATATTATTTGCAGTTTGCAATGGGTTTCAAAAAAATAATTATTTCCTGCATTTCTCTATAGCGTCTGCTGTCCGAGTTACCTTTTCCGAAGCGAACAGCGGACAAATACTGCTCAAGAAATAAGTTTCACAGCAACAACGTAAGTACTAGCAAACAATCGTGATAAACTTTGTACGAGAAAAAGTAATGTTTTGGCTTTGCAAATTATATATATACCAACTGTTACTTATTGCACTGCTTCTAAAAAACAATATTTTTCAGTTGCCGCGCTTCCTTAATAAATAAATTAGCTCTGTGCGCGATGCTTTTTTATGCTTTTTTTAAACTCCCCGATGCTCTTGCTTCTATTTACACAAATAGATACTATATCTTCAATAAGAGAGCCCTTTCTCCTGTCCGCTGTTAAAATTACTTGCATACGATTATTTCCTTCTTTTCTTGCCCTTCGCTCTCTGACTACAGTGCCCATCACTTAGTCCCCCTCCCCTCCCAGTTGTGCAATGTGTTTCTTACACTTCTTCTCTTTTACATGCTCCATATTTTAACATAACAAACACGCATCTCTCTTTACTTCACCTCGCATTTCTATATGCCAACTGCGCATATCTAAGCCTAACGCTGTCCTTCCCATATTTACAAGCACAGGATTATATACAACTTTTCTTGCTTTTCTTCTCTGCTTCCAACTACCATAACTTAACACCCTCGCCTTTCCGCAGCCGCCCCTTGCCCGCTTCATATACACGCATTTACACATTTACTGTCACTCGCTCTTTCCTTTAACATGCTACCGCCTAGCTCTCTCCCGTCTTCACCCTCCCCCATCCCCCAGCTACCGCACCTAATCGCTACAAATTTCCTTTTCATAGCAATATGTATTTTTTTCCTTCCGCTTCTCTCCTGCTTTCAGCTGCCATCGCCCAACAGACCCCCCCCTCCACCCTCTTACTGCCTACTGCTTTTCTTACTAGTTTTAATTACACGTATATAATGCCTCACAACTAACAGGCCCATCTCTACTCCTAGCTCGTACTTTCTATGCGCCAAGCTGCGCACACCAAAATATCGGTGCAAATACTTCCTAATTGTTCTATTAAAGCGCGCTTCCTTAATTAATAAATTAGCTCTATGCGCGATGCTTTTTTTATGCTTATTTTAAACTTCATACACCAACTGCGCATATTTAAGCCTAACGATATCCTATCCATATTTACAAGCACAGCATTATCTACAGCTTTACTACGCTTCCTTCTCCCTTTTTAGCTATTATTATGTAAGTCCTCTCCTTTCGGCTTCCGCCCTCTCACCACTTTACATTTACACGTTTACAGGCTTTATGCCACTCGCTCTCGCCTTTTACCTACCACTATCTAGCTCTATCCCTCACTCAGTTACTCCATTTAATTGCTACATATTTAGTTATGAAGCAATATTTACTGCTTTCTTTCCGCTGCCCCCGCTTTTACGTACTATCGTTTAACGCTCCCTCCCCCTCTTTCCTCCTACTGCTCATTGCCCTTCTTTTACTAATTTAAATTACACGTTTATAGTACCTCACAAACACAAGCCCCTCTGTACTTTCATTAAGTACTTTCTACGCGCCAAGCTGCACACATCTAAATAACTGTGCAAATACTTTCTAATTGTTCGATTGGAGCGTGCTTACTTAATTAATAAATTAGCTATGTGCGCGACACCCTCGCCTTTCCGCTGCCGCCCCCTCTCCGCTTCAAATACACGCATTTCCACATTTACTGTCGCTCGCTCTTTTCTTTAACATGCTATCGCCTAGCTCTCTCCCCCCTTCCCCCCCCTCTTCCCCAGCTACCGCACCTAATCGCTACAAATTTCCTTTTAATGGCAATATTTATTTTTTACCTTCCGCTTCACTCCTGCTTTCAGCTGCCATCGCCCAACAGACCCCCCCCCCCTTCACCCTCTTACTGCCTACTGCTTTTCTTACTAGTTTTAATTACACGTATATAATGCCTCACAACAAACAGGCCCATCTCTACTCCTAGCTCGTACTTTCTATGCGCCAAGCTGCGCACACCAAAATATCGGTGCAAATACTTCCTAATTGCTCTATTAAAGCACGCTTCCTTAATTAATAAATTAGCTCTGTGCGCGATGCTTTTTTTATGCTTATTTTAAACTTCATACGCCAACTGCGCATATTTAACGCTAACGCTTATCCATATTTACAAGCGCAGCATTATCTACAACTTTTACTAAGCTTCCCTCTCCATTTCCAGCTATTGTCACGTAAGTCCTCTCCTTTCTGCTATCGCCCTTTTATCACTTTAAATTCACGCGTTTACAGACTTTATGCCACTTGCTCTCGCCTTTTACCTACCACTATCTAGCTCTATCCCCCACTCGGTTACTCCATTTAATTGCCACATATTTACTTATAAAGCAATATTTACTGCTTTCTTTCTGCTGCCTCCGCTTTCACGTACTATCGCTTAACGCTCCCTCCCCCTCCCCCTCCTACTGCTCATTGCCCTTCTTTTACTAATTTGAATTACACTTTATAGTACCTCACAAACACAAGCCCCTCTCTACTTTCATTGAGTGCTTTCTACGCGCCAAGCTGCACACATCTAAATAACTGTGCAAATACTTTCTAATTGTTCAATTGGAGCGTGCTTACTTAATTAATAAATTAGCTATGTGCGCGATGCCTTTTTTGTGCTTACTTTAAACTCCCCAATGTCCTTAATAGCATACGCCTTAATAAACACTGCATCTACAATACCAAAGGCCTCTCTCCTGTCCACTGTTCGTATTTACTTACATACTATTATCTCTCCCTTATCTTGCGCTTTGCTTTCTACCTACAGTTACTATCACTTAGTCGTTCTCCCCTTCCCATTGTACACGGTGTTTTTTCCAATCCTTGTCTTTCAGACGGTCAATATTCCAACATAACAAACACCAACTGCGCATATCTTAGCCTAACACTGTCCTGCCCATATTTACAAGCACAGGATTATATACAACTTTTCCTGCTTTTTCTTCTCTGCTTCCAGCTATTAGAACTTAACACCCTCGCCTTTCCGCTGCAGCCCCCTGCCCGCTTCAAATACACGCATTTACACATTTTCTGTCACTCGCTCTCTTCTTTAACCTGCTATTGCGTAGCTCTCTCCCCTCTTCTCACCCCCCCCTCCCCCCAGCTACTGGACCTAATCGCAACAAATTTACGTAAAAGGCAATATTTGCCGCTTTCCTTCCGCTTCTTTCTTTGCTTTTAGCTACCATCGCCTAACTCTACCTCCCCCCCCCTATACTGGGGGGGGGAGGTATACATGCCTATAATACCTCAGAACAACATGCCTATTTCTCCTCATACCGTGTACATTCTAAACACCAACTTGCGCATATTAAAATAACTGCGTAAATACTTTCACATTACTAGATTAGCATATTACATTATTAGTATAAAAAGTAACATATTTTCAATTCTACGCAATAAAATGTAGTTACTGTCACACAACTCCCCCACCCCCCCACCCTTCTGCTGCCGCCCCCTGTGTGCTTTATATTTACATGCGCAGCATTATGTACGCTTTACTACCGCTTCTATCTTTACTTTCAAGTAATATTGCTCACACTCTACCTTCCCCTCTGCTGCTACTCCCTATCCGTTCAATATTCACTAACAAAGCATTATTTACATGCTATTAGACGCTTCACTGTCCACTTACAGTTATTATCGTATAACCTCCCTCCCCTCCCTTTCTTCCTTGCTGCCTAGTGATCTTTTTACACGTATTTCCTTATTATTTACACATCGCATTATGCAAATGTAAAAAATTAGACATATTCAATTATTATTTAGCGCTATAATTCATTAATATGTAAAATAATGGATATTTAAATTTCAATACGTTTCACATAACGCTAATGTCCTTTGGAAGTAGCTACAAAATAGTTTTCTTTGTATGGCACACAGTCTATATTACAACATAACAAGCCTGGCCGTTATTCCACCTAGTCTTAAACTTCCTACACGCTAAGATGCACACATCAATATAATTACAAAAAAAAGATGCACACATCAATATAATTACAAAAAAGTTCACATTATTACATTACAAAGTATATTGTTAATATGCTAAGTTACATTCGCATACAATTATATGCGACACCATCCACTTCGCAAACACCCTCGCATTTGCTCACACAAACATTAAGTTTATAAGTGTGAATGTTTAACGCTGTACTGTCCATATTTACTTACATATCATTATTTACATGTTTTCTTACGCTTCAGTATTTGCTTCTACCTGGTATTACCCCCCCCTCCCCCTTCCCGTCTCTTCCTTATGCTACTGCCTCCTGCCCGCTCTAAATTTTGGCGCTATTTACTGCATTTATACTATTCGCTTTCTCCTTCCAACTACAATTTTACAGGCGTACTCCTCCCCCATCGTTCTTTTCTTCTACTTCGTACTTTATACGCGGCAAAATGCACACATTTAAATAACTGTGCAAATACTTTTAAATTATTGCATTACAAAAATACATTATTACATACAAAGCAACATACACTTACAATTGTATACCACATCACTATTTTATACAGCCTGCATAATATTAATAGTAATTTCCGGCAAAACACTTTCATAGCATCTCATATTTAAATGCGTGCTAGCATTATTATGCAAAGGCTGCCCTTTATTTAGCATGTTATCTTATTTATTGCTGTTGCCCTTTCTTAAAGCAATATAAACCTATAATTGTATACCACATCAATTTTTTACACAGCACGCATAATATTAATCATAGTTTCCAGCTAAACACTTTCATAGCATTTCGATTTTAAATCCGTGCTAACATTTTATGCAAAAGCCAACCTTCATTTCGCATGTTATCTTATTTACTGCTGTTGCCCTCTTTCCGCTTAATATTCACTTACAAAGCATCACTACAGTGTTTGGCGCTATTCCGTTCGCCTTTAGCTATTATCACCTAACTTCCCCCCCCCCCTTCTCTAATCTTTATACTGCTCAATGCTTTTATTTTACTCGTTTATTTTCATACAGTCTATATTATAACATAACAAGCCTGCCCTTCATTCCACCTAGCCTTAAAATTTCTACATGTTAAGCTAAACACATTCATATAATTAGGAAAATACGTTCATATTATTACATTACAAAATATATTATTATTAAAATGCAAAGTAACGTGCGCTTACAATTATATGCAATTATATACTCTTACATAACAGTTATTATTTCCAAAAACACGTTCGCATTTGCTCGCATAAACAGTAAAGGTACAACAGTAAACGCCTAACGCTGTTCTGTCTATATTTACTTACATAGCGTTATGTGCCGCTTTTCTTGCGCTCGTGTTTTCGCTCCTACTTATTTTTATCCATCCCCCCCTCCCTCTTACTACTACCGCCTCCTGTCTGCTATAAATTTGTGCACTATTTACGGCATTTATTCCACGCGCTCTCTTCTTTCAATTACTATATTCCAGGCGCCCGCCTCCACCCCGCCTATCTTCTTCTATTTCGTACTTTATACACGCTAACATGCGCATATATAAATCAGTGCGCAAATACGTTTACATTATTGCATCACAATAATACATTATTACATACAAAGCTACATGCATGACTATTGTATATGACATCAGTATTTTAGACAGCACGCAAAATATTATTTGCGATTTCAAACAAAAGAGTTTCATTGCATAGCAAATTTAAATACGCTAACATTTTATGCAAAGGCTGCCTTTTATTCAAAATGCTTTAGATTTACTGTATCAGCGCTGTGTGCAATGTCTATTTTACGTTTATTTACACTTTATCAATATCCTTGCTTAACGCTAATTTACACTTTACCAATATCCTTGCTTGTGCGCAGCATCTAACCTCACACATAATATATTTACATTTAGTATTACAACAACGTGTTTTACTTAACACGCCTAATTATTTCTTAGCAAACGTCAAGTATGTTAATACACACTAATTATTTAAAAGCGGCGTTTCAAGTAAAAGTTTACAAGAAAAACAATACTTATTATACCTGTCAATGTAAATTTACTTTCTTGTGTTACAAGTACGTAACATCAAAAAAAGAACGCGTTTGTTTTAAAGGCGCCATTTTAAGTAACGGTCGTACAATCTGCAATAACAGCAGAGAACAAAATACGTTTAAATACTCACACTATTCTACTATTAGCACCTTCTTTTCAAGGTTACAGTACATTTTACACATACAGCATTTCAAATGCGAAACTACACAGTATATTACGCATACAACACATATAGTATCACACACACTTTATATATAGCGTACAATACGAGCTTTACATGTATAACATAACACACAATATATACAGAATACGTGCTTAACTCACCAGCCATTAAACTTTTATAAACATGTCTTTTATTTCTGTTTCTTAAGTAGTTAGCAACATGCAAGCATATCAAAAAGCATACCTAAACATGATTCTCTGCTACATGCTCTATCCCACGCCGATGTCCAACGCACAAGGCGCATGCGCACATACGAGCTTAACATGTATGACATAACACACAATATATACAGAATACGTGCTTAACTCACCAGCCATTAAACTTTTATAAACATGTCTTTTATTTCTGTTTCTTTAGTAGTTAGCAACATGCAAGCATAACAAAAAGCTTACCTAAACATGATTCTCTGCTACGTGCTCTATCCCACGCCGATGTCCAACGCACAAGGCGCATGCGCAATGCATACGCTTACATAACTAAAAGCTATCACTTTCACTTTCAGCGCACTATTTCTTTTGATGTTACAATTAATAATAGTACTTTTTACGTTATTTATTATTGAGTTTAAAAAGTAATATAATATACTAAAAATCAGCAGTCATATAAAATAATTATTTTAGCAAGTTCATTTAAATTTAATATTAAAATACTGCGTTTGTGTAACAATGATATTGTATTAATATCAATGCGCTCTGTACGTTGTGACTTGCGCGCAGCACCTGCTTCTATATATTATTTCGTGACTGTTACAAACGCGCTCACATTTGCCCAATAAAAAATACGAACTCCGTAGTAGCGCACGCCTGCTTTAAGCCCCTCTTAACATTATTTTGCAATGCATCACCTATCGCTCATATGATAGCGTTGCTCTTCCTTATTAGCCACTATTACTGAGCATACTTTATAACATACTACTAAATGCGCTTTTTCGAGTATTATTTTTATAAACGCTGCATGGTACAGCACTACAAAACGGTACCTGTCTTCACTATACTTAACATATAGAAACACCACAGTGTGCAAATAAAAACAATAATGCTATGATCTATGTATATGTAAGGGATTATTATGTGTGTCTTTTTGTTCTGACTTTGCTCTGCCCTATTAGCCACTATTACTAAGCATATTATATAGTGTGCTGCTAAATACCCTTTTACAAGTATTATTTTTAGACGCTCAATAATACAGCACTATAACAATGCAATTGTATTACCTTAATTAATTAATTAATTAATTAATGTGCTCTGTATGTTGTGGCTTGCGCGCAGCATCTGCTTCTTACATATTATTTTGTGACTACCACAAACACGCTCACATTTGCCCAATTAAGAATACAAACTCCATAGTAGACCACGCCTGTTGTCAGCCCCTCTCAACATTATTTTGCAA
The DNA here is from genome assembly GCF_964263255.1 of Lissotriton vulgaris. Classification (NCBI taxonomy): domain Eukaryota; kingdom Metazoa; phylum Chordata; class Amphibia; order Caudata; family Salamandridae; genus Lissotriton; species Lissotriton vulgaris. Next base: position 281,168 of record NW_028251284.1, read on the forward strand.
TGCATAATCTATTGCTTCGCTATGCCTTATTAGCCCCTATTATCAAGCATACTTTAAAAAGTGCTACTAAATGTGCTTTTTCGAGTATTATTATTTTTTTAGATGCTGAATGGTACAGCACTACAAAACGGTCCCTCTCTTCACTTTACTTAACATATGGAAACACCACAGTACGCAAATAAAAACAATAATGCTATTATCTGTGTATTTGTAAAGGATTACTATCTGTCTCTTTTTGTTTTGACTTTGGTCTGCCGTATTAGCCACTATTACTGAGCATATTATGTAGCGTGCTGCTAAATGCCCTTTTACAAGTATTATTTTAAGACGCTCAATAATACAGCACTATAACAATGCAATTGTATTAAAATAAATGCTCTCTGTACGTTGTGTCTTGCGCGCAGCACTTGCTTCTTACATATTATTCAGTGAAAATGCTTTCTGTACGTTATGTCTTGCGCGCAGCACTTGCTTCTTACATATTATTTTGTGATGCCCACAAACATGCTCACATTTGCCCAATTAAAAATATGAACTCCATATTAGCCAACACCTGCTGTCAGTTCCTCTTACCATTATTTTGCAATGCATAATCTATTGCTTATGTTACAGCGTATCTCTACCTTATTAGCCACTATTATTGTGCATACTTTATAACGTGCTACTAAATGTGCTTTTTTGAGTATTATTATATTTTTACATGCTCAATGGTACAGCACTACAAAATGGTCCCTCTCTTCACTTTACTTAACATATGGAAACACCACAGTACGCAAATAAACACAATAATGCTACGATCTGTGTATATGTAAGGGATTACTATCTGTGTCTTTTTGTTTTGGCTTTGCTATGCTTTATTAGCCACTATTACTGAGCATATTATATAGCATGCTGGTAAATTGCCTTTTCCAAGTATTATTTTTTAGACGCTCAATAGTACAGCACTACAAAACAGCCTCTCTCTTCACTTTACTTACCGTATGAAAACACTGCACTACACTAATAAAAAAAAATTCAATAATGTGTGTATATGTAATGCATCACTATGTGTGTGTAATGCAATGCATTATGTATGTATATATAATACAGCACAACATATATATAAATAACATAGTGTATGTATAATGCAATGTGTATGTATGAAGCAGCACAATATGTGTGTATAGATGTGAAAATGAGCATTGTGTGTGTGTGTAACAGCATAGTATAATTGTATAAGTATTCTACTTAATGTTGAAACTCTGTCCAATACCAACCTTTTATTAGATTTTGTATATGTATACAGCAGTAAATTGTTTATGTAAAGCAATGCACCATGTATGTATGTATGTTACTTGAATTCTTATGGAGTAGTTAGTAAGGTACTCATGTATACCCTGGAAAATTATATATGAAACTGAAAAGATTGAAAATAGTGGGTGTTAATAAACAGAGTGTCTAAATTAAGCAGGCCACTCTTTACAGTTAAAAAATTACTGCTTAATTCATCATCATTTAGCCTGCTGGCCCATACCACTTCAGAACATGTAAGCTAATAAGGTGCATTAAGCTAAAAAAGGATAATGGGTCAAGCTATCATGTGTTACCTGGGTATAAGTATACTACTTCACTCAAACTCTGTCCATTACCACCTCCTTTTTAGATTTACTTTATTGATGCAGCATATTGTCTATGTAAAGCAATGCAGCACATATGTATGTTGAATAAATACTGATGGTTAATCTATCACTGTATTTAACTAACTGGCCCATTTCACTTCAGAACATCTAAGCTAAGAAGGTGCACTAAGCTATTAAAGGATGATAAGTCAAAATCTCATTTGTTGACTTGATAGAAGTATGCTTCTTTATTTTGAAACTCTGTTCATTACCACTGTTATTTTAGTTTTAGTAAATTTATAAGACAGCATATAGTTTATGTAAAGCAGTGCAACATATATGTATGTTGCTAGAATCCAGATGGATTACTTAATAAAGTACTCATGTCTAAGTATACCCTGCCACACGTATATAGGGGCTAAATTAAGCAGGCCACTCTTTACAGCTAAAAAATTAGTGCTTAATTCATCATCATTTAGCCTGCTGGCCCATACCACTTCAGAACATGTAAGCTAATAAGGTGCATTGAGCTAAAAAAGGATAATGGGTCAAGCTATCATGTGTTACCTGGGTATAAGTATACTACTTCACTCAAACTCTGTCCATTACCACCTCCTTTTTAGATTTAGTTTATTTATAGAGCAGCATATTGTCTATGTAAAGCATTGCAGCATGTATGTATCTTGAATAAATACTGATGGTTAATCTATCACTGTATTTAACTAACTGGCCCATCTCACTTCAGAACATCTAAGCTAAGAAGGTGCACTGAGCTATTAAAATATGATGAGTCAAAATCTCATTTGTTGACTCTATATAAGTATGCTTCTTTATTCTGAAACTCTGTTCATTACCACTCTTCTTTTAGTTTTAGTAAATTTATAAGACAGCATATAGTTTATGTAAAGCAATGCAACATGTATGTATGTTGCTATAATCCTGATGGAGTACTTAATAAGGTACTCATGTCTACGTATACCCTGCCACACGTATATAGGGCAAAAAAAACTTCAGAGAAGGAGTAGTAAAATAGAGTTTCTCAATTAAGCAAATTATCTTATCTAGTTGAAAGATTAAGGCTTAATGCATCACAGTTATATAACTCACTGGACCATCACAGTTCAAACCTCTAAGCTAACAAAGTGCAGTAAGCTAGAAAATAGTGATGGGTGAAGCTATCATCTATTATGTATAAATATTTTGCTTCATTCCAAAACTCTATACATCACCACCCCTTTTTAAATAGCATATTTATAAGGCACCATATTGTTTAAGTTAATAAGTGCAACATGTATATATGTTGCTACAATCCTGATGGAGTAATTATTAAAGCACTCATGTCTAAGTATACCTTGTGATACCTATATAAAACAAAAAAAATTCAGAAAAGTGTTAGTAAGAAACAGAGTGTCTGATAGCAGGCCACTCTTAACAGTGAAAACATTAAAGCTAAATACATCACAGGTATTAAACTCATTAACTCATCCCAGTTCAAACTTCTAAGCTAAGAATGTGCAGTCACCTAAAAAACAGTAATGGGTCAAGCCCTCGTCTATTAACTATGTATAACTAATTTGCTTCATTCCAAAATTATATCCATCATTACCCCCTTTTCAAATATAGTATATTTATGAAACAGAATATTGTTTATGTTAACCAGTGCAGCATGTATGTATGTGGGGCAATATTGTGTATATATGTATATATGTTAAAGAACACTATGTGTGTATAAAGTAATGCAAAGCATGTGTATGCAATGTACCACTGTGTGTATATAGAAATGCAACATATGTGTGAATAAATGCAACATGCATATGTGAGCTACGTCATTATGCATATATGTGTAAGTGTAAAGGAAGATTATAAATGTATAAATCAGTACAGTATTGCTGTGTAACACAATGTGTTAGTAAACCAACATAGTGTATATATATAGCAATACTATATATGTATAGAAAAGCACAGTATATGTGTACGTGTGTAAAACTACATTATATCTGAAATAACATACTATGAATATAACGCTGCACTGTGTATTTAGTAGGCAGTGCATTGTGTATATCAAACAATGACATATATATATATATATATATATATATATATATATATATATATATATATATATATATATATATATATTGTATTTCAAATTGCTCTTGCGAAAGGAGCACCGCCCAATCAAGTAGGAAGGAGTTTGGAGGAGTGGGACTGTGTCAGCAGGAACCTTTCCTGTTGAGAAAACGGCGCAGCAGTTCTTCACACTGAGAAGGCAGCAGAGCATACCGGGGCACACTGGAGTGCCTTCAAATCCCGATGAATTCACTAATCATTGGGACCCTTTTAAAAATGATGGCAAGTCTGCGGCATCCACTGTGAGTTAACACTGGCATATAACAAACTACAAGTCCCATACTGCATGACGCTACTAAGCGCATCATGATTAATCAAAGACACATGAAAAGGACTGTAAGGCAAGCCGGAAATGATCGCAATTAGCCACCACACCCTGAAGAAAGAGCGGACGGCTCTGAAACGCGTCGGTGAAAGGCTGTGATTTACGGATGTAATGTTACCTTCAAGAAATCATTAAAGGGATGCGTGCATACCTACTGCTGTGGAGTGCTTCTTTGCAGCAAGAGCAATTTGAAATACAATATATTATATATATATATATATATATATATATATATATATATATATATTACCTACTGGCGGTCGCCAGTAGGTAGTTATAGTTAGGATAATTTTCAATGTTAAATCTCAACATTCTATTTTGAATAACTTTGGCGCCGGTTGACGAATCTGCCTGAAATTTTCAGGAAAATGGTCTCATGGCGGTCCGGTCCTTCCCTGAAAGTTTGGGGGGGATTCGTCAAGCGGGGGCCGAGATAAAAGGGGGGTCCCAAAACGCGTTTTCCCCATGTTAATTTCCATAGGGCGGTCGATTTCACTTTTAGCCCGAACGGCTGAATGGATTTCCACCAAACTTGGCAAAATTGTAGGGACTGGTAGCCCGATGTGCCTTTGCTATGTCTCAAGATATGTGCTCCAGTGGATTTTGAGTAATTTAGGTTCAAAAAAATATATATATCTATAGGCGCTCTCCCGTGCGCGCACCGGAGTGCGCTCCAGGCGCGACACGCGACTTGCGCGCAGGAAGCTGATTGGATCTCAGTTGTCTGTAAACATTCTAAACAGTGCGGAGCGGCCGCCATCTTGTGTCTCGGTAAAATCGAGACACAAGGGGTTTGAAAAAAAAAGGGGCAAATGACCATAAGGGGGAAGAGTAGACCCCCTCTGACCCCCTAGGTTTGATGTAGGGACTAAAATAGGGTCCTGCAGGGCATTAAAAATTTTTTTTCGTTTTGCGCGGGGGAAGCGCATGGTACGCGCACCGGCGAAGCACGGGGAAAATCCAGGACCATATTTATGAAGGCCTTGCGCTGTTAGTTTTGCGCTTCCTGTGCGTCAATTTTTGTGACGCACCAGCGGTGTAAAAAAATGCGCATTGTTATGCAATATTTAAAAAGTGACGCATCTATCTAGATGCGTCACTTTTTAAATATAGTGCAACGAGGTACATTTTATTACACTGCTGGTGTTATGCGTCACTTTTCTGTGCGCACTCCTTATGACATTCCAGATGTGTCATATTTAATGTATGACGAATCATGTTGCAGATACAATATGGCGCAGAGTTTTAAAAAGTGACCCATGTACCTAGATGCGTCACTTTTTAAAAATAGCGTCAGGTATAATGCATGCAGAGGGGGTGTTCTCCCGCAAAAAGCTTTGTAATAGCGACGCAGTGAAATCTTTGAGATTTCACTGCGTCAGTTTTAGGATGCTGTTGCGTCAAAATCTTGTGCCTGCTTTACAGCAGGTGTTAGACTGAGGCAAGACCTTTCATATGCTGCTTTCCCCATTTGAAAGGACACATTACTGGAGTTGCGTCACTTTTGTGACGCACTCCAGCAATGCGTTACTTGGAATGTCATAAGGAGTGCGCACAGAAAAGTGACGCATTGCACCAGTAGTGTAAAAAAATGTGTTGCGTTGCGTTATATTTAAAAAGTGAGGTATCTAGGTAGATGGGTCACTTTTTAAAATCAAGCGCCACATTATATCTGCGTGAGGTATAATGCATGCAGAGGGGGTGTTCTCCCACTAAAAGCTTTGTAATAGCGACGCAGTGAAATGTTTGAGATTTCACTGCGTCACTTTTAGGATGCTGTTGCATCCTTTAAATATAGTGCAACGAGGCACATTTTATTACACTGCTGGTGTGATGCGTCACTTTTCTGTCCACAGTCCTTATGACATTCCAGATGTGTCATATTTAATGTATGACGAATCATGTTGCAAGGAGTTACAGATACGTCAGTATTTCTGACATATGTGTAAACATAAAAGTGATGCGAGGCCGGCGCAAAATTTTGACGCAATAGCATCCTAAAAGTGACGCAGGGAAATCTCATAGATTTCAGTACGTTGTTATTACCAAGCTTTTTGCGAGGGATTGCCCCCTCTGCATACATTATACCTGATGCAGATACAATATGGCGCAGAGTTTTAAAAAGTGACCCATGTACCTAGATGCGTCACTTTTTAAAAAATAGTGTCAGGTATAATGCATGCAGAGGGGGTGTTCCTTGCAAAAAGCTTGGTAATAATGACGCAGTGCGTCACTTTTAGGATGCAGTTGCGCCAAAATCTTGCGCCTGCTTCACAGCAAACCTTTCACATGGTGCTTTTTCCATGTGAAAGGACACATTACTGGAGTTGCGTCACTTTTGTGACGCACTCCTGCAATGCGTTACTTTTGTGTTTACAGATATGTCAGAAATACTGCCATATCTGTAACTCCTTGCGAATTGATTAGTCATATATTAAATATGACATATCTGGAATGTCATAAGGAGTGCGTCCAGAAAAGTGACGCATCGCTATTTTCACGTAGCGATGCGTCACTTTTCAGAAATGAGGCCTCCAGTTTATTCACTGTGTCATAACTTTCTTTTCTAACACTCACCTTCTTTCAGTCCTCCTACTTCACTTCCTTTCACCTCTCATACCTTTCTGTTCTTTCTTACTCATTCTCCTTTCAATTATCAATGCACTATATTTCACTTACTCTTCATTTTTTAAGATTATAGCTCTTTGATGAGAATTGGAGGTAGTTCTGAAAAGAACTTTTGGTTTTCTTCTTTTAACTGAAGAGGAACAAAAACAGGGAATAGAAACTGCTCAACAGGAGCAAAAAGAAAAGAAAAAAATTAGGGGTGGGAAGGGCAGTGATGGTTCTCCAATGCCCGAACCATGAGCAGGACACTTTGCTCCCCATAGGTGAGGAGTTGATTGCAGTATCTGCATCTGACGACCCCATGGTTGAATGCAGGTTGAATGTTTGCTACCTGCCCCTGAGATTGTTCTCTTCCAGAAGAAGTTGCTCCTCCTGTTGATGTAGAGGCCCCATCTCTGGGAACCTCCTGTGCCAGAGCCCTGACACTTTCCCGGGCAAAATTCTGGGGGTGCCTCCTCTCCACATGGCGAATCATGGTGAAGTTGCCAAAAGAGTATTTTTTTTGGGGGTTACCCCGTGACAGGACCTGTTTGCAGATCCTGCACTCTACTTTTGGTGCATTCACCTTCTTCTGGCCTTCTGGAAACTTAAAAAATTTCCAGATGAAATGTTCCTTCACCTTTGGGGTAGGAGGCTCTTCATCAATGAAATCATTGGAGTCATCTTCACTGCTGGATGGTCTGGCAGCCATGATGAATCCAGGAATATGGAGCAGCAAAAAAGGCAGGTCTTTCAGTCACAAAAGTGAAAGAAGAAGTGAAGGAAATGGGTGGGGATTTCATTCATTGTAAAAAAAAACTGTTAGCAACCAATGAAAAGTGTTATTTTAGGGTCACATGACCCGACGCGTTTACGCTGCGCGCTCCGGAGCACTTCCGGGTGCGTTTACGCAGCGCGATCGTAGGCGCTTCCGGGTCGCAAACGTGGCGCGATCGTAGGCGCTTTTCCGTGCGTTTATGCGCCGCGCACGTATGCGCTTCCGAGGGCACTTACGTTGCGCGCCGAAGTGACGTCATCAATCTTTTATAGAAATGCATAATCATTTTCCATATTAAAAAAAACAAATTTTATTTGTATGGTACGAAATGTTTTGCATTATTATTAACTTTTCATTCATATTTTTTTTTCACGAACGACAGTTGCGCTCTGGGTGCGCTTTCAGATGAGCTCTCGGAGAAGCTTACAGGAGAGCTTAGCTGAAAGCTTCCCGGAGCGCGCACCCAGAGCGCAAAAGAAAAAAATTATAAAAAAAATGAATACTTAAAAAAAAACAGCAAATTGTAAAAAAAAAAAAGGTTAGAAACTCGATATACAAAGGAATTAGCATTTAAAAAACTATGAAATTCACTGAAAAAACCATAGGTTTCACACCAGTTATAGTTAGGAATTAGCATTTAAAAAACCTATGAAATTCACTGAAAAAACCATAGGTTTCACACCAGTTATAGTTAGGAATTAGCATTTAAAAAACCTATTAAATTCACTGAAAAAACCATAGGTTTCACACCAGTTATAGTTAGCTGGAAATTTTACTGATATAAAACCATTGAAATTCCCACGTTATAGTTAGATGGACTCACTATAACTTGCGCGTGCAATGCACTGCTGATGATGTCTTATTAAGCCAGTTAACCAATCAATTTTTAAAAACCATCCATTTAGACACTTATTTAAACATTTATTCTTCCATCAACTTTTACATATACATATATAAAATATATTTATTTTTCAGAAAGACACACATTCACTGGATGGTGTCATCAGTGATGTCATGAGTGATGTCACTGACCATGTCATGAGTGATGTAATATGTGACGTCATCAGCAGTGCATTGCACGCGCAAGTTATAGTGAGTCCATCTAACTATAACGTGGGAATTTCAATGGTTTTATATCAGTAAAATTTCCAGCTAACTATAACTGGTGTGAAACCTATGGTTTTTTCAGTGAATTTAATAGGTTTTTTAAATGCTAATTCCTAACTATAACTGGTGTGAAACCTATGGTTTTTTCAGTGAATATATATATATATATATATATATATATATATGTGTGTGTGTGTGTACTAGATCACAAAGGGAGCTGGGGACACGTTGGTCGCAGGAGGAGATGTGCAGCAGAGCAGCTAAGAGCAGCACAGCGTACTTACAGTGTTTCCTTGCTATGTTTTCTTACTTTTTACCGCTTCTGCCTACACTCATGTTCACTGTTTCCCGTGACGTCCAACTTTCAGGAAAAGCATTCCAAGCACTCATAACACTAGCCCGTCTCTTTGTTGGTCCCTTGGTATGCATACAAGGCTCTTGTCCACTGTTTCCCCTGACATCCTTACTTTAACTAAAAGGCTTATAACCACTCATGGCACTCTCCCGTTCCACCGCCCATGCCTTGATGCACAACTCAGTTGCCAGTCCTCCCTGCACTGCACAATTTACTGCTCCATTGCAACTCCACCTCTTACCGCTTCTCACCGCTTGGCTGCCGCTCGCCATTCCTCCCGCCTGTCCGCAGCTCCTCCCCGCGCTCCTGTCCACCACTTTTTTTCTTGCTCTTCAATGCTGCTATTCCCCACGCGTTCATATCATTACGCATGTCATAACCAATGCTACTTGCAAGGGACTATTTATTTTTTATTCCTGAATTTCATAGAGAACGTATCTTTATAAGTTTTTATATAGCCTATGTCCTTCTGCTTGCCCAGAGGTTTCCGAACATGTCTTAGGTGTTTTCATTTGTGGTGCACTTTTGGACTTTACTTATCTTAAAGGACACAGTTCTCTCTTTATAATAGTAGTATTAATAAAGCATCCTATATGTTTATTTAAAACACAGCACTATACATGTATGTAATAAAAACAATATGTATGTGTATAAAGCAGAAAAAGTCTTTTGTTAACACAATGCAATATATATATATGTAAATCAGTACACATAATCCTTACTATATACCTGTAACATTGCTTTAAGAGAAATGTAACACCACAAGATAACTGACTTAAAGATATAACAAAAACAATTTCATCCCGAGGCAGCTATACATGCTCAACTCCATTTTACTTTGGCTAATAGCTTGCTTAATGTCCCTGACAAGCCCCAGGAATAAGAGTCCAACTAGTAATTGTGAGCTTTACAAATGTAAATTTTTATTAGATTGTAAAAAATTTAATTGTTATTAACACTAAATTTATCTGCAATTTGCATGCACTGTGCCATTATAACTGTGTTAATCAATGTATATTACTCTGTTTAAAATTCTAAGTATTACTACAACAGTTTAAATAGAATAATTTAATATATGTAACTAGGCATTGACTATGCTGCAATTACTTCATATATTAATGATTTTTATTCAATATTACTACAATTGCTCTTAGCGCTTACATATTATTTCTACAATAATTTGATACATCTATTTATATGAATATATATTAGACTCTTTCACTGTATAAATATATTCTTTTTACTAACAGTAAATATAAAACAAAATGTCATTACTTAAATTTCATTGTCAAAATGCATTATAAATATGACTGTTTAATTTAAAACTATGTTACAAATACATAATTAAATTGATACAATAATGCATTCTTTTACTTTTTATTACAGGTTATACAAAAGAAGAAGCTAACAGCAAGGTAATTAATTTTCATTAATTTACACAGCTGTAACTAGCAAATCATTGTATATATATATTGTTGCATTGCTTGCTATTGCCTCTTACTTATACTTTATTCCAAACACTTTTAGTTAGATATTACTATTTACTAGAAAGTACTGCATCACATTTTATAATTTTAACATAACTATACAAATAAAAACATTTTAAAGGATAACTTACTATCTCTTCAAAACTAACAGCATACCATTAATATACTTACCATAACTATACTATTTATAACATACATAAAATATAAAAAATATACTTACTTATAACAATTACTTAGCAATTTCTTAATACATAACAACATATACATATATAGATATGCATAACATTATACAAGCACAATATAATCAAGCACATGACAAATTTTCACAAAATTCTAGAGGCAAACAATGCTTACCAAATAGTTTATTTGCTATTATTCACAACAACAGTAAATTAGCATACATATGGGATGCAGAAGACTTGCATTACATAATGGACCTTGGAGATGCATTGTATATAAAAATGCATTCTATTAACAAACAAGATTTTATGCATCCTGATGATCTGCCAAAGTATATCACACATGGGAATGATATATATTCAATTCGACTTAGACAACCATACTATGGTAATATATTTGAACGGTTTGATTTGTCATACCCAGACATACAAGAAGCATTAAATCTAGCAATAGCACATTCTGGAGTTTTACTTTGTATGGATGTTTATGTTATATCTATCTTCAAAATTGAAGATAAGTACTTTATATTTGATTCCCATAGTCGGGATAAATCTGGCATGCCACATCCAAATGGCACATGTATAGTAATGCAAAAAAAGACTTTTCAAGATGTGCTACATTATATTTGTAACTTAGCACATCACATTAAACCATTTAATGCAGTAGATGTACAATTTGAATTAACACCAATAGATATTACTAAAATACAAACAGATACATTTCAACAAGCTTATCGGAAAGAACAAAATAGTAAACATAAAAGTAGATTTTTCGTACATAACACAAATATATTAACACAAACTGATAATCAAAGTAGCATAGGTAGACAAGCAACGACATATAACTCACAAGTACAGCAAACTAACATTACTACATATGCACAAGTAGAAACATCAATATTAAATACAATAACTACAACTATTACACAAAAAACACAGACAAGAAAAGACATAGCACAAATAAAATGAATTATGAAGTTCTCAAAAAATAAAAAATTAACACACTGTCAGAACAAAATGTTACAAATCAGCAGCCAACAAATATAGACAAAGAAACATATGCAAGTATACTAAAAAAAAACTTACAATGTACTGTAAAAAAAATATTAATACAATATGCAATGAGAAAGTGCCAATAGAAAAAAATAAAACCCCCCAAAAAAATACTCCGAAGTTAATAACAACAAATATCCAAAGAGATATTAACAGTCAACAAGCAACTGAAGTTATTAACAAAAAAAGCATGATTATGCAATGAAACAATCTGCAGTATACGAATTAGACAATACTAAAACTAATAATTTTAATGTTAAAGATAAAAATATTAACGCAATATTAGAAGTTAATTTTAACAATAATGTAATTAATACACAATTAGACATTAATGAAACAGAAAATATATGTATTTGCAATATTGTATTTGCTATAATTTATAATAAAACAAAAAACACGCAGAATTGGACTACAGAAGATATGCATAATATAATGCAACTTAGCAAAAAATTATATATAGATATATTAACTTTTTATAAAAAAAAGAACATAAATATAGAAGATGTACCTAACTATATAGAATACAATAAGGTAATATTTTCAATACAAATGAAAAAGATAAAAATGCATGAAATCTTACAAAATAATGCATTAGGAACAAATATAAAATTAACTATAGAAAATACATTAGATATATATGACTCTATTATAATACTTATAAATTCTTTGTATATTGTTATTATTAAAGACAATGCAAACTATTGCATTTATCATTCAGACGGAGAACAAATTAAGCAAAATCTTAGTACCTATATCATACCAATAGATAAAAACATAAAAGAATATACAAATTTTATGCAATATATATCTTTGCTAACACATAAAATAGTGTCATATAATACAGATGTAATAATACTCAAAATAATACCTTTCACTGTATCTACCATTCTTAGATCTTCATTTAAAAAAACACAAAAGAGATTTAATTTAAAAAATAAAATAAAATGCATTGAAAAAATGCTTATCCATTACAGTGAACCATCAACATGTTCACTAACAGCTATTGACCATGCAAATATAACACATGTTGTCACAAACATACAACATGATATCAATATAAGTAGTAACAGTATTGATAGTGACATAATACCAACTATGATATTTAATACCTCAGGAAATAAAGCATCTATTGAAAGCAATGTTATTGAAAATGAGAATATAATTGACAATATTAATACAAGTGAAATACAAAACATTAATCAAGACTTGTTACAGACATTATCTATAATAGATAACTTTCATAATGAAATAAAGTATGGGCCGGAATATGTATGTACCATTTGTAACCAAATGTGGCAAAACAGTTAAAGATATAAAAAATATTAGTGATCACAAAACTTTTTTGCTGTGTAACATAAGTGATTATAAAACAAATTATATATGTAATTCATGCTATCAATACGTAATAAAAAAAAATACCACCATGTTCAGTCTACAATGGAATGAGTTTTCCCAAAATACCATCTGAACTTCATTTACATAATTTAGAAGAAAGATTAATATCTCCAAGAATTCCTTTTTTGCAAACTAAAACATTACCACGTGGATTTCAAAAAGCATTAACAGGTGCTGTAGTTAATGTACCAGCTGATGTTATGACAACTATTACAATATTACCAAGACAAATAAGTGATAATATGACAATACCTATTAAATTAAAAAGAAAGTTACTTTATAAATCATACACACATTATGAAAATGTAAGGCCTAATATAGTAAAAAAAGCTGCCTTATATTTAGCTTATAATAGTGATTTATTTAAAGAATATGGCATAACCATAAATACAGATTGGGAATATACGCCATATGAAGAAACTACTACTAAAGATACATCTGATGCAAATGTTACATCAAGTAGTTCAGATACCATACCTGTGGGTAATTTAGATACATTATTAACGAATTAAATAATTGCAACAGATAATATTAATGTACTAAGTTTAGTTCCAGCTGAACATAACACACCACGTGGACTATATGAAGATAAAGATTCAGAATATTTAGCATTTCCAACAATTTTTTGTGGAAAACGTAGAACAGATGATAAAGATAGACACATAGCTGTACATTATAGTACTATATGTAAATGGGAATTAAGATATTATGATAAAAGAGTTGCCAATTGTATAACAAATTTGTTCTTTAAATTAAAAAAATTACAAATTAAACAAATACAAGATAACATTTTTATATCACTTAGGAAGTATTTTACTAATGGCAAAATTATTACAGTAAAAGATATAAAAGACAACCTACAAAGCATATTACAATATAATGAAGGTTACAAAATATTAAAAACAATAAGAGGTTCTCCACCTTACTGGGAACATTGCAAAAAAGATTTATTTGCAATGATAAGACAATTAGGTATCCCAACTTTTTTCCTAACTTTATCAGCAGCAGAAACAAAATGGTACCATGTAATTAATATATTGTTACGCATAAAGAATGCAACTGAATGTACCAGAGAAGAATTTAACAATATGTCATGGGAAACAAAATGCACTTTAATACAACAAGACCCAATAACATGTGCACGCCACTTTGATTATCAAGTAAGAAAATTATTTAATTGCATTTTATTACACAAGACCAATCCAATAGGTAAAGTAACAGACTATTTTTATAGAGTTGAATTTCAACAAAGAGGATCACCACACATACATGCATTGTTATGGATAAATAATGCACCACAATATAGCATAGACAAAGATGACAAAGTAATTAAATTTATTGACAAACACATAACATGTACAAAAACAGAAGACACATCTTTAAACTCTTTACTGCCATTACAAAAACATGGACATACTAACAATTGCCGTATTAAGCATCAGAGAACATGCAATATCAATTTCCAAGATATCCTATGGCTAATACAATGATATTAAAGCCATTACAATTAGAAGAAACACCTACTACATTAAAAGAACACCTAGATGTTATTCATTCAACAATGAATACAGAGCAATTTGCAGATTACACATTTGAAAACTTTTTAGAACAACTGCAAATGACTGAGGAACAATATATAACATGCATACGATCACAAATAAAAATAGCAACTATTGTTTTAAAAAGAATGCCATCTGAATGTTATATTAATAATTTCAATAAAATAATTTTACAAGCATGGCAAGCTAACATAGATATACAGTATGTTTTAGATGCATATGCTTGTGCTGTATATATTGTATCATATATTAGTAAATCTCAACGTGGACTAAGTAAAATAATAGCACAAGCAGCAAAAGAAGTTACCTATAATGTAAACATTAAAGAACAATTAAAATTCATTGGCAATACATTTTTAAATTGTACTGAAATTAGTGCACAAGAAGCTGCTTACCTTATATAGCAAATACCATTAAGGAAAAGTTCACGTTCATTTGTATTTATCAATACAAGTATGCCAGAAAAACGTACATACTTAATGAAAGACATCAATACACTTAATATAATGCCTGAAACATCAACAGAGGTTCAATTTGACAATGTAGTTAACAAGTATAGTAAACGTCCAATTACATTAGAACAATGTACTTTAGCTGATTATGCATCAAAATACAATACAAAACAAAAAACACCAAACAAAAAACTGAAAAGTACTTATGATGACTTACTTTTAGAAACTAATTTTTATAGCTCAGATGATGAAGAACTTGAAATAAATACATTATCTAATAACTTAAACAATAAAATTTACAAGGAACGTACCAAAAACAAAATTATACGTTATTGTAGATTTAATAAGATTAATGATACTGAAAATCATTACAGAGAATTACTAATGCTTTACTACCCATGGAGAATAGAAAGTAATATAATTTCACAAAAAAGTACATATTATGAAAGATACTTAGAAGTAAAAAAAGAGGTAGACACAAACTGTAACTTATATAATAAACAAAATATAATAATTAATGAAGAAGAAACATATAATGATAATGATATGGTAGTACCACCCGCTTCACCTACAACACTAATATCAATAGATAACCAAGAACAAACTACACAAGACTATCAAAAAGATGCAACATATGACTTATCACTAGATTTAGGAATTCGAACTACTACAGAAGAAGAATTATTAATACAAAATATACTCCCACAAGAAGAATATGATAATATTATGCAAAATTTAACAGCTGAACAACTACATTTTTTATATCATCATTTAACTTTTTGTACTGGTGGTGCAGGAGTAGGCAAAAGTTTTCTAATAACTGCACTCCACCAAACATTATTACGATACTATAATACTAAAGCAGGAGAAAATCCAGACAACGTTCACATATTACTAACAGCACCAACAGGAAAAGCAGCACATAATATAGAAGGACAAACATTACATAGTACATTTAAAATTCCAGTTTCTCAATCATTTACATATAAGCAATTAACTCATGAAAATAGAGCTGCATTACAAAGTAAATTAATGCATTTAAAAGTATTAATAATAGATGAAATATCAATGGTTGGAACAAATATGTTCACTTTTATACACAATAGATTGCAAGAAATAAAATCATCTACTGAACCATTTGGAGGAATATCTATAATAGCAATTGGAGACTTTTATCAATTGAAACCAGTGTTTGATACATATATATTTGAAAACTCAAAGCATATGTATGGACCATTAAGTACAAACTTATGGCAAACACATTTTAAATTATTTGAACTCACCAAAATAATGAGACAGATTAATGATTTACCATTCGCACAAATGCTTAATAGACTAAGAATAGGTGAACAAACAAGTATTGATGTGCAAACTTTAAAATCTCGCGAAATAGAACCAGACGCAACATTAATACAAACTATACCATACATTATGGGTACTAACAATGAAGTAAATGAAATAAATAACAATGTTTTGATGCAACACATAAAAAACTATGCAATGTATACAACAGTAGCTATAGATACGGTAGCAGGAGACTTAACTGCAGAAGTGAAAGAAATAATGTTACAAAAAGTACCTGCAAATACAACACAGACAATGGGCTTGCCCAAAATATTAAATATTGCCATAAAATTACGTTACGATCTAACTTCTAATATTAATGTAAATGACGGTTTAACTAATGGTGCAACAGGTATAGTGGAATATGTAGATACTGCAAATAATATTCCAATTATTGTCTGGATACAATTTGACAATAACAAAATCGGTAAACAAACAAGACAACAAAATAAACACCTATACAATGCAAGTATTTCTTCAACTTGGACACCTATACTACCAATTTCTCGTCATTTCCAATACGGTAAAAAGTTTATAACTATAATTCGAAAACAATTTCCATTACGACAATCATCTGCACGCACTATACACAGAACGCAAGGTGAAACGATAGAGCCATTATATAAACATTTCAATAACAGCAAAACACACCATTTACATTATGTAGCAATCAGCAGAGATAAATCTCTAAAAAATATATACATTAAAAACTTTAATAAAAGTAAAATATTAACACACTTTAAAGTCCATGAAGAAATGTTTCGCTTGAGAACATATATGTCATTACAAATATCTATACCACAAATACATCAATATGACAAAAATTTCACACTTATAATGCATAACATAAGATCGCTGCAAAAACATTTTAAAGCAATGCAAGCTGATACTAATATATTAAGTGCTGACATATTGTGTCTAACTGAAATCAACATTACATACAAAGCACCTTCTGACACATACAATATTGATCATTATGATTGTATAATATTTTACAAATTTTATAATAAACATGCAAAACATGGAATAGCTATATATTACAAGAAACAACATGTAGTACATCCAATATACACAACTGAACAACAAATTGACATTTTGAGATTCATACAAGAAATCAACAACATACAATACCTGATAGTAATTATATACAAGCCACCTAAAGTTGCACTACAAACATTATTAACAATTTTAAGTACAACATTAAATGCATATCCACATCATAAATATATCATAATGGGTGATTTTAATACTGATCTACAACAAGAAACACACAATAGCAAATTGCTAATAAATTACATGCGAACACATTTTAATTGCGAACAAAAAATAAACACACCTACAACAGATTACAACTCTTTGCTAGACCACATTTTTACAAATGCACATGTAACAAATTACGGCACATTAGAATCATATTACAGTGACCACAAACCAATATGGATAGCTATTTAAAAAAAATGCATGAGTTTTGCAATGCAAATTAATAATTTGCTTTTTATTCATAACAATATCCTTAATAAATGCATTATGTTTTACAGATGATTTCTATTGAAGAATTGAAAAACAGCAAAGAAGACAACACAAAGCCATATCAAAAAGCACTACGTGTCAACATCATCAGATGTTCAACAAAGACTTATTATCGCAATTCAAAGCAAGAAAATAGAGTTTTGTACCACTTGGCTTTGGCAGATGAAACCGGCACTATAAAAGCGACATGTTATGATGAATCATACTATATGCAAACAAAAGAACAAAATGGAATGATAATACGCAATTATTTATATAAGAATGGTATATTGTTGATAACCAAGCAAACAAAAATTGCAAGAATGCCACCCCTTACAATTTACGCAGGTATAAAAGAGGAGGCTGAACAAATTCTACAGCCACTGGCACCACCTGTATCTCCCATAAAAACTGTCCGTGGAGCTGCTGTAAAGACAGTTATGAGTGTCTCAGGAACAATAACAAAGGTAAGCTAAATTTCATAACTTTTAATTGAAATGTCATTTAACTACTGTTATAAAGTGCTCAGTTTTACAACTACATAACTGTAACAAATTGTCTTTGAAATGTACTTATAAATGCTTATGATAACATGTAAAGACATAAACTAGAATATACAATTACAATTATGCAAGGGACTATGTTAAAAAGTAACTAAAAAATTCAGAAAATAATTGTGTTTAAAATAGTAACCAGCTTACAACATAAAGAAAGCAGCAGTTAATTACCAATACAGCGTAAGAATTTTTTTTTTTTATATTATACAAAGCAGCAGTTGATTACCAATACAACGTAAGTACAATTTTTTGTATATTATACTATTAACAAAAACGTTTATACACAATCACTAACTAAAGCATTTACTTCTTTCAAATAAGTACTTGTACAACAAAATAAAATGTGTACAATATTATTTGCAACAAGTTAATGCTACATAATGACAGTAACCAGCTATTAACAGAAATAAAGCGTAAGTAAAAACATTTCTATATATTACTGATAACAAAGCTTCATATAATAATAATAACTAATGTAAAGCATTCACTTGTTTCAATAAAGTACGTGTACACCAAAAAAAAATTGTACAAGTCATTTGCAACAAGTAAATGTAAAACAATTAGAATCGGCAACATCAACTACCAATACAACTAGGGGTGACCACAAAATACATTCCACTTGCATATTTTGTGAATTTTCAGTACATTGGCAATGCGCAAAGTCACAAATTTCCAGCAAATTCTCAAATCCACAACCAACAGATTCAAGGGGCAAAATTTAAGCCTGGCTGGCCTATTGTAACTATTTTACATTAGGGCCACAAACCTCCAACAGAATGGAATATAATACATATTTATTTGTATAAGAATAGTATATTGTTTATAAAAAAGCAATTATAATTGCTAGAATGCCACCACTTATGATTTATGCAGGTATAATACAACAGAATGGACAAGTCCAACAGTTACTGGATACCTGTATCTCTCATAAAAACTGTATATGGACCTGTAGTAAAAATACTTATGAGTGCCTCAGAAACAATAACAAAGGTAAGCTATCTTCTATTACTTGTTATATAATGTAATTTAACAGCTGTTATTAACTGCTAAGATTTACAACTATATAACTATGACAAATTGAATTTGTTGGAATGTATTTATAAATTATAATAATCACATGTACAAACATAAATTACATAATACCAGTAAAAATATTAAAGGAACAATTTTTAAGTGTTGCCTAAAGATACAAAAAGGGAAATGTCTTTATATGAAGTGACCAGCTTACAACATAAGAAAGCAGCATTTAATTACCAATACAACGTAAGTAAAAAAAAAATTATATTTTTATTTTAACAAAAACCTTTACACAAACATTTATTAAGTAAAGGATTTACTTGTTTCAAGCAAGTACTTGTACAACATATATATTCGTACAATGTTAATTGCAACAAGTAAATACTATATAATTCCAGAAACCAGCAATTAATTAGCAATACAATAGGTAAAAATTTCTATATTTTACTATTACCAAAAACATTCACACAATAATACTTACTAACATAAAGCATTCACCTGTTTCAAACAAGTACTTGTACAACGCAATAATAATTGTACAATGTTGATTGCAACAGGGGCATGCTACACAATTACAGATACTAGCATTTAATTAGCAATACAGCATAAGTAAAAACATTTATATATATTACTAATAACAAAGCTTCATTTAATAATACTAACAACATTAAAACATTCACTTATTGCAAAAAAAGTACTTGTACACTAAAATAAAATTGTACAATCTTATCTGCAACAAGTAAATGTTACACAATTATAGAAAACAAAAATGTAATTACCAAAACACTTAGGTGTAAGCACAAGATTGATACCGCTCGCAAAGTTCGCAAATTTTCTGTAAATTTGCATTGTGCAAACTACAGCAAATTTACCACAAATTCACAAATCCCCAAGCAAAAATACTGCAAAATACAAAACTGCCTTACCGCTTTTAACTATTTTACCATGACACCAGCAAGCTGCAATTCCCATACTAAAATAATTACTGAGTTAGCTTCAAGGGAAGCTCTAATAAATAAAATAACGCACAAGCTCACACATGCTATATTTTATCTAATAGAGCTTCCAATTAAAGCTAATTTAATAAATATTTTATGATGGCACTGGCAACTTGCAAGCACTATCATAAAATATTTACAAAATGGCCTTCCTGTGAGTAACTCATTTATCAACCTGTAAATAATAGTAAGCTTTGCACCCCTCAAGGCATTTGCATAGTAACTCACACATAGTCACTGAAACTAGTTAACGCTGAATAAAGTGCTCAATTCAACAAGACAGATCCGCAAATTCGCAAATCCAGTAATTTTGGAAATGTACGTTCCGCAAATCAGCAAAATCCACAGATAGTAAATTCGCAAAATGCGCCAATACCTACATACAAGGTAAGTAAAATTTTCTATATTTCACTTTAATCTAAAAGGTACATACAATGATACTGACCACCATACAGCATTCACTTGTTTCAAAAAGTACTTGTATATTGGAACATTATTTTACTGCCATACAACTATTAAGCAACGCTAACAAGTAAGTAAAATATTTCTATATCGCACTATTTACAAAAACATAAAATGCAAAAATACAAAGATGTAAGTTACACTGATGTATATAAACAACCACTTCTTTACCAGCAAAGGTTATGTATTGTAAGGCAACTTATATTTATTTATTTCATTATTGTATACTTGAAATAATATGTGAAGAAATGCTACTAATTTTTTTTCTGTACTTCATAACAACATAATAGCTATAGTTATTACTGAAATGCACTGAAAAAAATAATATTGCATTAACATAAATATATAAACACAGCAACAAATTATTATTTTATATACTGCAGGTAGAAGATACAAAAATATCTTTGTTAATGGACAAGACACAAAAATAAACAGTATTACCATTAATGACGCCACAGACTCTGTCAAAATTTCTCTCTGGAGAGAAGCAAGTGACTTTACTACGGACATAGGACAATATGTACAGTTAACACACTTGTCTGTACACATGTTCAATGGAGAAAAAATATTGAACACAACTAGAAATACTACAATACAAGTAGGTAATAATTCTTTTAACAGCTATTATCCTAAATCAAAACAATAAGGGAAACTTAGTAATATAACAATCTCTCTACAGGAAAAACAACCACCACATGAAGACATTAATGTCACATTATTTGGAGTAGAAAAAACACGTCAGGAAAAAAGCACAATGGCTGTGCAAATCGCAGGAAGTGATCACATCCAATCCATGGATATAAACAATACCATTTTAACGGACTTTTTAAGTATTGATACTGATACTGAAGACTTAGAAAATTCATTGATGCAGTATTTACCAATATCATTGAATGTTTTATTTTGCAATGGGTGCATTACCGATATAATTAAGCAACTGTAACATCATAAAAAAATTGTTTTACTGCACTACAACTATGTTTACAAAAAAAAACGTATTACCTTTACAGATACTGTTTTGCGTGTTTACATTTCATAGCATATTTGCACAATGTTTTATGTCTTGCTATACATTACTATGTTTGACTTTGCATTTTTTATAATTGTATCTGTTACAATTTGTTCAAATTATAAACATGACTAACTGAAAATAAATATATCCTAAAAGTGTTCCATGTTTTGTTTCAAATTAAAGTTTATTGTCTTATATGCTATTCATCTCTTACCAGTCATTTGTTACTGACAATTGTATCTATTTACAATGTACAAATTATTTACAAAAATCTTAAGACTACAGATTAATAAATACCAAAACTGTTTTAACATGGCTTGTAACTTTGTACATTGCACAATAATGCCGGTTGAAAAACTATATATATTTTTGCCTACTTCATTTAAATGTATAATATTGTTACAGCCATAATTTAAATGCTTATATTACACACATGTAAGACATGCTCAGCAAGAAAAAATTCATATATTGTGCATATACTTACAAATAAAAATGTTGTGCATTACCATTGCTTTTTGCTTATATTTACAACAAACAGTAAATATTATCCGTTTCCTAGTCTATTATAAAAATGCAAACTTTATTGCACATTAATATGATTTAATATTCTACAATTGCTATACATAATTAATTAACACTTCTTCCACAGGAATTGTGATGTTATGTTTTTCATAAATACTAATAATTGCCACACTACCTTTGCAAAATTTCAAGTTACAAAAAAAACCATCGCATTATTATAACACACCTATTACTTTAATTATATCGAAACTAGAAGAATCAATAAAAGCATCGCCATTTACAATGCTAATAGCTCAAACATTCCTAATGCGAGACCTATTGCATTGTAAATGCTTGTTTTTTAATCTTTCTCTTATTTCTTGCATTGCATTATTGATACAGACGGTATTATGCCCGAACAGCCGCGCATGCTGCAAAATTAAAAGTGAAAGTGCTTGTAAAATGTTGGTCAGCTCAGCTGCTCCAAGGCTCTGTAAATTAAGAGTGAAATCGGAAGTAATGAACAGAGCTGCCGACTTTGGAGCTGGCGACTTCGGAGCTGGCGACTTCGAGCATGGGCTTAGCATCGTGCTCATGTGAAGCACTCCAATACCTGTGGGTTGAGTTCCGCTATATAATAACTGCAACAAAAACCAGAAAAACACCTCTGCATGAAACATGCTCCTGCATCTGATCCCAACAAAAACAGGATCCCAGGGACCTTGTAATGGATTGCTTAGTGCTAGAGGCAACGAATTGTGGAATGCTATTACGTCATAAATGAAGTCACTTCGTTCTCTGGAAGCATTTAGGGTACATTATAAAAAGAAGTGTCAGAAGCCTTTTTGTTACCTTAGATATGACTAAAAAAGCATTATGTACAACTGTACTATAGTCCTCCTTAATAGTAATCACGTTATCGACCACAGAAGGTAGAAGAGCGGATTCGCCGCTCCTGGAAACTTCTCAGCAGCAGGCACTCAACCCGCCGAGTTATCTCGCTGGATTCCAGTATGGCCGCAGCAGGAGCCAGGAGTAAGCCCTCACTGACATTAACCTCCACCGCTGAGCTGCAGGGCGGAGCGCGCGAGCTCAGTGTGTAGGTATAGGGGTTCCAGTGAGAAGTGCCGGTACTATCCCATTGAAAGGTGAAGCACTTGCTAGGGGCATCAGCTGGCGGTGCGCACTAGAGAAGTGGCATCAGCAAGCACTATCAAAGAAATTCAGGACCCCAGATTAGGCTTAAAGACTGACCCAAACGAAGTAAGGGCCGCATTTCAGAGATTCTATCAAGAACTCTATACAGAACCCATTGTGGGGCTTGAGGACCCAGATTTATATTTGGATGTAAATCCGGGGCCCATGCTCAAGAAGGAAGATCAGGAAATGCTGGATGAGTTACCTAATTGGGATGAGATCCTGCTCTCTTTAAATGCGCTAAATAGTGGGAAAGCGGCAGGACTGGACGGGATTCCATCAGAGTTCTATCTGAAATTTGCTGATCAATTAAAAATAGTAATGATTGCCTTATTTGCTCATATATTTCAGGGAGAGGCCCCTCCCTCCTCATGGTCTGAAGCTAAGATTGTGGTCTTCCTGAAAAAAAACAAAAATCCACTTGATTTAGGTTCATATCGTCCAATTACCCTGATTAATGGAGATTCAAAAATTTATTCGAAACTTCTAGCAGCTAGACTGGCCCCAATAATTAATAAAATAGTCTCCAAATATCAACATGGGTTTATACCAGGACGGTCAACAACTGACCACGTTCAACGGGTGATCTCGCTATTTGATTATACAGAGTCAACAGGAGACCCTATGGCGCTTATCCTCCTTGACGCGGAGAAAGCGTTAGATAGAGTCTCCTGGAGATTTTTATGGGCGGCAATGTCTCATTGTGGAATCAATAACAGATTCATCATGGCTACCCAAGGGCTATATAATAAGCCAAGTGCTAAAGTATTGGTTAATGGGCTCCTGTCAGAGAATTTTGCGATCACAAGAGGAACCAGACAGGGTTGCCCATGCTCACCTCTGTTGTTCGCGATCTATATTGATCCTTTTATTCGGTGGTTAGACAATTGTGTATCTATACCACCGATTCAAATACGTAATTATAACACAAAAATTTTGGCATACGCCGATGATATTGCGCTTGTCACTAGTGATCCTAATTTAGCCATGCCAGTGATTGAAGAAGAGGCACACCTGTACGGATTAGTATCTGGATATAAATTGAACTCCAACAAAACCCAGATTGTACTCAATAATAAGATTGTGATGGTAGATGCAAGAGTGACGGAGAAGGCCGTTTACCTAGGTGTTACAATAAGTGCAAAAATTCAAAATATTGTGGATATCAACCTAAACCCGTTGATCTCTCGGACTAAGAAAGAGTTGGCCCGACTGGATAAACTACATTTGACCATAGGGGGCCGCTGTAATCTGATTAAGATGCTTTTTTTGCCCCGTTTTTTATACTTCTTCAGGACCATTTGCCTTGAGTTCTCCCCCAAAATCTTTAGGATTATTGAATCTATGCTTTCAAGCTTTATTTGGGGATATAAGAAACCCCGAAGGGCCCTTAAACGGCTGGTATTACCAAAGGAAAGAGGAGGGTTATCCCTACCTAACTTTAGGCTGTATTATTGGGCCACCGTCCTGAAATATTGCGTTAAACTGATTTCACTTGATGGTATTAACCTAGAGATCCCGTCACCTCAAGAACTTATACTAGGAGAAGATTGCGCTGGTTGTTTTTGGCGACATACCAACGATAGCTACTTCAAGAAAGTCAAGTTTAAAACTATTGTAGGTGTTTATAAAGTATGGTGTAATGTCCGTAAGATTTTGGGGTTGGGGCGATTTTCATTTTATACGCCAGTGAACAGCAATAACGATCTACCCCCTATATTTCACGATAGCTGTATGAACAGATGGGCCTCGGTAGGGGTGGTGCAGCTGGGCTGTTTTTATAAACAAGGCTGTCTCAAGATGTTTGAAGACCTACATGAGGAATATAATATTAGCCATAGGGACTTCTTTAAGTTTCTGCAGGTCAGGGATTTCTTATCAAAGAAAACTGGCGGGCGGGAGAATTTTCAGAATAATCAATTGATTGATAATTTATGTAAAGAAATTACCCCCAGGATTGGGGACATTTATGAAATATTGAATCTACCCTCCCCAGATGATATGGATAAACAATGCACTGCTTGGCAGGCTCTGCTGGGAGTCCATATTACAATCCCCCGCATGGCTTATGATTTAGCCCAAAACTCGTTAATGTCAATAAAGCTACAAGCACAATTTTATAAAACATTTTTTTTCCTGTATTACACACCTAAGAAAATCGCCAAATGGGGAACAGGGAAGGGAACTACGTGTCCTCGCTGTGCACTCTATGGGGCTGATATTGTTCATATGTTTGCCACTTGTAACATGCTCTCCGGCTTGATTAAAGATATGTCAGAATTTCTTTCTGAAGTATGCCAAATAAGAGTAGAAGTTTCAACAGAGGAAATCATGCTGGGGGTAGCGAATGGTGAACAGCAGTTAAATATACAGGGATTGATATTTGTGGCTATGGCAATATTCCGACTTAGTATCGCCTCTGCATGGCTAGATCCTAACCCACCGGCATTCCAACAATGGAGGGCTAGACTATTAGCGACCTGCAGCCTGGAAATGGCAATCTATAGGAACAAAGGAGCTAAAAAAAGATTAAGGGGCATGCAGATCTGGGCACCTATCTTGTTGTGGATTCAGAGACATTTATGATTGTATTCTGTTTGTTCATTTCTTTTTCTCTTTCTATGCTTAGGAAATGCGAATCGTAATGTATTAATTTCAGATTTATGAATGTAATAAGTCGTTTCTTTATGACATGGTCTTGGTCAGGGTGACGGGGGAGGGGTGGGAGGGGTGGGAGGGAATGTATTTATTATGTAAAAAATGTTAATAAAAAGATTTAAAAACGAAAATGAAAGGTGAAGCACTCTTGCCGTGAAATCTCTCTCCTACAAACTGCAGATATAGCTGCCTGCAAAACAAGCACCTGCACTGTCTTAATAATAGAACAGCAGCCATGAAGTGAAACCTCGGTAATGCCCAGCTGAATGTACAGTTGCCCTGATAAGAAGTACTGGTGCTGTGCAAAAAAAGTACCTCAGACTCACGTGTAGCATTGGTACTGTCCCACTAAACGCCTGGCAGCCCAGTAGAGGGTACGTGCCCTTGTAAGTATTGCACTTTTGCTGAGAAGTGGGAACCCTTTCCACTAATAGTGTAACAGGCCTTGTGATAAGTGCTGATGCCATAAGCTGTTTTGCCCTGAGTGCTGGTGAAAGAAATGTTAGTGCTCAGACCCAGACCGTATCGACCCCTGTAAAGCACAGGATGCACCAGGAACCTCATCCACTTGCTCTGTTGTTACTTTAAGCGGCCTTATATATCACCTCGTGGTGAACATGTCTCCATCATTCAAATAAGCCTAGTCGGTAACAGGCTTCCACCCCTGCCTGCCCTACCACAGTATTGGCCACCGCTGATTTGCAGTGCTGTAAACATCCGGTGTAAGTTATGTCCTGCTCAATGGTAATCACGTTATCATCAACAGAAGGTTGAAGGGCGGATTCGCCGCTCCCGGAAACTTCTCAGCAGCGGGCACTCAACCCGCCGAGTTATCTTGCTGGATTCCAGCATGGTGGCAGCAGGAGCCAGGAGTAAGCCCTCACTGACATTAACCTCCACCGCTGAACTGCAGGGCAGAGCGCGCGAGCTCAGTGTGTAGGTATAGGGGTTCCACTGAGTAGTGCCAGTACTATCCCATTGAAAGGTCAAGCACTCTTGCCGTGAAATCTCTCTTCTACCAACTGCAGATAAAGCAGCCTGCATACAAGCGCCTGCACTGTCCTAATAATAGAACAGCAGCCATGAAGTCAAACCTCGGTAATGCCCAGCTGAATGTGCAGTTGCCCTATAAGAAGTACTGGTGCTGTGCAATAAAAGTACTGCTGACTCACGAGTAGCGTTGGTACTGTCCCACTAAACGTCTGGAAGCCCAGTAGAGGGTAGGTGCCCTTGTAAGTATTGCACTTTTGCTGAGAAGTGCGAACCCTTTCCACTAATAGTGTAACAGGCCTTGTGATAAGTGCTGATGCCATAAGCTGCTTTGCCCCGAGTGCTGTTGAAAGAAGTGTTAGTGCTCAGACCCGCACAGTATCGACCCCTGTAAAGCACAGGATGCGCCAAAAACCTCATCCACTTACTATGTTGTTGCTTTAAGCGGCCTTATATATCACCTCGTGATGAACATGTCTCCATCATTCCAATGAATTAATGAAGACAACAGTGGTCCCATGCACAAAAGAATTTAGAGCGCAGAATAAATATAGACACATTGGAAACTATATTAAGTACTGACTTGTCCAGCCGGACAAAGGTCCAATTTTTACTTCAGATAACAATTGTTTTGAAAGGATACCTTCAACCTAAATATTACGGCGAGTTTAGGATCAAGGTCGGAACAACAGGTGTTACGTTCCGATTTGTTATAGGGTAATAAGTTCCGATTTGGGCGGGGATCAATCTCCCCGTGTTCGGCAGATAATACCAAGGGCGCCAGCAGTATGCTCGTCGCGTCGGGAAGGAGCCTTTTCAGTGGGCTGCAGTAGCTTCCCCGGCCCCATAACAAATTGGAACGTAACACCTGTTGTTCCGACCTTGATCCTAAACTCGCAGTTCTGTACCTGGCCGGCACCAACTGTGTTCAGGCTGTTCCCTATGGCTATCATGGCTTGCAATATTTAGGCATTATACAGTCCTCATGATGATCCCTGTGATTCTTTAAATGGGATCGAAACGCTGTCGACATTTAAAACACCATATACTGTGAAATGTACAAATTACTATGTTAGGCTAGTAATGGTATTAATGGAATTTCTGTTACTGTAATATCTACAGAAAACAACAGCTTTTGCCTAGTCGGTAACAGGCTTCCACCCCTGCCTGCCCGACCACAGTATTGGCCACCGCTGATTTGCAGCGCTGTAAACATCCGGTGTCAGTTATGTCCTGCTCAATGGTAATCACGTTGTCGTCAACAGAAGGTAGAAGGGCGGATTCACCGCTCCCGGAAACTTCTCAGCAGCGGGCACTGAACCCGCCGAGTTATCTCGCTGGATTCCAGCATGGCGGCAGCAGGAGCCAGGTGCAGGCTCTCGCTGACATTAAACTCCACCGCTGAGCTGCAGGGCGGAGCGCGCAAGCTCAGTGTGAAGGTATAGGGGTTCCACTGAGAAGTGCCGGTACTATCCCATTGAAAGTTGAAGCACTCTTGCCGTGAAATCTCTCTCCTACCAACTGCAGATATAGCAATCTGCATAACAAGCGGGTAAGAAGCTTTGTTGAGCATTCTGCACAGCATAGGGACATCTGCACCTGTAATGTCAAAGCCATTCTTGCCTTCCCCCACAAAATGCGACGCGTCTCACAGCTTGATAAACAGCTAGACTAAAATACATCATTTCAAGAGTGCCTACACTTGTGTGTGTTTGTTGCTGCTGCCGCGTGGACCATTTTCATTTTGTGTTGCCTGTTAGAAACTTGAACCTCTGTTCTTAAACTTCACTGTTTTTAAAACTCATCCGAATCGCATTCTCACTGTTAAAGGGTTCTCTGCCCTTAGCTGTTCCCCTCTCAGCGGCCTCAGCCAATCGGCCGGCATGGGGTGGAGCTTGGAGGCGGGCTGGGGTATCTATGCACACCAGCAAGCGGGAGCGCAGCGGGTGCGCCGCCAAAGGCGAGCCCGTCTGCACCCTTCCGCGCCCGACCGGGACCACGGGCCATGAACCCTGGCCAAATGATCATCTATTCCCCGGCAGAACTCAGAGCGCTAGAGCAATTTCAAGCCCCCCTAACCAGGGAAGTCTCGGATCGAATTAACACTCACTGGATTCTCGATAATCGAGTGAGTCACCTCACCCCCTCAACAGAAGCGCCTGCTGCCCCCCTTTTTAATCACCTGTCTATTGGCAATTTATTTCTCCGAGTCCTGTATCTTAACACTTACTCATTGGTGAAGCACCAACTGCATATCTTTCTGTTGCTATCCTCAGAGAAACCGGACGTCCTCCTGCTTTTAGAGACCTGGCTTACGCTGGACTCTCTCCCTGATATCTTAGCAGCACTCCCCTCTGACTATTACATATTGTCAGCTAACCGGCCTGCAGGGAAGAGGGGAGGGGCAGTGGCTGCTATCATACATAAAAAATATAAGTTTACCACACTGACGTCCCTGATTTTGCCTGAAGTAAAGAATATTGTTATCAATCTCGACACCAACTCAGGATCTTTGGCTATGGTACTTGTCTACCGGCCTTCCCAGTCCATGCCGTCCTTCCCTCTCTTCCTCAGCGAGCAGATGGCGAATCTCACCATGAACCATACCAGAGTCCTAGTTATTGGGGACCTGAACTATTGGTTCAATAATATGGGGGGGGCCTCAGTCGGTTGAGCTCACTGAACTACTTTCCAACATCAATCTAGTTCAACATCTCACCGCCCCCACCCATATCAAGGGCCACATTCTCGACCAAATCTGGTCTTATAATTCGGACCTCTCACCACCTATCATTTCTCCCTGCATATGGTCCGACCACCATCTGATCGACTTTACAATCACTATCAGCAGCAGGGCAAAGACCCCTAAGATAGAGGGAGGACTAACCAGAAAGTGGAGAGCACTGGATACTCAGGAGTTCATCAAAACTCTGGCCAGCTCCGCCCCCTCTGTCAATCCCAACTCCAATGTGGATTCTATGGATGAAGAGATCACAGACTGGCTATTGGCGGCTAGCGATATCCATGCTCCGTTCACTAAATTCTCTTGGGTCCGACATTCTGAAGCCCATAAATGGTTCACTAATGAACTGAAAAATCAGAAACTATTGCTCTGGCAATTGGAAAGAAAATGGAGGCATGATTATGACAGTAATGATAGACAGCTCGATCTGTCAGCCCGCAGGGACTATAAGAAAGCAATTCTGGTAACCAAGACCTCTTATTTCACCACTAGGATCCTCGCTGCCCCTAATAAATCCAAAGAAATTTTTAGGTTCGTGAACGAACTCTGCAACAATGACAGAATTTCACCCTGTCAGGCCCCAACTCAAATGCAGTGTAATCTGCTGAACAACTTTTTTGTGGAAAAAATTGAAACCATCAGGGCCAGTATTCCGAATACTTCTCAGGGGAAGCCTCTGGACAACAACTCCCACAACCCCTCGACTCTGAATCACTTCACCGCTCTATGTCCAGACACCTTACTAGATTCAATGTCCCGAGTAAAATCAGGTTCCCCGAGTGACTGCTGTCCTCCTTCTGTCCTTAAGGACACTTTTGCAGCTCTACCTCATTGTATTCTTCCTCTCCTTAACATATCATTAAGAAAGGGAGAAGTACCTAGAGCTTTTAAAACCGCCACCTTAGTCCCTCTCCTTAAAAACCCCGGAGCTGACCCCTCTAACCTCTCCAATTATCGCCCTGTTTCCTCCTTCAATTCTTCGCTAAAATTCTGGAGGCCCATGTGGCTAGCTGCCTTTCTAAGTTCATTGAGAAAACAGATTACTTGGAGCCTAACCAAGCTGGTTTCCGCCCGTCTCATTCCACCGAATCAGTTATTCTGGCAGTGATGGACACCCTAAGGGCTAACGCTGACTTAGGAACCCCGCAAGCCCTGGTGCTCCTGGATTTATCGGCAGCGTACGACACGGTTGACCATACCATCTTATTGAACCGTGTCGAACAAGCAGGCATACGGGGCGCTGCCTCTCATGGTTAAAATCATTTCTTACGGATAGAACTCAGGCAGTGCGTCTTGGGAACTTCACTGCCCCTAATCGCTCCACGTCCTGTGGGGTCCCACAGGGGTCCTCCCTGTCCCCACTATTATGCAACCTTTACATCAGCCTCTGATTCACTCTCTCAGAACCAGGGGAATCACGGTCTTCAATTACGCAGACGATCTCCAGTTTGTATTTTCACTGGAGTCTCCTAGTGCTGCTACCAAATTCCAGTCTACAATGTGTCACATCAAGTACTGGATGGATGCGAATCAATTAAAGCTCAACACCGGTAAGACAGAGTTGGTGTTACCTGGGAAGAGTCCCATTCACTGGGGACCCCATTTCTGGCCGGCCGAATTAGGTCCTTCCCCAGCTCCCTCGCCTTCCGTGAAGAGTCTAGGAGTAACTATAGACTCCTATCTCATTCTGAGAGGACAGGTGGGAAGCGTGGTCTCCACCAGTCTTTTCCAATTGCGCAAAATCAGAAAAATCTCACATTTACTATCTTATCCAGCCCTGGTTCAAGTGATCATTGCCTTGGTACTGTCACGCCTGGACTTCTTCAATTCACTGTACACTGGCCTTCCCCAGGGCCTGCTTAATCGCCTCCAAATGGTCCAGAACCAGGCAGCAAGACTGCTCTTTATACAGCCGAAATGGCAATCAGCCAGGCCTCTTTTGGTCAAACTACACTGGCTGCCTGTAGTACATCGTGCCACTTTTAAGACAGGATGCATAGTCTTTAAAACACTGCACTGTACGAGTCCAAAATTTCTGAAAAATCGGATCACCAAATATGCTCCCACACGTAACCTCCGATCTGCCCACCATCATCTCCTCACCACCCCTACCATCAAACTAAAAAGGCAGGGCGGACGCAGGTTCTCTTACTTGGCACCCAGGCTCTGGAATTCACTTCCATCCCCAATCAGGAACTGTGACAACTTGCTAAGCTTCAGAAGGGCCTTGAAGACATGGCTCTTTGTGCAACCTTACTAATCTTGGCCCGCCACATCAACATTCATCTGATCAGCGCCATGAAACCTTTGGTGTCGGCGCGCTAAATAAATTCTTCTTAACATAACATAACACTTCTGAGGGGAGGCGGGAAGGAATAAATCCAAGCGGCACACCATCATGGCTTGATGCCACTCTTTTGCCATGTAAATGGTTCCAGTCACGAGGACAATGCAGCGTGTGCCTCTGAGGTACAATATCGACGTTGTGTGGCAGCATGCGCCCCAGGGAGGCATTAAGGGAGATCAGTGTAGCTGGACGCTTTCAATCAAAGTTCTAATGCAGAAAGGAAACAGAAAACTGCGATACATGTAGCAAGGCAAAGGCACACAGCTAAAAAAATTCCTACAGAGTTTACAGAAACAAAGGCGATTTGTGTCTCATTTCGAAGCTAAGCCGGCCAGGTCCATTGAGAAAAAAGCCCGAGAGTGGTGCGCGCACGCCACTGCCAGGCATATGTTTTCAATTATCGTATGCCTGTGGGCACGATAATTGAAAACATATGGGCTTTGGTGCGCGTAACAGACACCAATAGGCCATAGGCGGTGCTACGTGACCGCCTATGGCCTATTGCGTGTTCTGTTAAAACACAGCACACACTCAAAGCCCAATCAAAATGGACCTAGGAAATGAACATGCACGAGCATGTGGAATTTCCAGGTCCATTTTGAAAACCCCTACAAAAAGGCTCGCCTCTGCGAGCACTGCTACGCAGTGCGTCACAAGGGCTCGCCCTAAAAACAGTGTAGGGAAGGTTAGCCACAGTTCCAGTGGGCCAAGGAGATTCTACATAAGTAAGGGAGAACTCCAAAATTGCCACTGGTGAAGTCCTCTCTAGCCCACAAAAAGACCTGACTAGTCAGGCAACTGTCCAGCCTGAGTTGGTGGCTCCTCAGCAGGCAGAACAGAGGTTGTAAAAAGGGTGTTCACTACAACGTTTAGTGGCCCCCTACCCTAAAACAGCAGATAGGCCACCAGAACCCAAAGAAGCCTGTAAGTTAGCCCCTTCACAAACCAGTGAAGAGCTAAAAGTGTGGGTCTGGCACTGACAACTCTCAGTGTCCTCTACTGGGAGTTAGTATTCATGGCAGCACTGTCATTGGCATGGTGGACTAGTCCCATGCCAAATATCAAGCACCCTGACCCTATTGGTCATGGTGGGGTTAATCAAGCAGTGGGTATCCTCTGTGGGTAACTTGGGTTTTGCCCTAGCTAACTTAGAATTTGCGGAGGTAGGCACCTCTGAACCTAAACTAAAAGGATTGCGTAAATACACCAAAGATCTAGAAAAGGAGCAATGGGAATTGGGTCCTGAAACTGTTGAGGTAGGCCAGCTCCCCAGAGGGAATGACCTGGACAGAAGGATGTAAGGCAGAGTATGCCCTGCAACATTCAAATCACTTTCTCTACTCCTCCTTGCCTGAAAGAAAGACTAGGAAGACTCTCCCAGGTTTGGCTAAGTCTCCTGGCATTTGGGCTGGTGGATGCCTGTGTAAGAAGCTGGATTTCTGTTGCTGTAACCCTCCCACTTGTTGCCAGATTTCTGATGCACTTTGACTTGATGTGAAGTGGGTCCCTGCCAATCAGGTTCCCACGGCCTGTGTTCTTTCCCAAAACTGTACCTTTGTACCTCCAATTGGCACCTCTTTGGCCACATGTAAGTCCCTTGTAAAAGGTACCTTGGGTACCAAAGGTACAGTGATTAGGGAAGTCGTCTAAGGGCAGCAGCACATATTGTGCCACCCTTAAAGGTCATGTACCTTAACACACAAACACTGCCATTGCAGGCTGGCTGTTTGCTGCAGAGAAAAGGGAAGGATTGACATGGCACTCATTCCTGGGTGCCTTGCTTGCAACCCACTGCCTCTGGTATAGGTCAGACACCCCTCTAGCTGGCTGTACTTTACCACTCGTGAGGGTAAAGTTATATGAGCACTGTACCCCTACAGTATCGAAGTAAATTCTTAGACATTATAAGTGCAGTAAAGCCATAAAGACTATATGGTCTGGGAGATTGTCATTACAAACTCTACAGCACCGTAATGGCTTTACTGAATTCTGGGAAGTTTGGTAGCAAACCTCTCAGCATAATAGACCCACACTGCTGCCAGTGTTGGATGTATTATAGCATGCACCCAGAGGGCATCTTAGAGATGTCCCCTGAAAAATGACCAGCCTCTGGGGGGTTCCCTAACTGATAAACACCAGCCTGCCACGACAAGCCATTTTTCTGGACCCCTGGGATGTGAGCCTTCGATCCCTGAGCCCAGAAACAAAGCATTTCCTCAGTGGAGGTGATCACACCTACCCAGAGTCAGGAAGACCTATCTGTGGCCAGGAAGCTTCAGAGGCCTTGCCGCCTTGGTAATACATCCCCCAGCCTCTCCTGCTATCAGGAGCAGGCCCCCCTCCTGTCTCCCCACCTTTTCAGTGGGTAGACAGGCGGGAAAATTAGAACAGCCCAGAAGGTGTGCCCACCTATTCCTACTCCACCCATCAGGTGAGGGAGGCGTGGTGAAGCCCACTCTTCAGTGCCTGCCATCTTGCAGATGGCAGGCACTCTCCAATCAGGATTAGGGATCGGGTCTGCCATCACGCCCCACGTGGGGTGAGCATACCAAGGGTGTAGCCTATTGGCTACTGACCTTAGGGACCTCAAAAATGCCACTGAAATACAGTATGTAGGGGGCAGCCATAAACCAAGAAGACAGATTCCATGATCCTATGAAGAAGAAGGGCGAAAGAAGACACCCGCAGAGGAGACTGCAGAGAAGTCCTGAGTTGGCCCAGCCCTGCAGGCTTTCTGCAGTTTAAAGAGATCCTGTGTAAACTTCACCTTGTCCTATAGCCTGCAGCCTCCAAAACCCCTGGGAGGACAGACTGCCTTCAACAAAGACTGGATCTCTTGTGAATAGCAGCTCTGTTCAACAGAATCACCAAAGAAAGACTCAGAGCCTGCTGACGACAAAGGAACCTGACGCCTGGAACCACCACTGCACCCGATGCCTATAGCCCAAGTCTAAGTGGCCCATTGGTCCCAGTGAGGTCCCCCAGCACTCCAGAATATGAGTCCACCATGGGTTGACGTTTCCAGGACTGCCCGACGTCACCTGTAGACTATGCATGGAGACCGCCAACAGCGAATACCCCGGTAAAGTGGCAACCGACCTCAAAAGGCACCCCTGCATCCAGCCGCCCTGCGCCCTGGAGAAGAGGACCTGAGGTGCACCTATGTCCCCTAGCCCTCCACCTTACAATCCGAGCTGTTTGTTCATCCCAGAGACTTCCTTGAC
This sequence comes from Lissotriton vulgaris, assembly GCF_964263255.1. Classification (NCBI taxonomy): domain Eukaryota; kingdom Metazoa; phylum Chordata; class Amphibia; order Caudata; family Salamandridae; genus Lissotriton; species Lissotriton vulgaris. The sequence goes on from NW_028251284.1 coordinate 316,752, forward strand.
TAAGCCTGCAGCCAAAATGCAAAAACGGCAACCCCTTTGAATACAACAGGGCACCCGCTGCCAAAGCATCACCCTGCACCCAGCCACCCCTGTACAGTTGTGGTTGCACTTTGTGTGCTAACTCTGATCCCCCTTTGCCTCGAGCTTAAGCCCAGGATCTTTGCTCCCACAACATTGTGGCCTGCTCGTGAGCAGCCACAATCCGGAAGCCCCCTGTCCCAAATGGGATAACATTAGGCCCCAGCCACCCTAGTGCCACTGAGGGCTCTTCGAGAGTGCATCCTGGACCCTGGGCGAACCCTGGCTCTAACCCCAGACCACCAACTCCCAAACCTAAGTACTTACCTTGAAACTGATAACATTGTTTCCTCCAACAGGACTGCATTAACTGCTTTCTTGTGACAATTGTTCCAAGTGTGGAGTTGGTTTATATGAACCCTAAGCAACTGCATTTGTACAAAAACTGATTTACTTACATTTTCTCTAGGAAATGTCCCAGTGTGATATTTAGGCATATAGCACTCAGCAGAAAAAGTAACTTGAAAAGTAACCTGAAATGTAACATACAAACAATCTAAAAAGTAACTGAAAAGTAATTCCAATTGTTTTATGAACAAGTGACTTACCTGTAACCAACCCAAATGCATTCTACAGCATAAAAACTGTATTTACCTGCGTTATTCTGGCAACGTATTATCACACTTACCTGTACCAGGCCTGGCTTGGTTCTAGAAAATAAAATACAACTAAATAATATTTCTATACAAACACATTGGTCTGAATTTAGTGTTTGAGTGTGTGACATCATTTTGTTGCCTGAGAGTGTACAATAAATGCTTATCAATACTCTCTGATAAAGCCTTACTACTCGCCCACACTACCACAAATAGAGAGTAAGGTATTATCTACTTTAGCCTCTGTTTCCCTTTGTGGATCCACTGGACTCTGTGCACACTATAGCTTACTTTCGTATAGTATATACAGAACCAGCTTCCTATACCTACTTATTGCCACTTTAATAAAGTGGAAATAGGTAGGGATCATCAATAAAACCTACAACTTGCCTATATCTAAAGCCATAACTTAGAACACAGCCAAAGTGTGGTGAAACCTACATGGTTGCCTTTTAGTTTTGTAAGGATAGTCATTAGCCAATGATATACTGCCTTGTGCTCGGCATGTACCTAAGTATCCCCCAAAATTATTGCGGTATACTGCAGTACTATATATATCTAAGTGTTTTGTCACTTAGAACTTTAACAGTACTTCTCCAATTTACAGGTAACACCAGAAACCTATCTTCATATCATAACCTATCTTCCTGCATAATTTCATCTACATCCGTTCTGACTCTTTCACATTACATCTCTTTGGACTACTTTCCACTACAGCACACTTCACTCCACTCTACGCCAGTAAGTTCTATTCCACTCTTGTTTACCCCAGTCTACTCAACGCTATTTAACTCTGTGTCACTCTACTCTACGCCACTCTAGTATATGCCACTCCACACAGTGCCTTTTCAATCTATGCCACTTCACTCAACACTATTCCATTCTACGGCACTTGACTCTAAACCACTCTATACTACTTCACTCTAAGTTATTCCAGTCTTTGCCACTCCACTCTGTGTTACAGCACTTCACGCACTCCACTGAAACTGTACCTCACTTATTTTTACAGTGCACTGCTTATAATCTTTCTTATTACATCACTTATACTATATGAAATCATAGCTTTCATAAAAATACTAATATCATCTCAAATAAAATAATTTGTGAGAACACTGTGCATCTTAAAGGTGCATGAGATAGTATTGCAGTGTGACTAGTGAGTTTACAGCACTGTATTTAGAGGTTCCTGTGTTATAGAATTTGAAGCTGGTGAGTAAGTTATATATTTATGACATAACTATAACTTCGGAATTTCTGATATTTTTGTAGTTTAGGTTTGGTTTGTATAGAAACAATAATTAAAGTTTTTCTAACTCTAATTTAGGACCTGATTTAGAACTCAGTGGACTGGTTACTCCATAACAATGAATGACGGATATCCTGTCTGCCGTAATCTAAATCCCATGGGATATGAGTACTCAGTTTTAACCTTTTATGGCATTTGAGATGCACTAATTGCATTAGAAGTGCGCATCAAGAAGGAACGTTGTATTGTTGCTGACAAAATGTATGTTTAGCTGCGTCATCATGACAAAGTCAATCAAGTGTACATCACAGTGAGGTGCATGAGGAAGATTAACAGAAATAGAACAGCAACTGACTATTGGCTCTGCAAAATCAATTTCATATCTTGGAAATCCTAAGTGAGTGGGAGGCAAAACACCAGTTTTTTTTTTTTAAATAAAAAAATGAATTGGTTTTGAGGAGATGATCGATGCAGAGGATGCTGAGTGTGGACAGCAAGACACCCTGTACATTTGTTGTAAATATTTGCAAAGGGAAGGATAAAGTAATGCTAGGGATTGTCTGGAGTGTGGCAGGATAACAGGTATTCCTTTTTGGAGGGAGGTGATATAGGTATGGCCAGTGGTTGAGGAAATATGTCTCAAGACACCAAATGTAACACAAGGAAAGGCACTGAGGGAGGTGAGATTACAGTGCATATGGCTCTCCCATGACGCCTCTATCCCGGCACAGATGGTAAAATCAGGGACAAATGATTTGGGTGTGCCATACATAACATACACAACAAACATAAAAGTGTAGATTGGTGTCAGTGAATAACATCAATATTTTTCACATGAGGGTTTTGACAAGCATCATAAATAAATCAAGCTTCAATCTCATTTTCTTTTTGATGTCACTCAGGATCTCAGAAAGCAAACCGTCTACACACGTGTGTGAAATGCTTGCTAGTCATACATGTTTCATTGCTCAGGGAGAAACTGTAAAACATCTAATTGAGTAATTGTCATCAACATTTAGTTGTGCACTAAATGAAGCATTTGACCATAAATATAATTCAGCGAATAGGAGCAAAAACACATGCAAAGGATGATGGCCCTCAGTGGTTCAAGTTAAACTGGGAGAGCAGTGACATTCACAGTTAACCGATCTTGAACTTTGGGAAAATACAAAATTGACGGTAGTTCAATGTGGCAATACATTTGTGTTGGAAGGTGCACATGAAATTGCCTTGTGTCTTCTCTTGTCAAATCGTGTTATGTAAAAAAAAGTCTGAACAATGTTTTGTTAGCAGGAATCATTTTGAGAAGGTCAGAAGAGAGGTAATTGAAAGGCCAGCCTTATTGGCCCCTATACCACAAATGATAGATTAATTCTGAGGGCATCCATGCGAACTCATTTAAAAAGAATGTCATGCACCTGAGGAAATATATTCATTTACTGAATACTCACTTTTGACTTAAAGCATCAACTCTTAAAAACTAAATAGACCAACTTATTCCATTGCTCTTGATAACATTCAGAGCTTATATTGGCTGCCCATCGAATAGGAAATACTGAAGCTGGCTGTTAGGCTGACCAACAGCTATTCAAACTATCACCACTGAAATTACTTATATGCAAGTATCTAGTTATTTAGTATGGGTATGCAGGAAACCTCTATGTTTTTTACTATGTGATAGGTTGACAACCCCAGCTTAGTTCAAACATATATTTGATTTCTCTGAATGATGAATAGTGTTCTATCCCAACACCAGTAATGATTCTTTCTTTTCACCACAGCCTGTAAGTTTGACCCTTGTACCCTACCACTATCCAGGTTCAAAACATAGATGCACAATATGACGGCCCTCAAACTCTAGCCCATGGGTACTCACAAACATTTTCTCGGGGGCCAAAATTGCAGTCTAGATTGTGGCCGAGGGCCGCACAGATGGACCTGAGCAATGGGGGCAGGGTCGGTGGGAGGGGAGGGGTCAATGGGGGCAGGGTAAAAAAAAGTCACCCCCTTTCAAAACATTACTAGATATTCAAAATGTGATGTATGTATGTACGCTGAATAAATACTGTCAATATTTATATTTTTTTTACTGGGATCTGTGGGTTTCTGACCATAGTTTTCCATCTTTGCCTTGTTTTGACAAGTGTTGACGTACCATGTTTGTGGGTCCCAGGGCCGTGAATCTTGTAGCGCGTGTAAGTGCTCCAAATGTTGGCCCTGGGTATCATTTTTTGCCAGCCGCCGCGCTGAAAATGCAGCAGTGACGCACACCACCACCACTCGCTCTCGTGAGTTAAGTCAAGTCTGGGGTGTGCTGGGCCCTACACTCAATGACTCTGCACCTAGGTTCCGCTCCTGAGCCCTACACTCAATGACTCTGTGCCTAGGGTCTGCTCCTGGGCCAACACTCAATGACTCTGCGCCTAGGGTCCACTCCTGGGCCAACACTCAATGACTCTGCGCCTAGGGTCGGCTCCTGAGCACTACACTCAATGACTCTGCACCTAGGGTCTGCTCCTGGGCCTACACTCAATGACTCTGCACCTAGGGTAGGCTCCTGAGCCCTACACTCAATGACTGCTCCTAGGGTCCGCTGTGATCCTATGCATTAACTCTGACCCTGCGCTCTAACTCGGACCCTACCATATGACTGTTTCATTCTTGCCATATTCCTCTACTTTACCCCCTCATCCTACCTCTACCTACCAATTTGGCCTTAATAATTCACTTTTTTCCTGACCCATCCCACAGCTTGGCGCTCTGTCACAACTTTACTCTTCTCCTATTGTTTTACCCTCACTGTACACCACTCATTATACCTCTCTCTCTACCCTTGGTTCTTTCCTTATCTCATAAATGCCTCTCACACTGCCCCTACCCCCGCTTTCTATTACTAGAATCTCAATCTGCTCCTAGTACCTCTCTGCTTCCTCTGTCTGACCCACCAACCTCATTATTCCACCCCTCTTCTCTCTGCTTATACTCATTTCCTGGCCCTTCTATTTCACTATGCTCATAGCCTGTCGTTTTGCACCTACTCTGGCCCCAACGTCTTAACCTGCATCCACTCTCTCCACACCTTGACTTTTTAACACTGCTCCTGCTCTCCTTCCATTACACTCTACTCCCTATCTGGCCTCACCTTTTTGGTGCCACACGTGTCTATTTTATTCAGCTTTATGTATCTCACTCTCCTCCTAACTTATCAAACTACCTAGCCTCTCATTGTGCCCTAACACCTCATCCTAGGCCTAACCTCACATTGCACGCTAACACACCACTCTAACCCTACCCTCTTGCTGTGCCCTACTGCGTCACTCAGCACCTACACACTCATTGTGCCTGTACACCTGCGCTCTACTGAAGGTTTTCTCTACTGATAAGCCAGTCCCTTTGTCCTTCCTGCAGTTCTGCTTTACACCTTCACTTCACAGCTTCCGTTCACTCTGCTGCTAGCTCATAGTTGTTGGTTCCATTATTGTCGTACCCCTCACTATTTCCTTGCCCATGTCCCTGACTTGGCACTCACCTTCCATATATATCTCTCAATATAGTCCTTACATGTAGAGCAGCCCACCCTTCTTGTCCTTACTCTGCTCCTGCCCCCTCATGCTTTTCATAACCTGCAATACCCTTACTCTGCGCTCATATTTCACGTTGCTCCAACTCCCTCGCTCCCTTCTCTTAACCCATAACCTTTCCATACCTCCTCATTGCGCTTCTCATTCTGCTTTTATGCTTTGCTCATAAGGAGCCTGCCCCTTCCCCTTACCTCTACCGGTTCATTCTGCCTCCGCCCTCTATGTTCACACTGTGCCCTTGTCCCCTCAGCTCTGACTTTACCTAATGTGTTCCAAAACCAATAACTATTTGCTGTTCAGTTCTGCAGCACCTGATGTTACATCTGTTCCACGACACAGACAGGTAGTGTTGGATGACTGAAAAGTAATACACTTTCTAAAGCAATGCACAAAGCAAGCTGAATTGCCTGTAAAGAATGTTAGAAATATTGTCCGCAACACAGGCACATACATTTTTCACTCGGAATCGCATAATTTAATAAAGTAGGGAAGCCGGGTTTTTTCTAAAATGATCGTACTGGGCTGCTCACGAGGCATATAACTTTGTGTTTAAACTGTATCTCCTCCAATTCCACCTGTAAACTTTAGCACCACTGTTGTGAAACGAGAGCCTGTAGCATCCCATACACCTAAAGTGAAGTCATGCCATAAAATGAAAGGCTAGGCGCAGCCAATGATTCATGTGAGGACATCGCTGGATCCTTATTTTATTTATTCTGTTTACACTACGAGCATGCTCTGACACCATGAGGAAAGAAACTCTGGGCTCGGCTAAAACCCTGACCAGGGGCCTTAAAAACATACATTTAACTACAGAGACAGCTCTGTTTTACCAGCACCAATTGAAAGATTAAAGAGGCCACACTGTTTGTGAGCAGCACGTACAGGCAGCACAGCCTTAATGGCAGGGTGAGCAGGTGACGCCAGAGAGGCAGATGAGGGTTGGGGCTAAGGGTGAGCATGCGAGACACTGGTTGTCCACGCATGCCCTTTTCATGCTTTTCCCGACAAATGCGTTCCTGAGGAATAACAACAGACCAAAATGGGGCCGATTTCGTGCCTGCTGATTTCCACAGGGGCCGCATTGAATGGCCTGGTGGTCCGCAATTGGCCCGCGGGCCGTACTTTGAGTACCGCCGCTCTAGCCCAACAGAGCAGCAAAGAACAAAACTTACCAGAAAACCTGAATGTGTGCAATAGCAAAGCAAAAATAGAGATGCCTACAGAATTTTGAAGACAATAGGCGACCAAACATTTTTTCATTTCAGAAAATCAACTCTGAACAGCTAAGGAAACGTTTTATACTGAAAGAATTTAGCAAATTAGGAAAGGCGTAACATTTGCAGCACCTAGCACTTAATACACTTCACACTCAATTATCACATTTCTAGATGTTTCAAAAATACAAAAGCAAACAAACTCAATCATAGAAGAAAATTAAACATGCAAACATAAACCATAAACTTTCTTCGAAATGAGAAATCATCTAAACTGGTTAATTGTGCACAAATATATTTGGGTCCTTAGTTTAAAGCTTAGAAAGAAGAGAATCAGAGAGACGAACAGGTTTGTAGAAGAAACTGTTATAGATAACAATAAAACTACGTACTCAAGAGGTGTGTGTGTGTGAGTGTATGTGTTTTTTTACCTTGATAATTCAATTGTTTACTGAGACACAGCTCCAGTTATTTTGCAACACTTCTAATTGAACTACCTGGAAGGTCACATCTGTTCCATTAAATTAAATGAGTACAATGTTACTGTGAAAAGGGAACCTTCCTTTTTCAGACAGATGGGATATAAATTCACGAAACACTCATTAGCATACCTTATATCTAAAACATTTCCATCTGTATCATTAAAGAAATTTAAGAGCAGGGTTTCTTTAATCCTGTAATCCACACTCTTAACACTCTCCCCCATAGCCATAACACATCTAAATAATACTTAAGCCGTATCCTTAGGCCGTATACCTTATACTCCAATTTGTTAAACTCTGCTCTCTTAACCCTCTAACCCTGCACCTAAAAGTGTAAATACCTATTACTGTATATCCCACAATATTAAACCCTATTCTCTATAATCATCATAACCCTAACTCTTAACCCTTTAAATCCTTAACACTATAATTAAAACCCTTAATTCTTAAACCTGTACCTTAACTATTATACTCTTAACCCAAAACTACACATTTCTAACCCCATAACCTCACATCTATTCCCCTAATGCATAATCCTTATCCTGTTAACTTTAAAATAGAGTCTCATCTTTTGGCTTTAGTATGTGTGTGTGTTTGTGTAAGTGTGCATGGATTCTGGAAATACATAGGCCTTTGGAGGTAGAACAAAGTCTCACTTCTATTTTAGATAAATATGAGCATAATGATTTAGAGTCAAAACGTACTAGAAGTCCCATCCATGATATCACAACTGTATTATAGTCTAAGGCACTGATAATATGGTGGAAGAAGTATCTGTCCCATTTTGAGTATCCCATTCACATACTCTGAATAATAACCTCAGTCAAGCAATTTAATGCATAAGTGAACTTACCAGTGGTAGTAGTATTCAAGCGCAGTAATTAATGTTAGTGTGTAAAGAAATTGCAGTTCTCACAAGCTAACTCAGGTCCAAACTAGTCTTTCCAAGTCTCCAAGAAAAGTGACCACTGCGCCTGAGATCTAGAACTCTCATCCTCAGTGTCCTAGGCAACAGGAATGGAGCCATTATGACACTGTCAGCAACCATCTGCTTGGCTTGTTATGTTTCTATTTCTGCTAACTGGCAATGGCCGATGATGTCACAGACACAGAATCTGCATGGGGTGGAAGACTAAGTTGAGAATCCTTGTGTTTGGGAAATTCCAACAAACAACAGAAGCGGAATTATCCTTAAAGAAAATGCAAAAAAGGTCATAGTTATTCAATAAGCTTTGTTCCAATGGCACAGTGTAAACAAATTATGTCTGCACATACACTTTGTCACTGGAACCAAGCTATACCTGTCTGATGGGCCCTGACTAGGGCAAAACCAGTCCTGGGTTGCTTGTGTTCTGTTTCAGGGAGAACATTGCCTGTTCCCGTTAGAGCAGTGTCAAGACTGATTTGACTGGGTCGAAACTGAGGTGACATGGTATGGAAAATAATAATGGATCGGGATGAGCCAGAGCAATTAGTAGACGATGAGATTAATTCAATCATACCATCCATTACTTTTCTGTACACTTTAATAAAAAAGCAGACATTGTTTTGTACTTTGTACATCATGGGAAGGGTTTCCTAATTTCCAGTTATATTTGTTGTCAATTCTTGTGAGACTTTTCATCATTATTAGTAGGGTATGTATGTTTAAAGTTGTAAGGTTTACAATTAAAAGTACAATTTACCTACCTGTACCAAGTCCTGCTTGCTTCTAGAAATAAATACAAGTATACCTTTTTTATACTTACCTAGTTGATCTAGATTATGTGTGTGCAATCAGTCTTGATTCAGTGAATGCAATAAATACTTAACACACCCTCTGGATTAGCCTAACATCTCGCCCACACTACCACAAAGGGAGCTGTTAGTACTTACCTAATTTAGCCTCTGCTATACCTTTGGGGAATCCCTGGACTCTCTGCACACTATAACATACTTGGTTACAGTATATACATAGCCAGTTTCCTACAATGCATATGATTGATTAATAACATTTTGGGTCTTTTTACATGGGCACCTCTTACTCCATGGGCACAATAAAGTGAGGATGGACATTGGTTGGTTTTCTTTGTGGGTAAATGTTTGTTGGATGTTAACTGCTCGGAGAGATGAAAGTCCATTATAGAGGTTTATTGAAAAGTCAGTGTGGGTCTCTTGGAAAAGACAGGGGTTGTGATTTAGTGAGGGCATGTGCTTGGCGTAATGAGGAGTGGCAGGTAGCAAATACTTTTAGTGGGTGTAACTGCCATGAGCTGTGACAAGAATATGTAAGCTGTAGGCTCAAATCTTGTGATTTTGGGATATACCTAAGCACTGTTTTTCAGAAAGACTGGATTTGTTGAGGTGCTAAGGCAGCATGTATTCACATGGTCAGAGTAGATGATCTCAAGTATTGATCTCTCAAAGGGTCACAAGTCACAAAGGTTCTTGCAGCACAGTCAGCAGGGGTGATAGCACAGTGGGAGCAAACACTGATTTCTCAGATGATCACAGCTTGTAGGAAGGTAAGATCCTTCTGGATGTATACCCCCTCTATTTTCTTGGTGCTAAGTGGGTTTTTGACTAGTCTGACTGGGATCCTGCTAATCAGGTCTGCAGTCCATCGTCTTTCTCCTTAAACTGTCGTGTTATGTACTTAGGAACACCCCAGATTGGATACTGGGGTACCCTTGTCAGTCCTTAGTATATGGTACCCATGGACCCGGGGCATAGTTGTCACAGAGGTCTCCCAAGGACTGCAGCATGTATTACGCCACCCACGAGAGACCATTCAAAACAGAACTACAGGCCTGCCATTGCAGCCTATGTAAAGAGGTGCATGCACCACTTACGAAAGATAACGGTTTACCATATCTAAGGGTCACTGCACTTAAAATCTATAAGTCACCCCAATAGCAGGCTTTTGCAATCTGAGGGCAGGGTGCTTGGTTCCAAGTGAGAGGGTTCCCTGCATGAGCAGGGCGCCCCTGCAGCCTACAGGGTCCATTCTCCCGGGTTGTCAGTGAAGCAGCCACATACTAATATAGAGGAGCATTGCGTGACCGCCCAATGACCATCTCAAACACGGCTGCAATGAGCTCTATCATGTTTGGTGTCAAACATGTTGGAATCATATCCCCACAGCGTTACCGTTGTGGGAGGTTTGATTCCACCCACCGGTAGAGCCCTCCGTTAGGCTCTCAGTATTTCCGATGTCAGCCTTCTAGTCCCAGACAGCACAAAATGGTTGCTGCCGACCAGAGACACATTTATGCCCTCCTTCTGCTGAGTCAAGCTTGAGCAGGGGAAGGCAGGATAATAGGCATCCTGTCACAGTGAGGTGTGATCACCTCCTAGACAGGATTTAGTATAATTTGGCTGGGTGGGTGCGCTTGCCAGCACCTGAAAGTCTGAATGAGGAGCACATTTGGTGTCCCTGTGCATAGTCCAGTTCAAACCAGTCCTAGAAGCTGTTGGCTCCTGCTCTGGTGTGAAACTGTACAAAGGACATGGGAGTAACCTCCCCCCTGTTCTAACCCTCCCCGGTCTCCTGAATCTTCTCAATCCCTTCCTTAGGGTACTTTAGGGCTTACCTGGGTGTAGGTCCCTAGATTCGTTGTGGACAAGATTCAGAACTGAAACTACTGCACTTCTACTGTCTGGGCTCTCTGGACTTCGCTGGACTTTGATTGGGCCTGGCTTCGTCTCCCTTTGAGTCTGCTGCCTTGTCTGTGCCTGTGCAACTTACAGAATCCATGCAGGGCCTGTGGAGCATCCAAGACACCTGAAGATAAACTCCCTTGTAGTGAAGGAGTCACTCCCCTGCATTCACAGGCACCGCAACACTGCTGACCGGTCTGCTGATCCCGAGCTCCTACGGACTCTGAGGGGTTCGACAACACAGTACATGTCCATTGCAGCCTGAGCTGCCCTCTCACTCAGTTTGGGGCCAGAATCCCTGGTGAGGGTTGCGATACCCGAACCCCTGTGCACTGCGTACATTTGAAAGTGCAAATGCTTATTGGCAATTCTGCAGCAAGTGCATTGGGCTCCAAGTAGCGCAGCCTCTGGCAACCTCTGCTGCAAAGATCTTCATCCATATCACACCATGTGCTCCGTATCCTGTTGTTTTGTAAAGCTGCAAGAGGTCCTCCTGCGACTTCAGTGTCTTCGACCTGTGGGTCCTATAGAGGGTCAACTATGTCTTCTTTTGGCTTCCCTGATTGCTCAAGACTTGCCCGGACTCCCCTGCTGGTGGTGAGCCTCCTGGACCGTGCTGGTCCTATTCCTGCAACTACTTGTCTCCCTGTATGTGTTGCTTTTGCCAAGGCTTGTTGGTGCTCCTGCCGGACACCGACACCTCAGCACTCGACATACTTCATGGGACAGCTCGTATCTGACTACTAGTCAGCATCGCCTGGTCGCCACAGCTGGAGTGTCAAGGTCATTGACATCTATCGTGTAGCACCCGACATCGGTGTGCATACGTCTACCGAGCCTCTGGTCTATCTCAAGTAACCCAGACTCTGTCCCCTCTCCTTTCAGGTACTCTTCATCAAGAATCCATGTTTGTATTCCTACAGACACTTTCTCCTCTTCCAGCAGTGGCACTTTCCCGAGGCCCTCCATTGTGTTCAACTGTGGTTTTTGACGCCACATCACACCTATGCACCTGGCTTACCTCGGATAGGTAACTGGTACCACAGTATCCACGGGTGGGTTGGCTCTCCAACCTCCTGTCTTCCATGGGGTTTCCTCAGGGTCCACTGGGAAGGGTCCATAATCTTTAAAAATCCAACCGCAACTTACATGTAGAGTTGTACGGCGCCTGCGATCGTGTTCTCACACTACACGGGCCCTCTGTGGGGTCCCTGTCTACTTTCCCTGGGTGGTTCCTTGCTCCCCAGCAATTCTACGTCCTCTTGCCATTGTCCTGACTCGAGTTGTGGGGCGCGAATCACAGAACTAAGTTAAGACACAATCCTAAACTTACTACCATTTTGGTATTCACAAAAGGCACTTACTCATTTTCGTATTCACAGAAGGCACTTACTCATCAATGAGTAAGTGCCTTCTGTGAATACCAAAATGAGTAAGTGCCTTCTGTGAATACCAAAATGAGTAAATGGTAGTAAGTTTAGGATTTTGTCTTAAGTTAGTTCCGTGAATCGGGCCCATGGTTCTTTATCACTTTTTAGGTCTCACCTACGCAGCGGGCATGCGCTCCATAGGAGACCTTTAGTGATCGATTCAGTTTTAGCCCCAAAACCGTGCACGCGTTTCATTGCTTTCAATGGCAACACGTGCACATTTGGCGATTCCCTTGCGGGAGTAAGCTTTGAAGCCATCTGTATGTAATTAACAGATGGTTTCAAAGCTCACTCCGGCAAAGGAAACAGGCACAGGCCCCCTCCTCTCTCCCCTCCCCCTGCTGCCTCCTCCTCTCCTCGTCAGCGCGAGGTGCGCGTGCATATTTTTTCTTCTTTTTTTTCTACAACGTGCCCGGTTCTGTTCCCATCGCCCATTTCTTCACAGCTCGTTTCCACTTATAGCGTCCTATAAATTAAATTGTACCACCAAAAAGCGGGGCTTTGAGGCGATGCACTGAATGAAAACCCTCTTCGGTGACTCCGTGGACAGAACGCAGGGGTTAACGTGCTGACAGCCCCCGTGAAGTGTTTGCGGTCGCTGCCATCTACCCATCCGCCCTCCCACCCGTCCTTCCTCCCGCAGTCCGGTCCGCGCAAACCCCCTCTGACGACTGTGCATGAAAGTCTCCCGGACTGCGGGAGGGAGGACGGGCGGGCGGGCGGAGGGCCGGGACTCGGCTCACCGGGGCCCCTGCACCAGGAGGAGTTGGCAAGCAGGGCAATTGTAGCAGTAAAATGACACCATGCTTCTCCCCCATTTTCTAATGAAATCCGCCGAGTGGGAGAGCAAAAGGAGTTGGAAGCGCCTTTCCTTGGAGACTTTCGCCGTAGGTTCGGGCTCCGGTAACTTTTTGTTTTGTTTTTTGTGAGCATCTTTTAATGTTTCCTGTTTTGTAGAAGTGCCGGCAAGAGATTCACCAAGAACGCTTAAGACCGCTCAGTTACAGAAGAAACTGTTTCGGATGGACGGAGGTGTGCCAGGCATGACGCAGCAGAGAAAGTTTGTGAGTAAACACTTCTGTGGTGTTTGGGCGAAAAATTAGCCCCGACTGCGGGCGACGAGGGGTGAAAATATTCAAGTCTATTTTCTACCTTGTTCATCTGCTTCAGCAGCTAAATGGGTCCAATTCTATTTATTTCTTCTTTTTAATGTTCTTTTGTTATTCCTGTCGCCGTCCCGAAGTTGCCAGATCAGGCGTCCAAGTCTGCTCTGTAAATAGACCTTTGATTTTTTTGTTTGTTAGTGGTTGCACAATAATAGGCTTGATTGGCAAGGACAGAGCAGTGACAGGGTTGACGGAGGGAAGATTGGTAACAGTTGAAGCTAGGTACACGGCTCCAGGGGGCTGCCTGGTAAGGGGGCGCTTCTGCTCAGGAGGAAGGGGAGGTGGGATGCTGAGGTTTGCATGGTGGGGCGGAGGAGAACGATGGTTGCCCTCTCCTTAGTGTCCAGTAAGGAGCTGGAGGTGAGGGCCTATAAGGGGAGGGGGCCATCTGAGCCAGTCCAGCCTGAAGCAAAAGGGCTGTACTGATAGTGGCCCATTACACGAAGGTGGGCGGACACAGGCTGGCATTTTGGAGCAGAAGACAGTACTATCCCTTATTGGTCTTCTGCCACTTCACTGTCTGCAACGGAGCCCCACCATTCTCATTTTGACCTACAGCATTACAGCCTGCTGCCGGGGGCTATACCAGTTGGTAAGGCCCTCTCTCCCAGTTATAGACCCAAACCACAAGCGAGGGCCTTCAACGAGGGCAGCCGCCTTTACCGATTAGTGTGCCCTGACGGATAAGGGCTACAATACTACTGGAACATTTCACCCTCTGAGGGTAGAAAGTTTTAAATTACACAGGCAGAAACAGAACAAAAAATATTAGAATGTTGGTGCTTAGGGGCCCATATCCTGCGTTATTGGCCCTTTCCCTCGCCGCATGCCATTGTCCTTTTATAAAAGATCTGCAAATGTGTATGTGCCTGTAAAAGTTATTACAACGCTATAAAGTGGTAATCAGATGAGTTACCTGACATTAACTGTCATTTCATTTGAAGCGCTTTGTTCACAAGATTTGAAAACAAAGTTGCTCTTATACTTCCTTGTTGTGGGTTTGACTCCCTCCCCTGCTTGGCACCGACCACCCACCAAGGGTTAATTGCGCAGATCGAATCGACGTCAAGGTTTCCCAACCCGTCCCTGTCACACTTGCATGCTGCTGTCTGTCTGTCTCTTTGCAGCCTTTTTCCACTCTCCTGTCATCCTTAAATGGCCTAGCCACGCGCCTGGCCTGGAAATGACCGAGGCACTCCAAGTTTATTTCGCTGACTGTCACTAGGTTCCACTAGCCTCTCGGAGGGAAGGGCCCGCATGTCGGGAATCCCCAATATCCGAGGAGGCACATCTGCGAGCCACTGCACCCAGAAGGCTTGTGGGCAGGCTCCCTGTCCCGAAATGTCTCTCTTAGGTGTTGGTGAAGTGTCAGAAAGTGAAATGCAGACACCAGCTCTAAAATGGGGTGCATGTGAAGGTGAGGCCTAGCACTGGAAGTCTGCAGGCCGGCTATCTTTGTGGGATTTGGGTGAGAGGTGATATGTGGAGAGCCTTGGGTTCCTTAGATACTCTACGGCTGTGGCCTTTTAAGTGCAGAAAACATGCAAAACATAAGGCGGTCAGAGAAAAGCTATTATTGAATGTATAATTTTTAAAATGTGCCTTTTGGTCTTGGAATATCATCCGTGATCTTAAACAGGCAACACTAATGTATTTTTGTCATTGCAGAAATTAGCTTTCCTTTTGCTCACAACACTAAAATAACAAGCATGGGCATAGCCAATAGGTCTCGCCTTTGGGACCTTGTAAGTGTTTAACCATGCAACAGTTAATGTTGTTGCAGCAAGGACTTTGTGCTGCATAACTAAATACTTCTAAGGTTCCAAAAGCAAGACCTATTGGCTATGCCAATGCTTGTTTAGTATATGGTTTGGTCCCCCCCGGGGTCCACAGTCTATTTGTGCTATTTACTGTGATTTCTTTGCTATAGTATTGTGTGCTTTGTGTATATCTCGGTGTGTGGTTCTTTTTCATTTAATCTATACTATAAGATTACAAGCTGCTTTACACTCCTTCAAGACTAAGCTTGAAGGCTGCTCTCCACCGCTACCACTTGGATAGCTTTCTAAGGTTGTCTGAGACCTCCTCAATCACTATAAGGGTTGTCTGGACTGGTGCAGTGGACAGCATGTACCAGGCCAGCCTCTCACACAACTCACAGAAAGAAGTGATGGAGTACTCATCATTCATAATTGTAGTTCACAAGTTTGCTGTGCAATGATCATTCAGGGGACTAGGGACCCGTTATTCAGAGTATTAACATCAATTACTCGTATGAATTCCTGACATTTTATTCGAACATTTTGTTTGAATATTTGTATATTTATCTGTATTAATACTCCATTATAAGACATGTTATTTGTTTTCAGGGATGATGTGCACTGTTAACCAATTTTGGTGTCTGTGTTGTGGATTTTATATGTTTTAGTCATGCTGCTTATAGTAAAAACCCTCACCAGAATCAATATGCCAAAACTGACATACATTTGGAGGGGAAATGTTTCCTTGACTATTCTAGTTAAATTTCACTGCATGTGAAGTAATAAGTCAAAGGACACACCTCACTCACATGTAGTTCAGACTCACAATATCCATGATGAAGTAAATCTCTCTTTCTCTCAAGCTAAAACAGCCTTAAACTTCTCTCTCCACCTATCCAAGGAAAGTGAACACTGCATGGAAAGTGACCTAGAACACTGAGGCTTCCTGATCTCAATCTGAAAGCCTCAGCCTCCGTGTTCTAGGCTCCAGTAATGGAGGCATTGTGACATCATTAGCAATTCCAGGCTTGTTTTATTTCTATCTGTGCAGCCTGGTAATGCTTGATGATGTCACTGACACATCATCAGGAATGGTTGGAATATTTGCCATAAGATGCCTAGTGTTTTTGGGATGTTCAGTTAGGTAGCAGAAAGTGTGTACTCCAAAAGAAGGGAATCTCCACATTTGTGAATTGAAATGGAAGGTGCATAAAATCTATGAATGTTTCTGCCTTGCTCACCAGATTCAAACATTTTACTACTGATCTGAAAATGTGGAATCTCTAGGCTATTATGTGATTTGCTCACTATTAATATTTTTATGTTATGTTTGACTATCACAGAGAGTCATTAGCATGAATGCCAGAATCCAAATCCTGTTATTGCTATGACATGGGAAACCTGAGAGAAAAAAGTTGTTTCACACTGTTGCAAACTGATAAATGTATTTATTTATTTGCTTGTTTGTATAGCACTAGAATCGACCCCAAGGGGTATCTCTGCGCTTCATCGAGATATGGGTGGCAGAATAACTCCAAAGAGTTAGTCAGAGAGGAAGAGGGTAGTCTTCAGCTGCTTTCGAAATTGAAGATGGTCCAAACACTTCCTCAAGGGCAGTGGCAGTTCGTTCCAGTAACGTGGGCCAAGATGGGATAAGGTCTTTCCTCCTAATCTTGCTCTTCTTACTCGTGGCACCGCAAGCAGAGATTTCATACTTGAGCGGAGCGGTCTTAAAGGAGCGTACAACATGAATTTTCTCAGAGAGATATGCAGGGCCTGAGTTAAGCAGTGCCTTATGAATAGTACAGCAGATTTTGAACTTTGACGGATGGGGAGCCAGTGCAATTTTATCAGGAGAGGGCGGGAGGGAGTCCTAGGGGGGACATTGAGGACCAATCGTGCCGCCGTATTCTGAACCATCGGTAGTCTTGCCAATGAGGCCTCATTTGCAGAGACTAACAGGCCATTACAATAGTCCAGGCGACTTAGTACAAGTGCCTGGACAAGTATCTTCCGGGACGAATCCGGTAGTAGGGGGAAAACTCGACGGAGTAGGCCTACTGTATGAAAACATACCCCAGCTGTTTGAGTGGCATGCTCTTTCAGAGTGAGTGCCTGGTCCAGCCTAATCCCTAGGTTTTTAACTGACATCTTAGGGATTGGAAAGGGGCCTAGATCTATCGGCCACCATTCAGGAGTCCATAGACGGGGTGCCTCTCTGAAGAGCATGATTTCAGTTTTTCCCATATTGCACTGGAGGAAGTTGATTCGCATCCAGTGAGATATTGCTCTCATCCCCCTAGAGAAGGCCGCCTGTACTGCAGGAGTGAAGCTATTGAATGGAAAACGTAGCTGGGTGTCATCAGCGTATGAGATTGGAATAAAGCCATGGGCTCTCACAAGATTGGCCAAGGGAGTAATATAGATATTAAAAAGTGTAGGACTCAGACATAAGCCCTGCGGAACTCCCTTGGACAACCCAGCAGGGGCCGATCGATACGGGCTCAGGTTGACGATCTGAAAACAATAGGATAGAAAACTTCTCACCCACTGCAGAGCTGTTTTCCTCAGCTCAGCCTCTTCCAATCTATTAATCAAGATGTTGTGCGAGATTGTGTCAAACGATGCGGATAGGTCCAACAGCACCAGAATCATAGAATGGCCCCTATCTAGGGTCATCCTGATGTTTTCCGTGACCACCAGAAGAGCTGATTCGGTGCTGTATTTGCTCCTAAAACCGGACTGGGAGGAATCTAAACAACCCGTACATTCGACAAAATTGGAGAGGTGGTTGTTTACATGTTTTTCCATTAGTTTGTCTGTAAATGGGAGGAGTGAAATAGGGCGGAGGTTGAAAAAATCCATCCTGGGGAGTGTAGCATTCTTCCGAATGGGCCTGACCTGGGCAACTTTCCACTCCAGAGGTACGTGTCCCTCTCCAAGGGAGAGATTAATGAGGGATTGCATGGGATAGGACAGACTCTTGGCCAGGGAAGGAAGAATCCTAGGAAAATCGGCGTATATCCTGAGCTAAGAACTTATCAATGTTAGAGTCCAAATATTAAGTCCAATGATTCACAGTATCTTCGTTTTATCTTCTTTTATTATCCATTCATGGGTAAATCCAATCTTCTCCAAAAAAGCATACAATAGCCGCTGCCAACACGTGTTTCGTCTTGGTCTGGAGACCAATTGACTTCGTCAGGGCATATAATAAGAGTAATGCGCAATGAAATTCTACGTGGTATTCCTACTCCATAAATAGTATCTACTCGTGAGTTATTTTAAAGGTATCTCACAAAATTCAAAATGATTCTCCAAATATGTCAGTAAAACGCAAAGTCCATATCTTCTATCCTTTGTAATTAGTAGGAAGAGTATAGGAATAACCGTGTCAGAATCACGAAAAGTATTGGTGATTCACTCGTGTCCTCCGAGTGCAGAGTCGTATTCCCGGACTGATCAATGCCGGCGGCGTGTAGTGAGGAAGAATCCTAGCAGGGATGTGGTCAGCAGGGGAGTCAGACTTGATTTTTTTAATCAATAATTCAACCTCATTCAGCGAGATTGCTGGAAAGTTTTCCAATAGCTGAGGTTTCATAGAATTAAGCTGGTTACTGCCCTCCTGGATCTGCATCACGCCACCTGGTCTGGTAATTTTTCCATAAATCAGTTCTATTTTTTGTATAAAGTAGAGAGCAGTATTGTCACATAAAGATTGTGATGAGGCCTCTATACTTTCACAGGCTACTGGATTAATAAAGGAGTGTAGAATTTGATAGAGGGTTTTAGAGGAGTTGCCAGTCTCCGCTAGCTGTGTAGTAATGTACGATTTTCGTGATGCTTTTATATTTCTATGATAGCTGGAAAGAGCCAATTAAAACTTCTCTTTGTCTGTGTCATGATGGGAGAGACGCCGTTCTCTCTAATTTCCTACATTGTTGTTTTTGGGCTCGTAGTTGGGTAGAGAACCAAGCTGCCTGTGGTCTATTAGAGGGACTCGGGGTAGCCTTTAATGGTGCAATACTATCAATAGCTGTAAGAACTGCCAAATTGTGTCTAGACAGGGCATCCTCAATGTTATCAGATGTACGAATCTGAGATCCCAGAAATCTTGTATGAAAGCTTTCATCTGTGACCTTCTTCCACTGCTTATGGAGGGAACGTATAGGAGGTTTGGGTTTTTTGCTAAGTTCACGAGGTCCTGAACAGAAAACTCTATCACCGAATGATCTGACCAAGTAAGTTGTTGCGGGGGGCCACACTGAATCAAGGATGAATTTGAAAAAATAATGTACAGGGTATGCCCGCTACATGAGTTGGGCCTTTATTAATCTTACGTTCAACAACAAGTGGGGAGGGTCTAAGGGCAAGTTTACCGACCAACCAGATATAAGCCCCTTAGCTCAATATATCACAACAAATAATACCTGGGGGTCAAAGAGAAAAGAAAGTTTGACAGTAAGAGCCACTATACCCAATGCACACAGAACAGTGTCAGTGAGAAGTGATAGTTAGTAAATGGTCAATAAATAAATAAATTATGAAGATATCACCTGGACATCCAGGCGTGCTCAACCGTATACCTCCCCGAGCAGTACTGAAGACTGCCTGGAGACGCCGACGGTTAGAGCGGTGCTCCTTTTACCTGCGCTGCAGCCAGGTGGGGTGAAGCTCCTCAGCCTACACGCAAGGTATACGGTTGAGCACGCCTGGATGTCCAGGTGATATCTTCATAATTTATTTATTTTTTGAAAGCAGTAGTGTATTATGTATAGGTCCTGAGGAATGCATCAAGAAAATCTTATGAAATGCTGAAACATGTCGACCACTAATAAGTGCGGTTATTATTTAAAACCTGCACCCACACCTGCCTTTTAACCTTAGGGTTTGGGGGTTACCAATAAAATTTCTTTTTTCCACCCATTCACCTAATTTTAGTACCCTTCACTTTTCCACTCCAATCACCATACACTGCTTTTTTCATTAGCCACTACTACATTCTGCTGTTCTGCTCTCATATTACATTTCGGTCACGGTAATGCTTACCGGCCGTCTTGTCTCCTGGGTAAGGAGATCCCATATGATGACAACAAGGGCGGTACAGTGTGGCTTCTGATGGGAACAATATATTTTTCTCCTTGTACTCTTGAGTCTCGACTTGACCATTTACTAACTATCACTTCTCACTGACACTGTTCTGTGTGCATTGGGTATAGTGGCTCTTACTGTCAAACTTTATTAATCTTAACCAAACCCAGCAGAGAAAGGTCATTTAAAAGTATTTGAACATCGGAGTTCGTGAGACATTCACTGTGAACATTAAAATCACCTAAAAGGAGAAAGTTTTTACATGTGTTCACATATGGGGCTAGTAATTTGACCAATTTCAGGGAGAAATCAGCAATGGGTCCCGGGGGTCGATAGACTAAAGTCCCTTTCCAGCTGGTGTGCGAGGAGGATTCAATTCTGAAGATCAATATCTCCATATTAGCATCCTCACATTGATCCAGGATGGAAATCTTAATTCTTTCATTATACACAATTGCAATTCCTCCCCCATTTTTTTGGTTCTATCCAGTCTGATCATCTTAAATCCCTCTGGGAGTCCTAAAGTTATAACAGGAACAGAGTGTGGTTTCAGCCAGGTCTCTGTGAAGAAACTGCATTCCAAACCATCTTGACAAGGCTACCAGAGGGCCTGTCAGCCTGGGATAGAGATCAGAGAGCACAGCTTCGAGTGTGGAGACAAAGAGAAGCTGTATAGAGAGGTGTGGTAGGGTGGTCGGAAGCCAGGTATTATTTTTTTATATTAGGGCAGTAGAAAGATTTAAAGAGAGGTGCAGTGGGAGGCAAAGTACCAGGCTTATCAGTGAGTTGGGCAATGGTTTTTATATCAGTGTTATGAGATGCATCATAGACAACTCAAGCTTCCATCTAATTTTTTTTTTGATCCTTTCTGGGATCCCTGGGTGCAAAATTTGGCAGTTGTGTGAAATGCTTGCTTATCATAAATGTTACATTGATTAATGAGAGATTTCAAGAGATCTAATTGAATAATCCGCTTTAGCATTTATTTGTGGATTCCCCAAATAATTAGACCATAAATATTATTCAGGTAATAGGAATTAAACAACATGTAAAGGAAGATGGCCCTATGTGGTTCAACTTAAACTTGAAGAAAAGTGTCCTTTATAGCTAAATCATTTTGGGTAAAATATACAATTGATGATGGCACACTGTGGCAATAACTTTCTGTTGCAAGGTGCACATGAAATTCCTATGGTCTTGCAAAAGAGTTTTTTGTTAAAATGTCTGGTCAAAGCATTATTAGCGGGAATAAGTTAGAAAAGGTCCAAATAAAGATCATTGAAAACCCTGCGTCACTGGACCCATGCCACAAAGTATAGATTCACTATAAGGTCATCCATGTGACATGTCATCCAGGTGTACAGGGGCCAAAAACTTTAGAATCTTCACTTGGGACTCAGTACTTGTGGTTTTCAGGCAAGAAGTGAACACGCTGATGCCAGCCAAAGGTCAAGAACCTGGATGGGCACCTCTTGGGGATCAGCGCTCACTCCAACAGAGGCCAGCACCAGGGCTCAGACAGGTACAAGCTGTTCCATTTGGTGCTGGTCAGCTTGACAGTTGCCTGGAGGCCTCTGGAAGCTTGTTTTTCCCCTGTAGCTCAAACAGGAGGACAGTCAGCTGACTTTTGAAATCACTACTGCTGAGCCTTAGATCAAGTCAAGCAGGTCCCGTGTTCCTTCTTCCGATAGCAGGGCAGTCCTTTCCTGAATCTTCCACAGGCCCAGCAGTGCTGATAAGAGGTTTTGAAGGTGCCACTTTTATCCTGTGTGCCAGCCTGCGGTGAGTAAGTAAGTAAGTAAGTAAGTAAGTAAGTAATTATGGGCATATGTATCAAGCCTTTTGCGAATCGCAGAGGCCGAAATTCGCAGAATTTCGGTCTTTGCGAATCGCAAAAGGCCTTTTTGCATGTTTTGATATGTATGAAATAATCGTAAAATAAGGAATAGCAAAGATTTGCGATTCCTTATTTTGCCATAGCATTTAAGAAATCGCAATTTTGCGATTCCTTAAATGCTATGTATGTAGCATTTTTGGGCTGCAAATTATGGTTAAGAATTCGCAAATTACCACCAACTTGTAGTTGATGGTAACTTGCGAATTCTTCAAAAAATTCACAATTTGGCATTTTTTAAGGTAGCATGTGATGCACACACATGCCCATAGGGCATGTATGTGCGCCATATGCACACTCATGTACATTTCAGGGGTGCAGCAGGGTGTCTTTGAGACACCCCTGCACCCTTGAAATAATTCTCAAATTGCGATTAGCAAATTGCGAATTTGCAATTTGAGAATTATTTCGCAATCATTCCTATGGGCCTCCTGGCCCATAGGAATGCATTGGAAATTATTCCTTAATTGCGAATTCGCAAAATGCGAATTCGCAAATAAGGAAGATTAAGGAATCGCTAAAAAAAGCGGATTTTTTCATACATACCATTTTGCGATTCCTAAATAGCGATTCCTTAAAAATTGCTATTTAGGAATCGCAAAAGGGTTTGTTGATACATATGGCCCTAAGTCATTTATTATGCATGATTAATTAAAACCCTTACATTCAGAGCATTACAGGTTGATATCTAAAAAAGTTACATCAAATAAACAATTATAGTAAGTATGAGATTAAAAACAACCTTGCATTGGTACTGAAAGACATAAAATTGTTCTGATTGTAGTAGCACTGCTGACACAGGATAGCAGGCCTTTCTGAGGTCATTATATGTAGTGCGTAATGTTAAAACCGGTGGAGTGGGCCAATTCAGAGTCTGTTATAGTCTTGGTTGGTCACTGCTGTTGGCAGCAAGTAATTTTCAGTCTCTGAGCTATCAGGTCAAATAATTTTTTAAGGCGACAGTTTAGCTGCAATAAAGAGGGATTAAAACACATCATCACTGCCTGTCTGCAGGACCTTACTCCATGCTGCTTAAATAGTGGTTTTAACAGACTTTTCCATATGTTGTACAGCTTCTGGCATTTGCATTTAATATGAAACAAGGTCTCAGGGTCTTTCACAAAAAACGGCACAAGTAACCGGTCCCTCTTCTTTCCCACGGTGGCATGAACGGGTTGATCGGGCCAACTCCGAGCCGTAGCTTTAAACATTTTCTATGGCCTCGAGCTTGGTTCCGTCCTTGAGTTAGGGCTGATGTTTTAGAACATCGTAGTTGTTAAGTACAACCCAGCTGTGAGCTCCTTTGGAAAAAAAATTCTTGTCCTCTATGGCTGATAGGAGCCTGGTCGATTTTGTTATTATTTTTTTAAAAACCAAATGGCCCATTGGTGTGTTCCAGACATCTGCCAGGCCAAGGACTTGCAGAGAGTTCTGTAGGTAGATGTTAACTGGTGATTTTTCAGTGCGGGTCAGCTCTAGTCAAAGTTGGTTATTCAAGGTCCCTCTCTCAAGAGCTCTGATTTTGTGCCAACTCTTTAAGAAAGCTCCCGGCCTTTCTATTTCCTGTGTCTGGATTCCAAATTCCAGCCTTATTTGCGCAGGTGAAACATATTTGGGGAGCTGAAATATCGCCCGGTAGGAGGTTGCGATTATACAGTCGAGGGTAGCAGCATCTCTTCCTGTCATGGATTTGCTCCCGCAGGGGATTACAGGTTGCAATTTTGCGCGCAGGACCTTTAAGAGGGGGTAAAGTGTCAAGTGAAGTAGCAATTTCCTCAGGGGCTTTAATGCCATTCAGGTCATTTCTCCTTTCCTTCGTAGAGATTCAAGTTGTGGTTTGAAGGAATTGTTTTTATCTAGGAGTACGCCCAAATATTCGTAGGAACTTACTTGGTCCAGGCGTTTAGCTTCCATGTATCAACTGTGAACTGTCTTCTTGCGGTGGTTTATGCTCATGACTTTTGATTTTTTTAAATTTATTTTTAGTGCGTTCTGATGTGAGAAGTTGTGGGTAGCATCTAAAAGGTGCTGAAGTCCTATCAGAGTTCTGCTGATCAGCACTAGGTCTTCAGCATAAAGTAAATTTGTCAGTATCATGGCCCCTAGCTTCGGGGAGTGTGAGGAGCAAGCATCCAGTTCTGCTAGCAGATCCGCCAGGAAGAGGCTGAAGAGCAAAGGGGCCAGGACGCATCCTTGTTTTAAGCCCTTCCTTGTAATTATTTTTCCTGAGAGGCGCCTTCCTGCGCCTAATTTAATTCTGACCCATGTGTCGGTATGCAGCTCAATGAGTTGATCTAGGAGGGTTAACGGAATCCCCCATTCTTTCAGCTTTAACCAAAGTTTGGAGCGATTTACGTGGTTGAAGGCCGCGGTGTAGTCAATGAAGCAAAGGTACAGGGGATGTCTACCTTGCTTTGCTGCATCCATAAGCATGGTTATGGCCTAGATGTTTGTTGTAGTTCCTAGCCCTTGACGAAAACCCGTTTGGGTCATTGGTATTATACTACTTCTTGTAGACCGGGCGACCAGGTCTTTAAGGACAATACCTGCATAGTATTTAGCCTCTGTGTCAATCAAGGCTATCAGGCGATAGTTGTTTGGGTCGGATCTCGCCCCTTGCCTATATATGGGACTGATGATGGAGCCTCGCCATGACTCTGGAATTTCTGTTGTTCTTATAGCGTGTCCTATTACTGGGACTAGTGCGTTGCTCCAGAAGTCTGCGTCCTGCTTATATAGCAAAGGTGGTATACCGTTCGGGCCCGGAGCTCTTGCCCGCCTGTCTCTGGAAATTTGTTTACATATATCATCGACCAAGAGTTCTTTTTGCATGTCTTCTAAACAAGTTTTGCAGTTGTGGTTTGACGGACAAGCTACTTCTGGCTGCGGCAGGATCGATGGTTCAGTACCCACATGCTTTTGGTTTCTACCCTCTCTAATGGTATTTTTTGTGCCGGCGTGGCACGAGTGGCCCAGGGGGACTGTTATTTCAGGTTCTTGGTCGTTGAAATGTTTAGTTAGGTAGTCTGCCAAGGTAGCTTCGGGTAAGTTATGTCCCCTTTGTCTAAACTTCCCTCTTTCCTGTGCTTGGCTCTAAACTGTCTAGGGTAACAAAGGTTTGACATGCCTAGTTAAGAGCTGCATTTGTAAGTGGCACAGCAGGCAACCCTTAGAAGTCAGGAAGGGGTGGGCAAGCCTCAAGGCTATGTTTCAAGGCTGGGCACAACTTTCCATGACACCAGACCCAAGGCAATATTGACCCCATATCTGGACGTAAATCACAAAACACCACAGCATAGACATTCACAGTAATGTGATCCTGGACCTTTGCAGTAAGGCACATTTGTTTTATGCAGGAAAATGCACACTTTCCAAAATTGGCTTTTTTATGAATAACAACGTAAAATTCAGTTTTTTCCCATAAAGAGTATTTCAAATTATAATTTATTTGAGTGGAAACAGTGTTTCTTTCTCTGGTCCCAAATTGGAGCTGTGGCATTACAAGGTAACCCAGTGTTAGTCTATGGGAGAGCTAGCTTTACAACAATGAAAACTGCCTTTAGGATTTTTTCAATATCCAGGCATGTGAAACTGAAATAAACATGGCCTACTTTTTAAATACAATGCACCCTGCCCTATGAGCCTTTAGGGCCTGCCTTAGGGGGTGACATATGAGTCTTAAACAGGACGGTTTAGGCTTAGCAAAAGGTTTGTTTTGGCTGGCGGAAACAGCAGTTTAAAACGCACTACAGATTTCAGTGGCAGGCCTGAGACATGTTTTGCAGTGCTTCTTCAGTGAGGGGGAGGATGGCACAATGAGTTCTGCAGCCCACTAGTAGCATTTAATTTCAAGGACCTGGGTATATTAAGTCCCATTAACTAGGGTCTTACAAGTAAAGTAAATGTAACCAATCAATCGAAGGCCAATGTTACACTGTTTTCAAGGGAGAGCACAATCACTTTACCACTGATTAGCAGGAGAAAAAGTGCACAGAGTACTAAAAGCCAACAAAACCAGGTTCAGAGCCCTCAAGCGCAAGACTCACATGAACAGACAGGAGGAAGAGCAGAGTTTAATAACGACACCTCCAGGCCAACAGAGCAGCAAAAAACCAAATGTATCAGAAAACCTAAATGTGCGCTTAAGCAAAGCAAAAAATAGAGATGTTTATAGAATTTTGTGGACAATAAATCACCCCCAAAATTTTTTCATTAAAAAACATTAAGTCTGAACTACTATGGCAATGTTTGACGATAAAAGAATTTCACACATTAGTTAAGGCATACCATTTACAGTCTTCAGCCCCTAACACTTAAGACACTTCACACTCAATTAACACATTTCTAGATGTTTTAAAAATACAAAAGAAAACATAATCAATCACAAAAGAAAATTAAACATAAATCGTAACCTTTTTACGAAGTGAGAAATCATCTAAACTGCGACATTGTGCACAAAAATCTTAAGGTACTTAATTGAAAGCTGAGAAAGAAGAGGATCAGAGAGATGCACATGTGGGGCGTAGAAACAATTATAGATAACAATAAAGCTATGTACTCTAATGGTGTGTTTGTGAGTGTTTGTATCTTGATAATTCACGTTGTTTACCGAGAAATAGGTCCAGTTATTTTGCAACAGTTCTAATTAAATTACTGGGAAAGTCATGTATGGTACATTGAAATGAATTAAATGCAATGTTACCCGTGTAAAGTGAACCTGTATATTTTTCTTACAGATGGGCTATAAACTCATGAAACACTCATTAGCATACCTCATATCTAAAACATTTCCATCTCTATCATTAAAGAAATGTAATAGCAGAGTTTCTTTAATCCTGTAACTCACAACCTGAATCCTCTCCCCCATAACCTTAAAAAGATCCCCTGGGGGGCGTGGCTAGGAGTGTCAAAATGGCGGTCACACTCTAAGAGTGCTTCAGACCCCTCCATCATCCGCTCCATAATCCACAGCCATCTGCACGTATATTTATGCCTCAAAGGCTACAAAAGAACTGTGAATGAGGCACCACTAACCTGAAGTGCCTGAAATTTCCACACCACCCATCCTTCGCCGTCCGGAGCCTCTCAGTGACGAGGCTTAGGCGGAGACCCGCAGCCATAGCACACCATCTTCTCATCTCTAAATCCCGCTGAGGGCCTTAAGTGGAGCACAGCACTCAACAAGGGCTGGAGGTGACGGGTGCATGAGGCCCGGCACATTAGCCCTGGTGGTCATCGAAAGCCACCCACACCACTTCCAGGCTTCAGTGGAAAAAAAAAATCTGAGAGGTCTGGGTGGAAATGGTGCTTATTTGCCAAGACCTGCGTAATGCCACAGCTCGTATCTCAGAAGCAGAATCCCGCATCTCCACAGCTGAAGACGATAGCCGTCAACTGCAGGAAAAAGTGACCCATTTACGTACTCAAACTAAGGAACTGCACAGAAGGGCCGAAGACGCGTAGAATCGTTCAGGGAGCAATAACATGCGCTTGGTGGGATTCCCGCAAGGGGCCAAACAAGAACAGGCGACAACCTTCCTTGAGAACTGGCTGGCATCATGGATACCCTGAGACGCTCTGTCAACATGGTTCGCTATTGGGCAGGCCCATCGATCTCTGGCGCCTAAACCACCTCCCGGCGCCCCACACCATCCCATCATCGCCTGAGTCCTGAATTTTGGGCACACAGACGCTATTCTAAGTGCGGCCCGGGCCCTGGGCGCCCTGAAATTCCACAACCATGTTATAATGATCTTCCCAGACTACACTAAGGAAATCCAAGCCCAATGGCACCCCTACACAGAGGTCAAACAGAAACTCCGCAACCTGGGCCTTCAATACAGACTTCTATTTCTAGCCCGACCGAGTTGTGTTCCAAAATAAAACGCACGTTTTTGAGTCTCCACAATCAGCCTGAACCTAGATAACCAAAGAACCACCCCTCAGGGTCCGCTCTGCATCCTCGTCTGGATCGTCCAGATCACAGGCAACGGATCCTCTTTCTCCTTAGCCATGTAGGAGGCGCACACAGTCCCGTAGAGGCCATAAAGTGCGCAAGGAGAATTCCAAATTGCCCAATGCGATGGCCCAGAGGCCTGATGCCACCACCATCCTGGCGGGCTCACCCCTGACTCCAAGGCAAGTCTGCAGACAAATTATCTACCGTACAGAGTCCTTCCAAGACCCTGGATCCGTCGCTCACATGCTCAGACCTCTCCAGAAGTCCTGCGATTTGGATACTGGCGCTGCCTGTGTGAGATGCAACTGAGGGGTTTCAAAGAGAAGAGACAAGAGAAACATTTCTCACGGAGCCACAGCTCCTAGAATCACCTACCAATGCTAACACTATATCCGATATTGTGGAGGGGTCCACCAGGTAGTTCCCTGCTAATACTTTTAGTTTAGTCTAACCAGTTATGTTTTCCTTTGCAGGGCGACAGATGCTTCCATTCCAGAAGTATATGGTGGAGGGGGGGTAGGGAAGGGAGGGTTAGGACTGTTGTCCTCTGTCAAGTTTCATGTTGGGACTAGCACTATGACCACACACCTCACAGGGCGAAGGCCGCAACTGCGTCCTTCCGCAAAAATACATCAGTCACTTGAGGACTTCACGCCCTTATGTCCCATCCGGGCCACACACCAGATATGACGCAACCTTCTCTTAAGGGTAAACCCCTCCAAATTTTGTCCTGGAATGTAAATGGACTGCTAGACCGCATTAAACTGACAGCTGTCCTTAAGTATGCCCAAAGACATGCACCCAACATACTTCTCCTTCAGGAGACCCACCTCCTGGGAACTCTATGCTCTTTCCTTGCGAGATATGGCTTTGATAGGGTGTGCATTCGAACAAGGGTCACAGGTTGTTGCAATCCTACTACGACATGGCCTTCCTTTCATGCTGAGCCACATTACCACAAATCCACAAGGTCGATTTGTCACCCTATCAGAGTCGCTGGAAGAGAACACCCTCAATTTGGTTTCCACATACATTCTACCAGCTACGCTCACCTCCTCCTTGCACCACCTTACTGACATTGTTACTGCCCAAGTCGCGGGCCAGACGGTGATAGGGGGAGATTTTAATACAGTCATGAAACCAGTACTGAACATGACTGGCGCACCCACTCCCGCTAGGATAGCGAATGCGAAAAAAATGGTTGACTGGGCAGTTGCCCTGGGCTTGTGCGATGTCTGGAGAATCTGGAACCCCCGGAGCTCCCAGTACACTCATACCTCAGCAGCGCACTGCACACACTAGCGAATTGACATGATCCTCATACCTGCCTCTGAGTGTCAGAGAGTAGCAAGCATTGTCGTTCTCCCTGAGTAATCTCGGACCACTCAGCCCTGCTTCTGTGCTTCGGTGAAACCCCTGATACCGCTCACCCAATATGGTGACTAAATGCCTGGTTCCTGCAAGACAAGGAGGTCAAGAAAGCAATAGGGGAAGAGTTGCACAAGTACTTTCTCACCAATTTGGGATCGGTCCCCTCCCCGAGCACCCTCTGGGAGGCCAGTAAATCCACCATCCTGGGCATAGCTAGAGGCCAAGTCCAGGCGCAACGGCTGACTCAAACCAACCAACAACCCTTCTTGAGGAGCAAACAGTACAGCTCGAAACAGCCCCAAATTAGCCCCCAAGCGATCTGCATGACAAGCAGCTTGCAGCCATACATGTAGAGATCAAACATATTTCCCTCGAATCGGTCAATATGCTGTGGCGTTCCTTTGTAGCCCGAGTATACGGCTGGGGTGACAAGAATAGAAAGCTACTACATAGCCTGGTCTCATATCCCCTGGCGAATTGGATAATCCCTGAAATCCGTAACCCCTCTGGGGGCATCAAACTCACATCACCTGCTATCGCACACACATTTGCAGATTATTATGCCAGTTTATACTCTGCTCGCAAGCCCGATGCATCCTTCTCCGAAATAATTAACCGAGCAAAAACTCAGTTTCCCTGCCCCGCGGACTTCGAGATGGCATCTCTTCGCTGAAAGCGGGGAAAACACCAGGGCTAGACTGTTTCCCACAGGAGTGTTATGCAACGTACCAAGATTTACTGGTTCCCCACCTTGTGGAATTATACCGACAGGTGGCCAAAGCTGGGTCCTCCCCCGGAGACAGACGTGGCAACTATTGCAGTGATCCCTCAAACCCAACCACCATCACCGTCATGCCCGGACTACCGCTCCATCTCTTTAATCAACACTGAAGTGAAGATATATGCCACGATACTGGCCCCCGCGTCTCTGCCCACTCCTGAGCAGATTAGTCCATCCAGACCAATGTGGCTTCATGGTAGCATGCAGTACGAGGCATTGTCTGAGGTGCCTCCACCTGGCCCTGGCGATTGGCTCTATCTGGAGGAGGTTTTGAAGAGGATGTGCCGGCACCTCGTTCATGTTCTCTAATCTAACCCTAGAGCCAGAATGCTCACAAATGGAGCCTTATCAGAGGTGTTCCCCATTCAAAGGGGTACCAAACAGGGCTGCTCCCTCTCTCCCCTCCTATTTGCTTTGACAATGGAACCCCGGGCATGTCTCATTTGGTCAGATGACCTGATCAAAGGTTGGACCTGGGACTTTCACCACATCGACAAAATTGACTTATATGGGAATGATGTCCTGCTTTTTCTAGCAGACCCAGCCAACTGCGGCCCTGGATGTTTCCAGACCCTATGTACCTTTGAGAAGGTCTCAGGACAGTGCTTAACCCGGCAAAATTGACCCTTGTGCCCCTCCACCATTCCAGGGAGTGCCTCGACTGGCAAGCATCTATCCACATTAGGCGGCAATCCTTTAAATATCTGGGGATCTGGATTGCTCTGCTCCTCGAACTGGAATGGGCACTAAACGTTACCCAGCTGGTTAAAAAAATCAAAGAGGAACTCAAATGCTGGCACACCCTACCACTCAACCCACTGGGGAGAGTGGCTGTTTAAAATGATGGTCCTTCCATGCTTCCTCTACATTATCCAGAACACCTCCATTCACTTCCCGCGTGGCTGGTTTAAGGAAATAGATGGTGTGGCCACGAGATTCCTGTGGAGGGGGGTGTCGGATCCCGCCCTTTGATGGCAGTATGGGCATGACAGATCTTCACCTCTACTACATAGCCATCCTGCTTTTGGTAGTAGAGGTGAAGATCTGTCATGCCCATACAGCCATCAAAGGGCGGGATCCAACACCCCCCTCAACAGGAATCTCGTGGCCACACTATCTATTTCCTTAAACCAGCTACGAGGGAAGTGAAGGGAGGTGTTTTGGATAATGTAGAGGAATCATGGAAGGACCATCATTTTAAACAGAGCCACTCTCCCCAGTGGGTTGAGTGGTAGGTTGTGCCAGCATATGAGATCCTCTTTCATTTTTTTAACCAGCTGGGTACTCCACGACTGGTTTACTGGGGGTGGGAACGATCCGGCCTACAAAACAGAGCTCATGAACCTAGAATTCCCTCGGATCCAGGCGTTCCCTCAGATCCAGGCGTTCCTATACGGAAGCCCAATACCCATAGCAATGCCGTTGATCACTAGGGCAGTCCTGATAGCATGCTGCACGCAATTAAGACACACACATTAGGACAAAAAAGTAAGTCAACAGACATCTCCCTGGCAAAGAAGTTGGCTGGGAGAAGTGACCACACTTGCGGGTTTCAAATGATGGGACTATCAGCCAGATTCATCAACCAAAATTGCGATCTCAATAGCTGCAAATTAGCTATTGCGATCGCAATTGAAAGAAAAGCAATTCATGATCAGAAAAAGAAAACGTTTGCGAAATCGCAAATAAAAAAATAGCGAATTCGCAAAATAATTCGCAGAATTATGAGGAACCCCTTTAGAGATTCGGATTTAGCGAGAAAACATGGATTCTGCGAAATATGTTGCGAACTCGCTAAATAATCGCTAACGCAATTCATGAAAACTCGCAAATTGCGAAAAATCCGAAAATCGCTATTTGCGACGCGCAATTTAAGGAGAACCCAAACCAGGTGGTAACCATGAATAAAAAAATAAAAAAATCTTAACTAGCCACAGGTGTAGGCCTGAACAAACACACTTAAGGAGACATAGTAGGAGCATGAGGACTCTCACAATGCCAGGAATCTACATGGTGGTCAGGCGGCGAAGGCTCCAGGCTGCAGCAAGGAACAGACGCAGGATCGAGGAGCGAATATTCCGCCAGCGGATCACCCTTCCGGGCCAAACTGCGGAGCAAATCTACTCCAAGTACCGCCTGAATGGGGCAATGATCACTAAGCTGATCCGGGACCTAGACCCCCTGATGCAGCACCCAACAAGGAGGACCAATGCCGTGCCCACCCATGTCCAGGTCTTGTGCAGCCTGCACCTTCTGGCCTCCGGAAGTTTCCAGGGGATAGTCGCTGTTGCAGGGGGGATCTCCCAGAGCACCATGTCCCGCTGCCTAAGGAGTTTCCTGGAGGCAATGCTGACCCGGCTACACCATTACATCACATTCCCGGACACCCAACAGGACTTCAATCAAACCAAGCTTCATTTCTACAACATTGCGCAGTTCCCACGTTTAATAGGATGCTTTGACTGTACCCACATCCACATCTGCCCACCTGCACAAACAGAATGCATGTACCGGAACCACAAGTCCTACCACTCCCTGAATATCCAGATGGTGTGCAACGCTAAGACTGTCATCACGGACATAGTGGCACAATACCCGGGGAGCACACATGACTCCTTCATATTCCGGCACAGGGGCATGCACACACGACTGGCCAGGGGAGACTTTGGCGAAGGACACCTACTAGGTAAATACACATGCAACCAAATAGTACACTGTGACCATGTGCCGCGCATAACAGGCACTCACCCTCTGCTCCTTTCATTCAGGTGACAGCGCCTACGGTCTCTGTGAGTACCTCCTCACCCCATACCTCAACCCTGCAACACCACAGCAACGGCGTTACAATGCTGCACACATACGCACAAGAAATTGCATTGAGAGGACATTTGGGCTTTTGAACAGCCGATTCCGTATACTTCACAAGACTGGTGGGCCCTCAAATACGAGCCAGAGGTCTGCTGCCGCATCGTATCCGTGTGTGCAATACTCCACAACATTGAAACCAAGCGCAGGATACCTGTAGAGATCTCTGGCAGTGAGTCGGAAGGGGACAACCGGCCATCTGCACATGTGCGTCATGCACGCGGGGAGAATCCTGCAGAAGGACACAGGTGCCGCAACAAAATCACTATTAACTGTTTCTAGTGCACCCACTCCCCTGACCCAACACTTCACTCATGCATGACAATTGAAATAATGACATGAGTCAGATTAACTGGTACTGAATATATGTTATTGTTTTGTTCACAATAAAGTTGCAATTTTTCACACAGTGACATGAGAGCCATATTGAGTCATACGTCCCCATGTATGTGAGGAGGGCATGCTTGTCTCAGCAGCATGGCCCTAAACATGGGCGAATTTTGCGAATCTCGCGTTCGCGAATTTTGCGGATTTGCGAACTCGCAATCCGCAAAATCTGCGAATTCTCGCGAATTTGCGGATTTTTTTTTTGTGTGTTTGCGCGGGTTTCTGCCAGTTCGCGAGGGTTTTGTACAATTTTGCAAATTGCGAACTTACCTGTCGGGTCGCAAGTTTCGCGAACTTGTTGTTTCTACGTGTCCAGCCTGTTTGGGACACTCTTCTTCATCACTGCCACTCTCTGTCACCACTGCCACTCTCTGACTACTCATGCCACCCTCTGGCCCACCCATGCCACCCTCTGTTTCATCACAGCACCCTCTGGTTGTCCAGTCAGTGTACATTATTGTGGCAACGCAAGCACTCCTTCCCTGCCTCAAGTGACCTGAATTAATTTGGGGCTGATTAATGTGTCACAGAATATTTTTTTAGCTGGCACCTGCTTCCTTAGTGCTTCTTGATTAGTGATCTTCTGCACTTGCTAAGTGCTTTCATTGTTGCAAAATTAGTTACAACACCTGCCCTGCCCCAACTGACAATAATGAATTAGGGGCTGATTAATGGATTTGAACTTCCAGCCTGGCTCCTGCTTGTCTCCCTTAGCTGTAATTCAGGACCTTTGTGGCATATGTGTAACTATTCTGAGGTTCAGAGCAGGGTCACATAATAGTTGCAACTGGCAACTGAACTCTGGAGGGGCCCCTCAGGAAGCACTACAGGAAATGGCTACTAATGATGAGCCTGAACTTTTGAACCTGGTAAGTAGTTTCAGTTTTGCTAAGATCGTATTTCTGCAATTTTGCACTTATTCGCGGGGCGCGAAGTTGTACTGGGAAGCCGCAAACTCACGCGAACAGTGCGAGCAAAATCCGCTGCTTGCGGATTTGCAGATTTTGCGGGAGCTTCGCGAATCTCGCGGATTGCGAATTTACCGAAAATCCGCAAAATCCGCGAGCGAAACGGATTTTCCGCCCATGCTTACATGGCCCTACATGCTACAAAAGAAAATGGTCAATGGCGCCTCCGGGCGGACGCTCCCAGTCGCCTTTCCAGCTCTTCCTTAGGATTTTGCCGTGAGGCAGCAGTGGGCCTGGTGCTGCGTCGGGGTATTATCGCCAGTGGCACCGATTGGCTGCTGTGGCTCCAATTTGCCTCACTTGTGTCATCCCCCCCACCTGCCTGACCATGGCTAGTTGGCTGCAGACCCTGCACTGCAGTGGTAACCTGCTCCAATGCCCTAGCGACATCCTGGCAGCATTGGACCATTTGGACTTGCATGGCCAACGAGCGTCGTGAGAGCTGGGAGGGGGCATTCCCTATGATGTAGTTCGACTGCGTGTACACAGACAGGCGGGTCAGCAGCTGGCGGTGGCGGCGTCGGTTGACGTCCCGCTGGCTCAACATGGCCTGGGTGTGGTCCTCCACTGCAGCGGTCATCCTCTCCATTTTGTCAAAGAGCTGTCCCACATTCCTAGCTGTCTTGTGCAGCTGTAGGTGAATTGCTGCGAGATGACGGGCCTGCTTCTGGTGTATGCGGAGCATACAGCGCTCAATTGAGAGGCCAGGTACCCGCACATTCACCCCCCTGCCAGCGAGTGGTTTTGTGTTGCGCGGCTCCCGCACCAGTCCGCTGGACTGTGTCCTCACAGTGGCAGTGCAACGGGTTTGTTTTCGTGCTGCGGCTGTTGTTGTCAGGGACACTGACGTGTGTGTCACACGCTGCGGTTGTGGCGCGCCTGTTGTTGCTGAGGTGGCACTGTCCACAGGGGCAGGTGGTGGTACTACTGCTGCTGCTGCAGATTGCCCTGATGGTCCTGCTTGAGGGGAAGGATGGGCGTCTCCCTCAGTGTCCTCAGGATTGTCATCAATTTGCAGGGACTCGCTATCAGTGCTGGGTTCTTCAGCGCCACCTGTGATGTAAAGTGGACGTTGAATAATGACATGTATCTTGCACATGGAAGGTTGCTACATGCATGCAGGCTAACATTCTCTGACTGGCTGGCTGAGTGGCTGTAAAATTGACTCTCACTGGGCAGGTCTGGCTGTATGGGGCTAGATGGAAATTGTCGTCAGACTACATGTCCCACAATGCAATAGGGCTTTTCTGGTGTGCATGGCCTGCATGACTGGGGTTTCTAATGGGTTGCTCTGGGGTCATGGACATTGATAGGGGACAGGGTCGCAGTCGCATGCCACTTACCTTGGGAATCTTGGGTGGGTCGGGAGGAGCCCAGCTGGGTTACCCCCACGCATGCCTGGGGGTTCAGGGTGTCCTCCACAAGGTCCTCAAGTGGGGTGTTGGGTGGGACAGTGGGTTCTCCTCCTCCTGTAGCGACACGCTCCCCCAGCCTCTCTGCGATCCTCTCCTTGGCACGCCCTCTGAGGTCGTACCACCTCTTCTTTAAATCTTCCATGGAGCGCTGGGTCACTCCCACGGAATTTACTTTGGCGCGGATGCACATCCAAATTCTTCTTTTATCCGCCTCAGGCGCCCTCCTTGAGTCCTTCCCAAAGAGCCGGTCGTGGTCTTTGCTCACTCCCTCAATGAGATATTCCAGTTCTTGTTCAGAAAACTTTATTTTGCGTTTCCTTCCTGAGGAACTGCCCCCTGCTGGTTCCTGGGACATTTTCTGCACTGGGGTGTCTCCTGATTTTGAGCTGGAGGTGGTCTGGAGTGGAGCTCTGGACAGTGCTGCTTCCACTTCAGGCTCAGTATGCAGAATGAGGGTGGGAACTGCCTGCTTCCTGGTTGTGATGTCCTCACTGTGCTCGAAATGCGACTTCCCGTTTTTGCGATCTTGCTATTAGCGAAATCGTAATTAGCGATTTCGGTAATTGTGAGATCGCAATTTCTACAAGGAAAATGGCTGATTCTGCGATTTTTATGTGATTTTGGGAGAATCGCAATCGGCAATTCGCTTTTTTTAATTGCTATTTTTCATGCATCCCATTCTGCGATTTCTAAATTGCGATTCGGTATTTCTCGTAATTTAGAAATCGCAGAATTTGGTTTTGATGAATCTGGGGGTATATCGGCATTTCACTACTGGGTAATGTCTGGGTGGGAGATCACATAAGGACGTTCCAGGACCTGCAGGGACGATACACCCTTCATACCTCGCAATTTTACAGGTACCTGCAACTATGCCACGCCCTCAGCACACATATTTCAAAAGGAACAAAACTTCCAGAGTTCAGTCCACTAGAAGTTCAGGTCATGGTGGGAAACCTGGGAAAGGGTGGGGTGTCCCGAATATACCGAACCCTAATTAATATTAGTCTGGCAACGCTTGACCCACTCAAGACCCGCTGGGAGGGATGGATGAGCCCCCTGGATGAGGAAGACTGGTGCGATGCCCTTATGGCTCCCAAGACCATCACAACTTCAGTGATACTCCTCCTCCAATTATACTATCTACACACCGCTTATCTCACCTGAGAACATCTTTATAAGGCGGGCCTGCACTCCTCTCCAGGATGCACGCACTGTGGTCATGAACCAGCAGACTTTTATCACATGATCTGGACTTGCCCACGTCTAGCCCCATAATGGACTGCAATAGAATCCGAGCTCACATATATCCTGGGCTGGCAGGTTCCTCATGACCCCATACAACTCATTTTAGGAGTGCTTGGCGGCCTAGATGTGTCCCAATCCGACAGCCACCACAGTGGCCCAAAGTGACATTGCCACTGCATGGGCTCAGACTAAGCATCGAGTGTATCGAAATGGCGCCTGGTGGGTGGATTGGTGTGCCATACAGGAAAAACTCTTATCTGAGGCGCGGTGTGTCCCGTTGAATACTGTAGGATATGGGGAAAGTAGACCAGCCAACTAAATTTACTTAAAGGGTAGGCTACTGATGTACGCAATTGTCAATGTACACATCGTAGACGGTGAACAAGGTACTCCTAAACTTCCAATATACCTTGTGATGTTGTGTAATATCGATCAAATGTGTCATGCTGCTATTTGTTTATGCAAAAATCAATTAAATTGTTTATAAAAAATCCCCCAAATACTTAAGTCATACCCCTGTTCCTATACCTTAATCTCCAATTTGTTAAACACTATTCTATTAACCCCTTCGCTGCTAGACCCATGTGCTAAGCCTATTTTTGGCTATTTGGGGTAGTGCGTGCTTAGACCCCTGTAACTTTTGTACCACATAAGGAATCCATGCCAAATTTGCGTCCTTTTCTTCCAACATCATGGAAATTCTAAAGAAACCCAGGGTTTGTGGATTCCCCTGGAGGGGTCCCAGAAATTAGCCAAAATACAGCAACATTTTGTTTTTTTGGGGAAAAATAGGAAAAACGGGCTGCAAATGAAAGCGTCTGGGTTTTTCCTTGAAAATGTTATAAAAAAAGTGTTTGTGGGGCTGAATCACCATTTTCCCAGCTTTTAGGGAATGACTGACTTTTGTCAGAAAACTAAACATTTTTACACAGTTTTGGCATTTTTCTGGGACATAGCTTATTTTTGCTATTTTTTGTGCTTTCAACCTCCTTCCAGTAAATTGTAGAAATGGGTGTGAAAGCAATAAAGGATCCTGGAAAGTTATCCGTTTTGAAAAGTAGACAAAATTCTGAATTCAGCAGGGGTCATTTGTGTAGATCAATCAAGGTTTCGTCATAGAAACTAACAGTTAAATATAGGAAAAATTGAAAATTAGTTGACCCCCAAGTGACCCCCCTTGCAAAACCAGGTGGTTTTGAGATAGGCAATTTTGATGTTGCCTCACTACGTTTTGGGCCCTTGCCTGTCACGGGTACTTGGGCCTCCCACAGAAGTGAGTTACTATATTTATCGGGAGACCTGGGGGAATGGTGGGTGGTAGCAAATTTGTGTCAGCCAGGTGATGCCACAACTTTACCCACAAAAAAATGTGTGAAAAATGATTTTTTCAACTAAAATTGAGGTTTGCAAGGGATTCTGGGTAAGGAAACTTTGGGGGATTCACGCAAACCATACCTCCGTGAAATCTCCTAGCGTCTAGTTTTTAGAACTGTGTGGGTTTGGTAGGTTTCCTCGATGGCCGCCGAGCACGGGGCCAAAAACCCAGGTGATCCCCTTGCAAAACCAGGTGGTTTTAAGATAGGCAATTTTGATGTTGCCTCACTACGTTTTGGGCCCTTGCCTGTCGCGGGTACTTGGGCCTCCCACACAAGTGAGGCACCATTTTTATCGGGAGACCCAGGGAAACGCTGGGTGGTAGTAAATTTGTGTCAGCCCGGTGATGCCACAACTTTCCCACCCAAAAATGTAGTGAAAGTGATTTTTTCAGCTAAAATTGAGGTTTGCAGGGGATTCTGGGCTAGGAAACATTGGAGGATCAATGCAAGCCGTACCTCCCTGGAAGCCCCCGGGTGTCTAGTTTTTAGAAATGTATAGGTTTCCCTAGTGGCCACCAAGCATGGGGCCAAAAACCCAGGTGACCCCGCTTGCAAAACCAGGTTGTTTGGTGGTAGGCAATTTGATGTCGCCTCAATACGTTTTGGGCCCCTGCCTGTTGCTGGTACTTGTGCCTCTCACATGAGTGAGGCACAATTTTTCTTGGGAGACCCAGGGGAACGCTGGGTGGTAGTAAATTTGTGTCAGGCTGGTGATGCCACAACTTTCCCGTCCAAAAATGTGGGAAAAAAGTGATCTTTTCAGCTAAAATTTATGTTTGCAGGGGATTCTGGGTAAGGAAACGTTGGGGGTTTGGTAGGTTTCCCTAGATGGCCGCCGAGCATGGGGCCAAAAACCCAGGTGACCCCCCTTGCAAAACCAGGTTGTTTGGTGATAGGCAATTTTGCTGTCGCCTCAATACATTTTGGGCCCCAGCCTGTCGCGGGCACTAGGCCTACCCATGCAACTGAGGTACCATTTTTCGTGGAAGACTTTCGAGAATGCGAGGTGGGTGGAATTTTGTGGATCCACGCAGATTCCAGAACTTTCCACCACAGAAATGTGAGGAAAAATTGTTTTTGGGACACATTTTTAGGTTTGCAAGGGATTCTGGATAAAAGAACCTGGTGAGAGCTAGTCAAGTTAACCCATCCTGGATTCCCCTGAGAGTCTTGTTTGTAAAAATGTACAGGTTTGCTAGGTTTCCCTATGTGCCAGCTGCGCTAGGGCCCAAAATCGACAGGTAGGCATAGTGCTAAAAACAAATCCATGCCTAGTCAGCTTTCTGACGCCCAGGGGGCATATCGGGGGGGAGGGGGGGGGGGGGTTGGGGTTGCCCTGATATGCCCAGAAACATTGTGGCCATTTGTTTGGTGGGTGGGGCATCCCCCACCCCCACACATGAAAAAGCCATTGTAATAGTTGGCGTCTAGTGGGTTTTTTGCACCCGGGTTGGGCAGATTGGGGGCTACTGCCCCATCTTCCTCCCAGGGGGGGCATAAAGGCTGTAATTGTTGCTGGTGGGGGTGGGGGCATTACCAAGCCCGTTTTGGGCAGCCCCCTCTCTAATTCAAATTTGCCCCAAAAAATCCCTGGTGTCTAGTGGGCTTTTAGCCCCCCTATTGGGGCACATTGGGGGCTAATGTCCCTATCTGTCCCCCAGGGGGGCTGAAAGTCCACTAGATGCCAGGGAGTATTTTGGGCAAATTTTAATTAGGGTGGGAGTTGCCAAAAACGGGCATGCCAATGCCCCCACCCTAATAAAACTTTCCCCCCAAAACCCCAGGTATCTAATGGGATTTTTGCCCCGCCGGGGGGCAGATTGGCTGCTACTGCCCCATCTGTTCCCCAGGAGGGACAGGAAGGCAGACTTTTTGCAGTGGAGGGGGTGGGGGCATGGGCATTCCTGTTTCAAATTTGCCCGAATAAAATCCCTGGCGACTAGTGGGCTTTTTGCCCCCCGGGGTGCAGATGGGGGCTAATGCCCCCATCTGCCCCCCGGGGGGCCAGAAAGCCTACTAGACACCAGGGATTTTTTGAGCAAATTTTAATTAGGGTGGGGGTTGCCAAAAACGGGCATGCCAATGCCCCCAACCTAATAAAAATATGCCCCAAAAAATCCCTGGCGTCTATTGGGCTTTTGCCCCCCCGGGGGCAGATTGGGGGCTACTGCCCCATCTGCTCCCCAGGTGGGACAGGAAAGCTGCAATTTTTGCAGTGGAAGGGGTGGGGGCATGGGCATTCCTGTTTTGGGCAGCCCCCACCCTAATTCAAATTTGCCCCCAAAAAATCCCTGGCGACTAGTGGGCTTTTTGCCCCCCCGGGGGTGCAGATTGGGGCTAATGGGGGCAGGAAGGCTGTAATTTTTGCGGGGGAGGGGGTGGTGGCATGGGCATGCCCATTTTGGGCTGCCCCTACTAGACACCAGGGATTTTTTTGAGCAAATTTTAATTAGGGTGGGGGTTGCCAAAAACAGGCAAGCAAATGCCCCCAACCTAATAAAAATGTGCCCCAAAAAATCCCTGGCGTCTACTGGGCTTCTTGCCCTCTGGTGGGGGGGCAGATTGGGGGCTTCTGCCCCATCTGCTGCCTAGGGGGGGACAGGAAGGCTGCAATTTTTGTGGGGGAGGGGGTGGGGCCATGGACATCCCTGTTTTGGGCAGCCCCCAGCCTAATTCAAATTTGGCAAGAAAAATCCCTGGTGTCTACTGGGCTTATTGCCTCCCGGGGGCAGTTTGGGGGCTAATGCCCCCTTCTGCCCCCAGGGGGGGCAGGAAGGCTGTAATTTTTTGGGGGAGGGGGTGGGTGCATGGGCATGCTGTTTTGGGCTGCCCCACTCTAAGTCAAATTTGCCCCCCAAAAAAACCTGGCGTCTACAGTGCTTTTTGCCCCTGCGGGACATTTTGGGGGCTAATGCCCCCATCTCCCCCCCAGGGGGGGGCGGAAAGCCTACTAGATGCCAGGGATTTTTTTAGCAAATTTTAATTAGGGTGGGGGTTGCCAAAAACGGGCATGCCAATGCCCCCACCAAATAAAAAAATTCCTCAAAAAATCCCTGAGGTCTAGTGGGCTTTTTGTCCCCCCTCCCC
This sequence comes from Lissotriton vulgaris, assembly GCF_964263255.1. NCBI lineage: Eukaryota > Metazoa > Chordata > Amphibia > Caudata > Salamandridae > Lissotriton > Lissotriton vulgaris. The sequence continues at coordinate 358,389 of NW_028251284.1, forward strand.
CGGGAGGCAGATTGGGGGCTACTGCCCCATCTGCTCCTCAGGGTGGCTAAGAAGGCTACTAGACACCAGGGATTTTTTTAGCACATTTTACTTAGGGTGGGGGGTGCCAAAACGGGCAAGCCAATGACCCCACCCTAATGAACATTTGCCCCAAAAAATCCCTGGTGTCTAGTGGGCTTTTTGCCCCCCCGGGGGGGCATATTGGGGGCTACAGCCCCATATGCCCCCAGGGGGGCAGGAAGGCTGTAATGTTTGTGGGGGACGGGGTGGGGGCAAGGGCATGCCCATTTTGGGCAGCCCCCACTCTGGTAGTAGTACAAAGCTTTATTTCGATATAGAGATATCTTAAAAGCACATAACAAAAAAAATACAATTCATGTTATTAATAAAAACACTTAATAAATAATTAAAAAGACAAGATAAAACAGTATTAAACCATTTACAGCTTTGAGTTAATTGAGAAAATAAAAACGCGGGATTGCCTAAGGAAGAATTCATCACATAGCTTTAAATCTGATCACCCATGCCCAGCTAAGAAATTTAGCTACCCCACACGCCAGTACTGTATTAGGGTTAGATTGTAAAATTCTTAACGCTGGGGCATAGCCTCTGGTCTCTAATAGAGTAAACTGAACATATAGGGCCCTATCTTTGGGTTTTCTAATGAAGTCCATGTATGGTTCAAGCAAGGGTACGGTCTTATGCAGTCGAAACTCGTCAGTGAGTCTACCCAAGTTATCCTCTCTAGATTCTTGGGCGTCGACCCACAGCCAGTAAGCCCGCTTGACTTCCAGTTTGTATATTGAAGCACCGGACTACCACGCGACCCATAGGCCAATGGCTGTAAGAAGTTCCTTCATTTTAGAGAGCCAGACAATTTTGTGAGACCCATGCAAGTTCATGACTTCTTTAAGGCCGTCTGCGTAGCTCTCTAGCTCTGGTGTGCGCCACAGGCGAGCCCAGTAGAGAAGCGGACGCAGAATTATAAGATCTTTGATAGATCTGCGTCCAAGATCTTATTGAATGGGCTTGCTAGGGGTATTCCTGGGGATAGACAAAAGCTCCTTGTAGAATTTGTTTTCGGCCATTACGAGGGAGTCAACGTTATTAAAACCCCAGAGCTCTGCCCCGTACAGTGCACTGCCTTCTGCTTTGGCAGAATAGATCTCTAAGGCAGGAGCTATGGGTCTTGATACTGAGGATCTATGCTCCCTGCTTATGGCGCCCACAACCCGTTTATGGTTTAAAACCATTTTTTCGATGTGAGGGTTCCACTTGAGCTGGTCGGATATCCTAATCCCAAGATAGTCGAACATTTTAACCCGCTCTAGTGGCTCTTCATTAAGAGTGAGCGTGCGATTGGCTTTCCTACTGGGATTAAAATAGAGGAGCTTGGTTTTAGAAGTGTTAATAACCAAGCCCCTTAAATTACAAAAGACACAAAACCGATCCAGCAATTTTTGGAGCCCCATGGGTGTTTTAGAGACTAGTAGCGTATCATCGGCAAAGAGCATGGCGGGAACTTTCACACCAGCCAAACTAGGGGCGTCAGCATCAATATCAGATAAAAAGGAAACCACCCCATTAACAAATAAGGAAAAGAGGGTTGGCGCCAAAACACATCCTTGGCGGACACCTCTGTTCACCGGGATTTTTTCAGTTATCTGCTCCTTCGCGCCCCACCGAATGCGTGCGTATGTTCCATCATGCATGCGGGCCAACAGGTGCAGAATGGGCAGAGGGAACCCCATCTCATGAAGAACCTCCCACAGGCGCCCTCGGGGGACAAGGTCGAACGCAGTCTTCAAATTGATAAAGGCCAAGTACAAACCACCCTTGCTAATCGAGACTGTCTTCCAATGAAGTAGTAACAACCTGAAAGCCTGATCTACAGTGCTTGTACAGGCCCTGAAACCCGCCTGGAAGGGGGAGATAATATTATTCTCCTCTGCCCAAGAGAGGATTCTTTCCAGAAGGACTCTCCCAACCACCTTCTGACCAGCATCGATCAAGCTGATCGGGCGATAGTTGGCAGGGTCACCCCTTGGCCCCTTCTTGTAAATGGGAATCACTTCTGCCCCCCTCCAAGAGTTTGGGACTGGAGACCCAAGGAGGAGGGCATTAGTCAAGAGGGAGAAGAATTTGGCCCATTGCTTAGGGCTGGCACGGAACAGATCGCCAGGGATGCCATTCTGGCCCGGTGCCTTACCTTGGACAATTTTACAAATCGCAAACTCTACCTCACTCTGCCCTATAGGATTGATAGATGGGGGTGTATCATATTGGGGTAATAAACGTTCTGCTGTCACTTCGATGTTCTCAGGAACCCCTACCCCTGCGTACAGTTTCCTAAAGTGATCGACCCATTCCCTGTCCGTGATATGGTTAGGTAATAGATCTGTGCCATCATCATTGTTTTTTCTTACTAGAGCCCAGAATCGTTTCCCGTTCCTGTTCTGGCTGGCCAGTTTTAACTCTTCCCAGTGGGAATCATCCAAAGACCTCTTTGCCACTAACAGTGCACGTCTGTACACGGCTCGGGCTAAACGAACCTCAGTTGGATCTCGGGTTCTGATGGCAAAAATCAATTTAAACGTAGCCCCTCTGCATTCATGGTTATACCACCTGGCTGTGGGCTTCCTACGCTTCAACTGGCTTGCCCCACATCCATCAAGGAAGAGAGCGGCCATCCTGTCTATTGTCTCATCCTAGGCCATGTTGACCTGGACAGAACCAGGATCATCAGTACAGAGTGCACAAAGCTTCTCGGTCTGGTCTCTTACAATTTCCCCCAGGGCATTTGTCTGGGTACTATTTCTCTAGTCACCATAGTTAATGTGTTGCTGGACAGGGGGTTCCCCACGGTTATCAGGTTGCACAGGCTAAGGGATAGAGGGTTATGGTCACTATGGATAGATGGAATAACTGCCATATCTGACACATATCTCCACAGTCTCTTGTCTACCAGAATATAGTCAATTCTGCTGAGGCAACTAACCCTATTATAGTACACGCACCGGAGAAGTCAGACGGCGTGCGCCCATTCACTGCTACCAGAGCATGCTCCAACACCAAGGCATTCATTTGGATAATAACAGGTGTCCACTTTTTAACCGGCGCAGTCGTCAATTGCGGGATTCCCCATCTTGCATCTTCCTCCAGTAAACCTACCGCACCGTCGGCAGCCAACGGCTCAAATGTGCAGTTGAAGTCGCCAGCAATTAACGGCAAAGTATCTGAGGGGCAGTTACAAAGTGAGTCTGCAAGTAAGGCAATGGTTGGAGATTTACCACCCCCTGGTATACCTCTAGCATAGATGTTAAGAACTTCCAGGATCACTGGGGCTTGGGGAACCCGAATCGTTAACCTCATCATGTCAGGGGAGATGTTAGACGAGTAGGTGATCTTACAGTTTAACGAAATTTTAACCCAGACGAGCAAGCCACCAGACGGGTGACCCCGTCTAGAGGAAGTAGCTGGGACATGGAAGGTGGAATAAGCCCCACTCTAATTCAGATGTTCCCCAAAAAACCCTGGCGTCTAGTGGTCTTTTTACCCCCCAGGGGCAGATGGGGGGCTGCTGCCCCCCATCACCCCTCCTGGGGGGCAGAAAGGCTGTAATGGTGATGGGGGGCTGGGGCCATTGGCGTGCCCATTTCGGGCAGCCCCACCCCAAAACAAATTGCGCAAAAAAAATCCCTGCCATAAAGTGGGCTTTCTTCCCCGCAGGGGGGCAGATTGGGGGCTTCTGCCCCCATCTGACCCCCCAAGGGGGGCAGAAAGGCTGTAATGGTGGTGGGGGTTGGGGCATTGGCTTGCCTGTTTCGGGCAGCCCCCACCTTTAAAAAATATGATGCAAAAACAAAATCCCAGGCGTTTGGTGGGCTTTCATCTGCCCCAGGGGGGGCAGGAATACTGTAATTTTGTGGCCCGAGGTTGGGGGCATCAGCATGCCCGTTTTGGGCAGCCCCCACCCCTTATAAATATCCCAGAAAAAAATCCCTGGCGTCTAGTGGGCTTTCAACCCCCCCCCCGGTAGGGCATATTGGGGGCTACTGCCCCATCTGCCCCCAGGGGGGGCAGAAAGGCTGTAATGGTGGCAGAGGCATTGGTGTGCCCATTTCGTGCAGCCCCTACCCTAAAAAAAAAATGGTGCAAAAACAAAATCCCTGGCGTTTAGTGGGCTTTCTACCCCCCACCCCGGTGGGGCAGATTGGGGGCTATGGCCCCATCTGCCCCCGGGGAGGGCAGAAAGGCTGTAATGGTGGCGGAGGCATTGGTGTGCCCATTTCGGGCAGCCCCATCCTAAAACAAAATGGTGCAAAAACAAAAACCCCTGCGTTTAGTGGGCTTTCTGACCTCCCCCCGGGGGCAGATTGGGGGCTGCTGCCCCATCTGCCCCCCAGGGTAGAAACCCCACTAGACTCCAGGGATTTTTTATGTGTTATTTATTAGGGGTGAGGGCTGCCCAAAACGGGCATGCCGATGCCCTCACCCTCAGGCCCCAAAATTAGTCTTTCTGCCCGGGGCATATTGGGGGCTACTGCCCCCATCTACCACTCAGGGGGGCAGAAAGACTAATGATGCCAGAAATTTTATGGGGGGAGCAAAGACTCTTGCCCAAGGGGCCGCTCCCCCTCCCTGGTGCCTAGTGGGTGCCTAGTGGGTGGGTCCCTGCTTGGGGATCGCCCTCCTGCGGTGATCACCAAGCAGAAATCTACTAGTGAGGGGTACCACTGGCAAGGGCAGATTCTCCCCTTTACAGGGATACCTCTCCTGAGTTTCTACGTTCTCGGGGGGCTGAGATAGCCTCCTGAGCACATAGAAACTGAAACTGAAATGATCCTCCTGGCTCATTTCAGTTTCGGTTTCATTGAAATGACATCAGCATGACGTGCGCGCTGTTCGTCGTAGCAGGAAAACTAGGGGGGGCTTCGGGAGCTGGGGAAGCTCTTCCCCAGCTCCCGAGGCTCTTTTGGCACACAGGGAATCCCTCTGGTTCCCGCACCAGAGGGTGGCGATGTTTCATGACAAGCTGGACTCGTCATGAGCACACGACCACTGTGTGCCATGACGAATCCAGCTCGTCATGAACATCGATGGGGCTAGGAAACTCTCTCCACTCTACGACACTCCTCTCTACAACACTCTACTCCACTCTATGCCATTGCACTCATTGGCACTCCACTTTACGCCTCTCTACTTTAAGACACTGTACGACATGCTACTCTATCACACTCCATGCCACTCCACTCTATCCACTTTACACACATCCACTATAAGACACTCTAAAGTACCTAATGTGCTTCCCACTGGGCTTTCAATAACCTTGATCTTGTTCCCTGTCCATGCGATGGGCACTCCAGCCAAACCCTACTACACTTTTATATTTTTTTGCAAGTACTATATATAATATACAAAATTGTTCCTGCTTCCCTTCTTTAAGAGGCGTTCACATGCAGATCACAGAGAAGCATGCATCCATCTCAAATTAGAAGAGGACGAGTTAATGATTCGCATGGGGGTCTTTCTGAAAACTGCCTTCCGAGCGCGCAACTCGATGAGCACTGTATAACTGTACTTTAATAGCTCAGTACAGCATTGAATATTAAATCTGTCTCATTTTTTAAAACATCACAATTTTGTATGTTTTAATATTGTATGAGACAGTACTTTTATGGATATATTTTTATCCTAATAAAGTTATGAAATGAATAAGACACTCTACAACACGCCACTGTATGACAAGCCACTCCACTCTACGACACACCACCCCAATCTACTGACTCCACTCTATGCCACTTCAATTAATGCATCTACACTGTATGCCACAACAATCTACGCCACAACACTCAACTCTACTCCACAACACTGTACATCACAACACCGTACACCACAACATTGTACTACACATCTCTCTACGACACTTCATTCTACGGCACTCCACTCTATGCCACTTCACTCTACTGCACTCTACTTCACTCTACAACACTCAACTCCATGCTACAAAACTCTAAGCAACTCCCTCTATGCCACTCCATGTCACTACAGCACTCTACTCTGTGACACCCTATTTCACTCTACTCCAATCTATGTCACTCCATTCTACAACACTCTATGCCACTCTACGCCAATACACTCTACAGCACTCTACCCCACTTTACAACACTCCACTCTACAACACTCTACTCCACTCTATGCCACTGAACTCTACAACACTCTATGACACTCCACTCCATGACACTTCACTCTACGCACTTTCCTCCACTCTAGTCTGTGACTCTCCACTCTACGACACTCTACTACACTGTACTCTATTGTATACCACTCCACTCTACAACACTCTGCTCCCTTTCATGCCACCCTGCGAACCTTTACTCCATAACACTCCACTCAATGACATTCCACTCAAAAACACTCCCCTTAACAACACTCCACTTGACAACACTCCACTCCATGCCCCTCCACTCTGAGGCGCTGTACTCCACTGTAAATACAAACAACTTTAAAAAAATACAAATTCAATGAAAAACACAATGGTTTACGATTAGTTATATTTAGGAAAACGTAATTTCTCATTTCTATACAAAACAACCTTAAACTACACAAACATTAGGAATTTTAAACTTACAGTTATAATTTCAGGTTATATTTTGGACCCCATCCAAAATTGATATTAACTTGCGCACCTCCATACACATTTTTGTCAACTCACTAGCTGTAGTAAATGTGCTATTACTTGAGCCTTCGCCATGCACTCCATATACCCTTTCATACTACATCACTTATAGCATGTTAAATAATAGCATTCATTAGAAGACTCATGACATCTGAAACAGCATCATTTATGAGTACACTGTGCATGATAGAGGTGCGAGTTACAGTGCGTCTCTGTACCCTTCCACACTACCATCCAATACAATACTCTACTCTATAGTACTCCACTGTACAACAATTTATTCCACTCTAGGCAAGTGTACACCACTCTAGCTTAATCTGTGCCACTGCATGCCACTTTACGACACTCTACTCCACTGTACAGTACACTAGGCAACTCCCTCTATCCCACTTCACCCCACATTACTGCACTCAACTCTATCACACACTACTCCACTCTACTCTACTATATTCCATTATTCCACTTTACACCACACCACTCCACACAACTCTATGACACTCAATGTTTCGACACTTGATGCCAATCCCCTCTACCACTGCACTGCGCTCTACTCTACTCCATACCACTCCAGTATACAAGATTCAAATCTACTCTGTGGCACTCCACTCTACTCCACTGTACAACACTTTCCAACATGGCAGTCCACTGCACTGTCTACCATTTCCCTCAACTCCTTAACACTTTACTACAGTTTATGCTATGCCAGGACGCTGCACTACACTCCATGCTACTCTACTATACAACATAATACTACACTTTAACACACTATGCTATGTGACTCCAATCAATTAGACTTCACTCTACTCCACTATAAGATACTTTACCCCACTCTAAACCACTGTTTGACAATCCAGGTTTCAGTGCTCCACTCAACCACACTCTCCCATACTCTTTGCAACTCTACTCTACAAAACTATACTACACTCTATGCCACTTTACAACATTGTGCTCCACTCTATCTGTGAACACTCCAATTTACTTATCTCTACTCCCCTCTATCCCACTATGCTCCACTGTAGAACACTGTTCTTCACTCTACCAGACTTTCCAAGACTTTAAGGCACACCACTCAAATGTATGATACTTTGTTCCACTGCACGCTACGCCACTCCACTCCACTCCACTCTAATGCACTCCATGCACATTATCCTACAAAACACCACTCTACTCTATGACACTTTACTTCACTACATGCTACGCTATGCCGCTCCACTCTACAATACTCTATTCAACGACACTCTCATCCACTGTACTGCTCGACACTCCACATAATGATGCTTCACTGAACAACACTTGACTCTACGATTTGAAACAGATTTTTATTATAAAGGAAAACAGCTTCTAATGTTTGTGTAGTTTAAGTTTGGATTGTTTTTTCAACACACATGAACAAGGCAGGGGACCCTGCCGAAACGTGTTACAGCCCTGTATTGAATAAATAAATAAAACGTCTCTGAAGCACTGGAACTGCAGTGTCAGTATGTGGCAAAAGGATTGTGTCATGTATATGCATATATATATATATATATAAAAATGAATCAACAAAACGCCCTTGAGCAGCAAGAAGGCACACAGCAGTTCACCTACCATCCAGTTTAACACTGTAACTCTCCATAGTCACTCATTCTAGGTTGGTAAGCCTGACGCGTTTCGAGGCATGGACGCCTCTTCCTCATAAGCTTTGCTGTGACAATAGTGCAGGTAAGGCCTTCTTTTATTTCCATGCCTTGTAATTATTTCATCGACCTCTAGTGGGTCTCGCCTGGTGAATTCGGTGCTTTGCATGATGGGACACGTAGTCCATGATTATGTATCAATAATCCCTGAGTGGGGTCTGTTCACTTTTGTCAATAAGTGACTTCCTAACCAGCAGCCATATGATAGGCGTAACTTAAAGAGAGAGGAAAGTGGGATACATATGAAGTGAGATGCGTCGCATGCAACAACAGAAAGACATGTGTAATTATTCACAACATACAGATCATGTTTCATAAGGAAATTATAAAGTGAGTCCATAATGGAACATATGTGATTAAAGTGCATCTTATATACAGTGGAAACTGGATATGCGGGAGACTCCTATGGTGTGCCCATGCGTTATTCCCAATCAAATTTCAATTCATTCGATCTGAATCACAAAGTATTTACACTGTCTCTTGGATTCATAATAAGAAGTTATAAGACAAGGCAGGTACTATGGGTCAAATAACGATATGAAGAGTCTCTCACACAATTAATATATACATGACAAAAAAATCAGACAGAAGTTCCAGAGCTGTTGATACATTGGTATGCAGTTTTTCCATATACGATGATGTTAAGAAGTTCTAATTACAGTTTGATAGGATAGACTATCATCTTGGAATAATCTCTACCAGATGTTATTCTCTACTCATTTCCCTAGATGGAAGGCCATCTCCTCCCCACTGTTGAGACCTTTGGGATGTTTCGTGCACAGATCAATAATATATCGGGACTCAAGTCTCCTTAATCTGCGTAAGCGGTCACCTCCACGTATGTTCGGGGGTACAATATCAAGGCCGAAATACTGTAGCTTATTCCGGTCTCGATTGTGGGCCTCCGCAAAGTGACGAGCCACCGGATAGGTCTGATCTACTTTATCGATGGCTCGCATGTGCTCTAATATTCTGAGCTTGATCTCCTTGATCGTGCTCCCGATATAGCGTAAGCCACAGGGGCACTGCAAGCAATAGACGGCGTACTGTGTACTGCAGGTAATGAATTTGTTTATATACATTTTCCTGCCAGTTTCTGTTATTACATAAGAGAGGACACGTTTACTGCCCGCGCACGCTTTGCAGCGGCCGCAGGGGTAAAAGCCTCGTTGCTCCCTTAAGGTGTTGGTTCTCAGGGGCACTTTGTCTAGATGACTGTTCACTAGTATGTCGCCTAATGATCTAGCTTTGCTGAAGGTTAGGAGTGGCTGGGTTGGAAGATCTTCTTTGAGCACACTATCAGTTAAGAGAATATGCCAGTTCTTCCGTAGCATTGCTCTGAAGCTTTCCGCTCCTGTTGAATAGGGAGTTATAACTCTGAACTTACCCTTATTATCACCTGGCAAGCCTCTTCGGTTGACCTGTTCAGAGTTACTGGTCAGAAGGGACTGTCTCTCTATTCTCCTGACTCTATTGAGAGTGTTGTTAAGTATTTTCTCGCCATACCCCCTAGCTCTAAATCGGGATATGCAATCCGAAGCAGCCGCTTCGAAATCAGAGGGTTTGGAACAGTTCCTGCGAAGTCTCAGCAGTTCCCCGTAGGGGATACTGTTGATTAATTGTGGTGGATGGCTACTGCTGGCATGCAGTGTGGAGTTGCCAGCAGTTTGTTTCCTGAAGAGGTTTGTGTGGAGGTGTGTATATATATATATATATATATATGTACATCCAGCCCGTCTTCACAGGTGCTTGCCGCACAGAAAGGCACACAGACAACAAAATCAGCACGCCCAGGCGAGGTTAGGTATCCAACTGCTTGAATTTATTATGCATTGTGTGGGTAAAAAGCTGTCATCAAACGCGTTTCGGGCACGTCCGTGCCCTTGCTCACTATATATATATATATATATATATATATATATATGTCCTTTAACCTCGATTCCTTGTACGTACTGCAATAACAGAGCAGCCACGAACAGAAAATAGAGCACGGACCAGAATTTGGTTTCTCTTCAATGTTTTATTTTGCTTTTCGCCTCATATATATATATATCCTCCCAGCAAACAGTCAGTAATCAGTGCCCTCTTTTGCACAGCAGGTGCAGGCTGTCAAGGTTGGACCTAACGTCGCAATAATTTTTATCCTCAAGAAAAAACTGCACTGATTACTCCAGGAATCTCTGTGGTTTCATTTATTGAAAGCAGAAGTATTACCACCACCGACGTTTCGACCAAGAAATGGTCTTATTCACGGTTACGTGATTCCATCCTCTCTTTCATCTCATTTATACTACAGCCATTTTAGCCCATTATGAGACATTATGGGACCTGTATTTCTTGTTGTCCTGTTGTTTATTGAATGTCATTTATTTAGTGGTTATGACTCGCATCACATCCTGTAGTTCTTGCTTCTCTTATTTACACTAATGCCACTGTATTATGTTTAGTGTGTACAGATAAATGGAAAGGTGTCCTCATGGTACAGTACCATATTTTTCTTTTCTTTAGATGCACGTCCAGTTTTGTGGCACAATGCCTGATTTCCATTTTGACTGCACCTTTTAATATTTCTTATTGAGTTTTTGTGATGATGATACCACTGTATATTCTTAACTATAATGGCTCCTTGATGATTTCAATCTAAGTTTAGTACTCAATTAATTCAAGGTTATGTCCTGGCTTTTCATGTGTCCATGCTCATTATACAGATCTGTGGCACTAAAATGTCCATTAATAGTGGATGTGTAGCTCTTCATCTCTGTTCAAGCCAAACGGGGTATTCACTCCTTGTGGTGAGCCTTAGTGACTGGCTCCAATCGTAAGCCCGGTTCAAGTTCAGCAGAGGGAGCCGAGGAGGATATCGGTAGCTTATGGCCTGAAGAAGCGAGTTCGCTGCACGTTCTGACAACTGACAAATGAAACCAGAAACAATTGGAGCACCTTGCCAGTCACTAAGGCTCACCACAAGGAGTGAAGCCCAAACTCGGCTCCACCATATGGCCCATACATCCAGACCAGACTCTATTTTAGAGTTCAGACTTTCCCATACCAGCCAGGACGGAAGTACAACCGGCAGATAGATCGACCATGACTTTTTACTTGCCTACAAGCCCTGAAGAAATCTTGGGTTATTCCCCAGACGAAACACCTATTGGCTGGGCAGTCATTCAGAAGTAAAAGAAGAACAAATAATACTCCTGAGTGTTCTTCTTTATGTGTAATTTACTGTGTAACAATGTATCACTAACCTGTGAGAAGATTTGATACAGAGTAATTGCTCTATATACACCGTCGACGTGTGCTCAGGACCATTGTTGTTTTGTTGACCTTGTGTCTGTTTTCAGGGGTTCAGTGTTAGCCCCCACCGGTGGCACCGTCTCATATTCATTGTAGCTAAAAACTAGCACACACCCGTTGCAGGTACCATTGCCTACCGCATACGCTGAAACGCTGTTACTTGCAGCACTCTTGCAATCGTCCAGGTACTAGAGTTGCATTCATTTAATCATCCTACCAGTTTCTATGCATTTATTGAATTATTGAAGCATTAGTCACACACTCATCAAATCATTCAGGGTCTACTGATGCACTTATTCAAACACCCAGATACAAGTTATATACTCATGCAAACATATAGGCAGTAAGTATGCAGATATGGAATGACCCATAGAGTTATGACATAGTCAAGGAATCATCTAGGCCCTACTTGTATCCTCACGGAATCACCTAGGCACTACCTATGCACTCAGTCAATCATCCATGGATTATTGATGTATTCAACTACAAACCCATGTATTTACAAGTTTTACTGAGGAATATGTAGTCTTTAGACAATATGGGTGATAGGTTTACTACTATGGTACTCTCTACGTAATTACATGAGTAGAGCCTGAGTGTTTCATTAGTGTACGTATGTGCCTCAGTATTTCAATGACTGCATGGGTTGTAAGTGAGTGTTTAGATGGCTGCATGAGTTCTCAGCAAATGGTATAATGATTGCATAGTTAAAACCTTTTAAATGTAGTGTTACATTTAAGAAAGTGTAGAAGAAGGAGAGATGCAGTAAAACAGAAAGAACAAGTTGTGAGAGTAGTTGATAAGGTCTTTGCTTTAAAGAGGAAGCTTTTCATTTTGATTCTAAATAGAATGAATACTCTAGTTAAAATAGTGTTTTGCATGAGGAGACAGAACCAGAAGAAAATATTAGTGAATAGAAGTAACTGTTCTACAGTTTTTAGTGGACAAAGGATACGTACTTCTTGTACAGAGGTGTTTTTAAATGACGAAAGCTATATCCAGTATAACAAATTAGTTAATGCTATTGATTAAAGAGGACGATTTTATCATATAAAGAATGGTAGTCCTATAGTAAAAGAGGTGATGGTACCTAGAGATGTAGAAGAAGTGTTGCAGAAGAGGTACGAAGAAGGCGTAGTCAGGATACTATATACAAATGGAATTGTAGTTGTGTTTCTAGTATTAGACAGGAACCAATTGATATATTAAGAAAAGTCCTACGTATCTTTCCAAGGCAAAGTTTAAAACACAAAATAAGTTATACCACTCAACAATGCGAACTTTAGGTATAGGGTGACCAACCGTCCGTAAATTTCACGGACAGTCCGTAATTTCGGCCGTCTGTCCGTTGTCCGTGAAGGATTCTTTAACGGACGCCATTTGCCCGTAATTTTAACCCCAGGCACCGGTCGCACTACCCTACAGCCGGCACAGCTTCCACCCACCTCCCTTCTTGACTCTGTTCCAAAGCTCAGAAACCAGCATTATTGGAGAGGCACAGCGGGATGGCAACCCTCACACCTTCAGCCCTTGATGACCAATTAAGAGGTGCTTGAAGGTGACTGAGAGGGAGGGGCGGCAGCTGCAGTGGCATCTATTCAGATGCAAACAGCCCTGAATGCGCCATGTCTCAGCGATTTAGGAGGGCTTCACACATTTCCTTTCTGCCCAGGCCCCAAACATCCTAGAACCGGCCCTGATTACACGACGTCGCAGCACTGGTTCTCTTCACAGACCTTAAATATTGTCACTACATTGTGAACAAACCTCGGTTCTTCAAACATGCAGTCTTAATTTAATAAAATTAAGAAATGGCACAATCGCACCCACACAGATTAACAAAGTATGGAGGACAATCAGTCTCCTGGAGTACCTCCTGTAAGTACTGTACATCACAGCGGGGGATGGCAAAACTAACATTTTGGAAACAGAGCCTGTCTTCTCATTGTCTTGTCCAGGAGGCAGTGAGGAGCCCTACCCCACCCTGGAAGAGACCAAGATTATAATAGAATACTGCATGCCCACCCCTGTGCCCACCCTGGTGGATCCTGTTCCCCTCCTCTGATGGCTCCTTCCCCGCCCCAGTGATGGCTCTCCCCCCCTCCCTCCCCCCCACCGCGAGTGGGTGGATGGATGAGTGACATGATTGATGGGTTGATGAATTGATAAGTGCAAGGGTGAATGGATGGACGGATGAGTGAAAGGGTGGATGTAAGGATAGATGAGTGAGTGAAAGGGAGGGTAGATGGACAAAAGGATAAATAGATGAGTGAAGGAGTGAAAGGATAAATGGATGAGAGAAAGGGTGGATGAGTGATAGGGTCAATGGATGGATTCATGAGTGGATTAGTAGATGGATGAGTGGGTGGATGGATGGAAGGAAGGATGGCTAAGTGAAAGGGTTGATGGAGAGAGAAAGGGAGGATGGATGGATGACTAAAAGGGTGAATGGGTGAAGGGTGAGTGGATGGATGAGTAAGTGAAAGGATGGCTGGATGGGTGAAAGGGTAAATGGCTGGATGGATGAGTGAATGAGTTTGAGTTTGAGTTTGAGTTGGGACTTGAAAAGCGCGTAGCTACCCTAGGGCGTCCCAGCGCTGACATGACCTAAGTACCAGAGGGGAGAGTAGAAGAGTTGACAGGTTTATGGAAAGAACCGAGTTTTAGTCGAATGGATGGATGGGTGGAAGAGTGGATGGATGAGTGTACAGATGGATAGGGTGAAAGCGTGGATGGATGGATAATGGATGGATGAGTGAAAGGGTGGATGGAGGGATGGATGAGTGAAATGATGGATGGAAGGATGCATGGTGGATAGGTTTGCAAATTGTTGAATATGTTTGGATATGGCTAGGCTTACTTCTATACTATTGCGCGACCTCTGATGTGTCTGTAAAACGTATCCAATTGTCCTGAAGTTTTGTCCTGAATTTTGACCTCCTGTCCTGAATTTGTGTCCTGAATTTCGACCCTTTGTCCTGAATTTTTACACTCACCGTCCTGAATTTGCACCAATGCCAGTTGGTCACCCTATTTAGGTAGGAGGCTGAATTGTGTGAAAAGTCCTGCTTTATGTTTAGGAGAAATTAGTAGCGCACTTTTGCATGGTAGTGTGGCAGACTTAGAAAAGGTTTGTGGTGATTGTGCAATTTTGTTTCTTTGGTCTTGAGCAGGATTCTAGGGAAAAGGAAGAGTTGTTAAGAGGAGGAGTTGCAGAACAACTCACATATAGTACAGTTGATAGTTTTTTAAAAGAGATTACAATTTAACAGAGTGTTCTGTAAAAACACTGAGTATGGGTGTATATGTTGTTGATGCACTTACTAGAAGACTTAAACACAGACTGTTGACTTATATTTGAAAAGTGAAAATGATGATAACTGGCAAAAGCTACCTGTGTATTTATTTGTAGAGGGATGGTTTGACTTGTCTATACAGCAAGTTATATGTAAGAAGTGTTACAAAAAATTGGAAGATAATAAAATGAACAACACATAGATATTAGATACCTATTTTGTAAAATAATAAAATGCCTGCTATGACGGTCAAAAAAAAACAAAACATCAACATTTATTATTCTTTCCAGCGTTGTGAAGGGCCGCTCCCCAGCACTAACTACAACTCCACATTACATGCAGTATGACACTGTCAGGGAAAACTGTGGAGCCAAATCTTGAAGTTGAGATTGGATTTTGGAATGGACTCTGTGCTTCGGTGTTGTTGCGCTGCTATTGAACTTGAGGGACCTTCAGCTTTGCGTTGCCTTCTTGCTGCTAACTATGAACTCCTCTTATGAAATGTACAAAAAATATAAAAGGAGGAAAACAATACCATGTATGATTTTTCGCAGCATTGTAAATAGCTGTACCACACTGCTCACAAGCTGTTCTAACAACACTACAGCCCATGGAATATGTGGCCATTCTTGAAAACTGTGGAGCCATATCTGTTGTAGTAGTCTGTACCTCGAAAGAACTTTCTGGCTGGGTATTATTGCTGTTGCCACTGATGTAGATGGTCCTCCAGCTTCCCTCTTGTAGAATGCCAGATGGAGATGTTTTCTATGATAGGTTTTAAGATAATATGAGATGGACGTCGTCCCATATGAATATTTTTTGTTTGTCCCTCTAGAGAGGGTCTTTTCAGGCATTGTGCATTGCACTAGTTTTGCAGCAGTTTTTGGTTCCCCATAAGTCTGGGTAGCAATGTAGTTCGATGTTTGTTTGGAAGTTATGTTGTGTTCGTATGTTTAGATGTTTAAAGTTATTTTTTGAAACTTGTTTTTTTACAAATATATTGTTTAGTAAAGTTAAACTAATATGTTACTATACAGCTAGACTCAAACCTTGTGCAAAATATGTGTATATATCTGTTTTGCAATTTTTCATTTACTAATGTCATTGTGACCTCCGGTGTTGCTGTGAAGAAGGAAAATGCATTTTGATGTAGTTATTTCGACACATGAATACAAAGGGGAAAGTTATATTAGTATTTTTCTAAGTAGCAACACTGACACTTTATGTCAAATATGTCTACATATGTGTTTTACACTTTGTCAAAAACACCTGGGATTTGAAGTCTGTCATTGGCAATGGCACTCATAGAATCATACAGGCTCTACCTGTGCAATCATCAAGGAATTCCTTTCTGCATCACTCTGCAAACGTGCCTCCTGGCATAGTACTAGTTGGGGGATGAAGTCCTCTTGGCTATTGAGGGTATTTGGGGGTCAATTATTCCTCTTGTAATCTCCAGCAAGTTCTTCACAGTCAGTTTGCTAAGAGGTGTTCAGAGCCCAACCCCCCTTTCTGCACCATTCTGCAAACACGTCTCCTGGCACACTACTGGTTGGGGAATAAAGTTGTCTTGGATGCTAAAGGTCCTTGGGGACCAAGAAGCCCTTCTGGTACTTTCTATATGTCCTACTCAGCGGGATTTCTGAGAACTAGTCAGAGGCCCACCCACATTCCACAGCATTCTGCAAAGACCATTGCTACTTAAAAAACAATGGAAATTCACAGAAAAAAGCAAAGGTTACAAGTAAGTTATAGTTAACAATTAGCATTCACAGAACCTTAGAAATTCTCAGAACAAAACAAAGGGTACATGAAAGTTATAGTTAGGAAATAGAATAAAAAAACCTTGGAAATTCACTGAAAAAAACAAAGGTTACAGGAACAGTATAGTTAGGTTGACATTTCACTCAGACAAATTCAGGGGTTATAGTTAGCTGAGCTAACTATAACTCGTGCCCCCGCAATGCACTGCTTAACTCATCACATATTACATCACTCATGACATGGTCAGTGACAGCACTCATGACATCACTAATGACATCTCAAATGATATCACTGATGACATCATACATATAACCTTTCATACACCCATTCCAACTTTTACACTACCATTCTTGAAACCATTGACACACCCATACCAGTACTTAAATATCCACTCATTCATTCATAGATCTACACACACATCCACTCACTCACCCATACAATCACTCATACACCCACTCACTCACTAATAAAGCCACTGACATATCCACCCATACAGCCACTCATACACTGTCAGACACTCATAGAGCTACGCACATACCTACTCACTCTCCCATAGAGTCAATCACACAGACAAGTACTCACCTATGCAGTTATACACACACCAACTCACTTATTCATACAGATACTAACACATTCTCACTCATCTATACAGTCACTGACACAAGCCCACACTCACCGATACAGCTACTCTCACAATCACTCACTCACGCAGTCACTTATACTCCAACACTCACCTATACTGCCTTTCACATTTACTCACCCATATACCACTGAGATATCCATTCACTCACCAACACAGCCAAACACATACTCACTCACCCATACAGCCCCTAACAGACGTTTTCACGAACATACAGCCACTGATTCATCTACTCACTCATCCATGCAGGGAGTCTCACACCCCCTGACTTACCCACACAGACACTCATACACCCATACAGGTACTCAGAAAACCAATCAATAACCCATACAGCAACTCATGTACATACTCACCAACCCATGCAGCCACTTACAAACCAACTGACAGACTGATATAGCCATTCACACAAATTATTCACTGACCCATACATTCACTGAGACACGTATAATCACTCACTTATACAGTCAGTCACACACTCACTAAATCATCCATACAGCCACTCATATACCCACTGATTCATTAATAACCCTTGGGGTATATACATTTAACATTCATAAACTTTTTAGAAACATTCACTCACAGTCAATGGATGATGTCATCTGTGATGTCATCAATGATGTCATGAGTGATGTCATTTGAGATGTCATCAGTGATGTCACTGACCATATCATGAGTCATGTATTATGTGAGGTCATAAGCAGTGCATTGCAGGAGCGCAAGTTATAGTTAGCTCAGATAACTATAACTGCTGAATTTCTCTGGTTTTGTATGAGTGAAATCTGACCATAACTATAATGTCCCTGTAACCTTTAGTTTTTTCAGTGAATTTCTAAGGTGTTTTTAATTCTATTTGCTAACTATAACGTCCCTGTAACCTTTGGTTTTTTTCAGTGAATTTCTATTGTTTTTTAACTACTAATTGCATTTACAGAGTGGTGGAGAAAGGGGGCTGGGCCTCCGACCAGCTCTTAGGAATCCGGATTTGGAGGAGGTAGCAGGAGGGCTTCTTGGCCCCTAAGGTCCCTCAGAAGTAAAGTGGGTGTCATTCCGCAACCAGTAGAGCACCACAGCAGAGCTGCGTTTACAGAATGGTGAAGAAAGGGGGCATGGCATCCATAGACCTTTTAGCAATCCCACTGTGTGGGACTTACTGGGGGTAATAGGAGTGGCAGATGGCCCTCAAGGACATCCTTGGGGGCCAACTACCCCATCTGTTACCTCAAGTAAGTCCCACACATCAGGACTGCTGAGCGGTTTTCGGATGCCATGCCCCCTTTTTCCACCACTGTACACTGTGCAAACGCTGCTCCTGGCGGGCTACTAGTGGGGGAACAAGTCTCCTTGGCTCCAGAGGATCCTTGGGGTTGAACTAACCCTCCTGTTAACTCCAGTAAGTCTCACACAGTGGGTTTGCTGCTGAGAGATATTCAGTGGCCCTCCACCACTCTGTAAACGCCCTTCCTGGTGCACTACTATTTAGGGGATAAAGTCCCCTTGGCTATTGAGGGTCCTTGGGGACCAACTACCCCTCCTGCTATCTCCAGGAGCACCCACACAGCTGGATTGCTGAGAAGGTGTCAGAGACCATGCCCCCTTTCACCACCACTCCGGAAAGGCGCCTCCTGATGCACTTCTGGTTGGGGATAATTGTCCGCTTTAGTCCTGAGGCCCTCAGGAGTAAAGTGGAATTCAGTGGTGAGAAAGGGGGTGTGGTCTTCAAGTCCTCTCAGCAATCCCGCTCTCTGGGGCTTACTGGAGGTGTCAAGAGGGCTTGTTGGCCCCCAAAGACCCTCAGCTTTCAAGGAGGTTTGATTGCACAGCCCCCCATCCCTTGGCCGATATTGGACCCGGGGAACCCATCCCACAGGACCAGTCTTTTTTTGGGGGTGGGGAAATCAGGGGGGCCACTTGCCTCCCTCCCTAATCCCATCACCCCAGGCCAACCTTTTCCTTTTTTGAAAACAATTTTTAAATAAAGGAAGGACCCCCTTTCCTGGGCCAATTTTGGCCCCGCTGACCACATCCACATCCACTTCCCTGTATTTAATCAATTTCTTTTAATTGAAGGGGTCCCCCCTTAGGCCAATTTTGTCCCAAGGACTCCAACCCCTGGGGCCAGGCCTTTTCTAATGTTTCTTTTAATTAAAGGGGCCCCCTTGAGGCCTATTCTGGCCCCTGGGCCCCATCCCCTGGGGCCAGGCCTTCCCCTTTTTTGAAAAAATGGGGAAGGGGCCTGTGCCACCGCCCTCCCTGGGCTGATATTGCCCCGGGGACACCATCCCCCAGGGCACCACGGGGGAGCCTCCTGCAGAAGCCGGCATTGCTTTTGGACGAAGGGAGCTGCAAACATGCAGCTTCCTCTGTCCAAAAGCAATTCTGCTCCGGGTTGAGTTTGGCAACCACCTCAAACTCAACCCGGACAAGACAGAGCTGGTCTTGACCGGAGGTGATTGCAGTCCCTGGTCTCCCTCCTACTGGCCCCCATCACTTGGTGTTCCCCCACTCCCGGTCCCCAAAGTTAAAACCCTTGGGATTCTTCTCAACTCACAACTTTCTGTTCACTCCCAAGTTAGTTCAGTGGTGTCCTCCTGTTTCTTTTCCCTTAGGACAATCAGGAAGATCTCCC
This sequence comes from Lissotriton vulgaris, assembly GCF_964263255.1. NCBI lineage: Eukaryota > Metazoa > Chordata > Amphibia > Caudata > Salamandridae > Lissotriton > Lissotriton vulgaris. Next base: position 378,367 of record NW_028251284.1, read on the forward strand.
GCTTCTTCTCCCTCCCGGCATTAAAAGTCATTGTGATGGCAATGGTGCTCTCGCGCCTTGATAATGGTAACATAATCTACAATGGCGCGCCGGCCTACGCCATCCACCGCCTGCAACTAGTGCAGAATCAGGCTGCTCGCCTGATCTATGGCCTGCCCAAATTTCACCGCGCTACCCCTTTGCTACAGGCATTACACTGGTTGCCTGTGAGAGAGCGAGCTTTATTCAAACTTGGCTGCCTCACCTATCAGGCCAGGATGGGTACTGCTCCTGAGTTTATATGCTCAGCCATCAAGCCCTACTTGCCGGGTAGAGAACTCCGTTCCACCCATATGGCACTCCTGGTCATCCCCCGTTTCAAAAAGAAGAAAGCTGGTGGAGCAAAATTTGCGGTTCTCGCCCCAGCTTTCTGGAACTCTCTCCCTGTGCGACTCCGCACTTTATCTTCCTATATAGAGTTCCGAAAAAACCTCAAAACTTTTCTTTTTTCCCGAGCTTTCGCTGCCTAGCCTCCTCTTGCTGCTGTTGCTGGTCGTAACCTGAAAAGCGCCATGAAACCGCTCGGTAAAAGTGCGCTCAATAAATGTTTTTAAATTCAAATTCATATTCATGGAAGCGAGAGCATTTTCAATGCTCTCGCTTCCATGAAGCGGACCAGAGTTTGCTATGGCTTGGTCAGGGAGCAGTGCTCCCGCCAAGACATAGCAGACTGCAATGTTCCGGGGCCGGGCACCCCGGGACATTGCTAGAGCCGGCCCTGGGGGTGGCGGTCCCCAGGGCCATCTACAGCTCCCCTCCAACAAAAATTAAGCCTCAGGGAGGTGGTGGTCCTTATGGCTGCGGAGGCTACGCAGCCCCTGTTTATGATTTATTATCCAGTTGCCCGAGAGGTAATGGTCCCCAGGGCTGAGTGAGAGGGGGGCTGGAGCCCCCTGCACATTATTTTTAAATATAGCCCTGGGGGAGGTGGCAGTCCCAGGCGCTGCGGAGGGTCTGTGTGGCCCCCACATCTATGTGAATTAGCCCCAGGGAGGCGGCGGTCCCCAGGGCTGCATGTTGGGTGCTGGAGCTCTCTCACGCACTATAATTTATCATAGTCCCGGGGAGGTGGTGATCCCCAGGGCTGCAGAGGGATCGCATGGCACCCCGCATTTCCTTTGTGTTCACTCCTGGGGAGGTGGCGGTCCCAGAAATGCAGGGGTCCCGCGCAGGCCCCCGTCCAAATTTTTAATAGCCCCCGGGACCTGGCTCACCCAGGGGCCTAATTAAGCAAAGCCCAGAAAGCTGCACTTCGCTTTTCAAAAATTTCAGCTGGATTCACAGATCTACTGCGTTTCCCGCTAAAAATTAAAAAACAAAATGCTTTTTGGGGCTTTGGAGGGTCCCTGTGGGGTCCCTCCAAGAGGTCTAGGGGGTCAGGGTGTTTTTACCCTGCCCCCTTTTCTTTTTTATGTAATGTTTTTTCTAATTCACCCGAGTCACAAGATGGCTGCCAACTCTTCCTTGTTTGAAGTGTTGGCAGCCAATCAGATCTCAGGCACGAGATCCGGAGGGGTCGTGGAACCACCGCGGCCACAGTTGTATGTCTGAGAAATCTTTACATTTCTCAGGAACTACTGAATGGATCTACAACATTTAATAAAAAGGGCACTTTCTGGAACAAGAGCTAGCTTTCTGCTACATTTGGTGTAATTCCATTCAGCAGTTCAGGCTGTAGCTGTGTCTAAAGTTTCCTACGGAAATTGACATTGAGAAAAAGTGACTGCCCCCGATGGTTTTGAAAATTTCACAAAGATTCATCAAACGATTCCAAAGTTATTGTCAAATGAAAAAACGCTCTTCCTATGGAAACCACATCCTAATAATGACTACATACTGGCGACCACTGGTAGGTGATATACATATATATATATATTTGTTTTCACTTAAAAAAACGAAGGTTACAGGAACTTTAGAGTGAGGTTCACATTTTACTCACACAAAACCATAGAAATTCAGCAGTTATAGTTATGGTTAGCTCAAGTAACTATAACTTGAGCCCTAAGGTAATTATAACTCATGCCCCTTTCATGCACAGTTTTCTCTTCAATAATTTTACTGCAATAGTTACATAGATATTATGAATGATGTTTTACAAAGATGTCATGAGTGATGCAATATGTGAGGTAATTAGCAGTGCATGTGGAGGGTGCATAGTATAGTTACCTTAGGGCATTAGTTATAGATACTTGAGTTAATCATAACTATAACTTCTGAATTTTTATGGTTTTGTGCGAATAAAATGTGAATCAAACTATAACGTTCCTGTAACCCTTGGTTTTTAAGTGAATTTCTGTCATTTCTTATTACTATTTCTTAACCATAACGTCCCTGTAGCCTTAGTTTTTTTCAGTGAATTTCTTAATGTTAAGTAATTTTAATTACTTTACATTAGTCCAACCACTGCCGTGCACGGCCTTTGGCCAACCCCCTATGAGCAACCCAACCCTGTGCCACGGACAGCCTTTGGCCATGTGTGGCAAGAGTTGGGGTTGGCCGCAGAGCCTAGCCTGTGGCCAGGCTACACAGCCAAACCCCATTAACTAGGCAATCCCATGCCCTGCATGGCCTTGGGAAAGAAAAGAACCCCGTTTCCCTAGGACAGGGGATCCACGCGGCTCCTCGCATCATTATTTATTTAGCCCTGGGGAGGTGGTGGTTCCTGGGGCATTAGGGGTCCATGCGGTCCCCACCATCCACTATTGCTGTAAAGCCCTGGGGAGGTGGTGGTCCCCAGGGCTCAATTAACCCAGTGGAGGTGAGTTCATGAGGCCCTCCTCCCTTATTAAAATAAAGCTCCTGGGAGGTAGTGGACTCCTGGGCTAAAAAGAGCCCTAGGAGGGAGACCCCGTGCACCTCTACCTTCTTTTATGAAATACCCTCATGCCCCCATGACAAGGCCCACCAGGGGCTAAACTGAAAACAAGCATGAGAGACAGAGCTTGTGCCCCGTGGACCACCACCTCTGTGGGGCATCATTTAAATCATACTGCGGGGTTGCCCTCACGACAACCCTTTGCCCTGTGGACCGCCAACTCTGCAAGGCAAAATGTGAATTTTAATGGAGGGGTACTGCTACCTCCCCGGGGCTTTCAGTTTAAATAATGGGGGAGCCAGCTGGAACCCCTAACCCCGAGGGGTTACCAGAAAAATGCAGGGTTCCCGTGGGGACCGCCACCTGCCTGGGGTATAAGCTTAAATTGAATGTTGGGGACCACCACCTCTCCGTGGTAAATTTGAAGATGGCAGGGGGATGTGTCGCCCCCTCCTGGAGCCCTAGATGGCCCTGGGGACCGCCATCCCCCAGGGCAGGTTCCAGCAATGTCAGCGACATTGCAGTTTGATATGGCTTGGCGGCAAAACCACTCCTGCCAAGCCATAGCAAACTCTGCTCCGCTTCTAGTAAGAAGAGCAGAAAATGCTCTCACTTAGTAGAAGCAGAGCAGAACCCCTCCTGTTAGCTCCAGTAAGTCCCACAAAGCGGGATTGCTAAGAGGTCTTCGGAGCCACACCCCCTTTCTCCACCACTCGGCAAACACATCTCCTGGAGCATCTCCTGGAACACTACTGGTTGGGGAATGAAGTCCTCTTGGTTGGTGAGGGACCTTGTGGGCAAATAAGCCCTCCTGGTAATTTCTGTAAGTCCTATACATTGGAATTCCTGAAAGCTGGTCATAGGCCCGCCCCCTTTCTCCACCACTCTGCAAACGTCATTACTACTTAAAAAAACATAGACATTCACTGAAAAAAACAAAGGTTACAGAGACATGAAAGTTAGGAATTTGCATTTAAAAAAGCTTAAAAATTCACTGAAAAAAAATCAAAGTTTACAGGGATGTTTTATTTAGGAAATTGAATGAAAAAATTAATAGAAAGTCACTGAAAAAAACAAAGGTTACAAGTAGGGCTGGGCGTAGTTCACGTGTAGCTACGCAAAGTGCACTTCGCACTCCTCAAGCTACGCGTACTGAGTAGTACCCTGTTCGCACAGTACAAGATGCCGGCATCTTGCACAGTGTGAGTTGTAGTTTTCTGTGGCTCTAGTAGATTTTTACTCGAGCGGCAGCTTTCTCAACGCGGACTGGTAGTTTCTCATCGCGAGTGGTCGCGAGCATACGTGACCACTCGCAATGAGAAACCTGACCTACCCGCATTGAGAATCTCACAATCGGTAACTTGATGTTGCTGATCGCGAACGAGGAAAAAGTCTCGCCGGGATGCCATTTTGCTTGCTGCAGTCGCCAACTTGACGTTGAGGACCGCGAGCAAGCAAAAAATTACCTCTGCACAAGGCTACGCTACGCGTGTTTGCACTGTGCTACGTGCAGTTAGCGTAGTGCGAAGTAGAGCAAACTTAGCAAACTACGTGAGCGTAGAGTAGTGTTTTTCCCAGGGTTAGTTACAAGGACTTCATAGTTAGGCTCAGGTTTCACTTGTAAAAAAACAGTGAAATTCAGGAGTTATAGTTAGCTGAGCTAACTATAACTCATGCCTCTGCAATGCCCTGCTTATGACTTCACATATTACATCACTCATGACCTGGTCAGTGACATCACAGATGACTTCACTGATGACATCTCAAATGGCATCACTGATGACATCATCCACAAAATCATTAACACACCCACTCACACCCACATAGAACCTTTCATACACCCACTCCCACACAACCATTCACAGACCCATACCAGTACTTACACACCCACTCCCTGATTCATAAATCTACACGCACACACATCTACTCATTCACCCAAACAGCCACTCCTACACCCACTCACTCAATAAAGCCACTAACATATCCACTTTATACACCAATACAGCCCCTCACCCACTGAGTCAGTCACCCATAGAGCTACTCACATAAACAATCACTCACTCATACAACCAGTCACACAGCCACTGACACAAGCACACATTAATCCATACAGCCACACTCACATTCACTCACTCACCCATACAGTCACTCATATACCCCATCACTCACTTATGCTGCCTTTCACATAGCTAGTTACCCATATACGACTGACACATCCACTGACTCACCCACACACCCATACACACACTCACTCACCCATACAGTCCCTCACAGACACACTCACTAACCCATACAGCCACTGACTCACCCACTCACTCATCCATACAGGCAGTCCCATATACCCTCATATAACTACAGGTACTCAGACAAATAATCAATCACCCATACAGCCACTCATGTACCTATTCACCCACTCATACAGCCAAAGTCAAGTCAAAGTCAAAGTTTTTATTTTGTTTCGGTACTCTTTCGAGGACCACAAAATTATTTAAAAGAAAATACATTTTGTTTATACATAAAAATTAAAACATTTTCAATGAAATTTTCATAAATTTAAAGATTCTATAGCAGACATATTCATTAGGTGGCTTAACACATACCGAAATAAAATCCTTTGCATTGACAATCCTGCAAGACCGATATATGGGCTCTAAACATGTTAACCTAGCATTGACAACATTTTTATCTGGGCATATAAAGAATAGATGCTCTAGATTCTGTTTACCCCCCTGACACAGGTTACATTGCGAGGAACTGTTTTGTCTCCAGGGAGAGGAAAAAGATAATACAGGAAGTATACCCAATCGCAACATCATGATCGTGCGCCTTGCACCATGGGTGAGAGTATATTCCAAATACGGCTGTTTTTGCTTATATTCTTGGGAGTCAGCATAAGTCTTGTACATAGATAGTTTAGTACAGTGGGAGTGATCAAGCTCATAACTCAATTTGGGAGAAAAGTTTTTTAGAAATAGCTTGAGTTGTACAGGTGTCCATGATGACAGCATTTCTACATTGATTTTTGCTAAACGAAAAGCCTCTCCCATGTTTTTAGAGAAAATAAAATAAGTGGAGTCCTTACTAAAAGTCTCGACTTTTAACAAATGACGTAGGGTACCCTCTTTTGATTGGAGAAGGTTATAGGCCCACCTAATGAGGCTTGCTACTGCTGTCGCAAATGCGCTTGTGATCGTACATTCCAATCTTAGTGCCTGTGCAGGTGTCGAGTTGGAAACTTTCAGTAATTTTTTTAGTATTTTGCCTTCATTTAAGTCCATATAACTCCATTGTTTCAGGGGTATATATTCAGAGGCATATGATAGAACCGGGGGAATCTTAGCTCTATAGATTTTTATTAGTGCTGAAAAATGCCTACTTCCAGTGGCCGTGTACAAACGTGACATGGCCCCAGCATGGAGATCACTTTTCCTTTTTAAATGGTTAATTTGTTTGCTGTTACTCATATTATGCGAAAAAATTCTACCAAGATAGGTATATTCCTTTGTCTGTTCCAACGTCTCTCCTCCCAGTTTCCATTGGTACTTCACATCTTTTTTCTTTTTTGAAAATGCAACTACTTTAGTTTTACTTATATTTGGAATAAAAAAATGATCTTTAGAGTAGTTGTATAAGATATCTAGAAGACTTTGAACTCCAAAAGGTGTTAGATCGAACATGACTATATCGTCCGCATACAGCAAAGCATGTATGCGCTGAGTGGCAATCTTCGGTGGAGTGCATAGTCCTTGCTGTAGATGCGATGGTAGGTCGCTTAAATATAGGGAGAATAAAATCGGGGCCAAAAGACACCCTTGCTTTAAGCCATTGGATGTTCGTATTGTCTTTGACAAGCCCCTATCACTCCCCATTTGAACTCGGCACCAGGTGTTACTATGCAGGTTCACAATTAGTTGGAATAAAGGCTCCGGGATACCCATCTTTCTCAATTTTATCCATAGGGTCGGTCTATCCACCCTGTCAAAGGCAGTAGTGTAATCTATAAACGCTGCGTATATTGGTTGAGATTTTCCCGTTACGTATTTATCTAAAATAGTTTGAAAAGTAGCTATATTGTCCGTAACTGAATGATTCGGTCGAAACCCAGCCTGAAACAAGGGAATTAGTCCCAGCGTATATGCCCAAGATTTCAGCCGGTCCAGTATTTCTGCGGCAAAGATCTTACCGCCAGCATCCATTAAAGCTATTTGTCTGTAGTTTCCAGCAGTACTCCTTTTTCCTTTTTTATATATTGGAATTATTATGCTTCCTTTCCAGGAGTTTGGAATATTCCCTGAATCAAATATATAATTAAATAATGGCGAGAGCATCTGGCCCCATGCTTTTTGGTCAGTTTGATAAACCTTGATAGGAATCTGATCAGGGCCGGATGCACCCGTACTTCTTGCCCTTTTGATGTTCATGGCAATTGACAATGCCGAGGTCTTGGTGAGTTTAGTGTCTTTGGTTTCCATATCTCGTTCAATGTCCTTTCTCACCATTATGTTCAGATTAGATTTGTATAGATCACCTAAGAATATACCCCAGTCTTCCTCTGAAACAGGGATTGCTTCTAACTTCTTTTTGGTTCCGGTCATTTTTGCTATCAAAGACCAATATTTACGTTGATTGCCTTGCTTGGCTGCTAGTTGGATATCAATCCAATTAAGATCCTGCTTCAATTTTTCCTGTTTAGCCCTTTGTCTTCGTATTTGATTCTTTAGTCTGTTTATTTCCACTTTATTTACTGACGAGTAACTCAAGTACTGGGCTCGAATCAACCTATTGAGTTTTTTTATAGTCGGCTGATTGCAATTTTTGTTCCTGCTGACGCATTTTCCTTGTGTTGGTCTGTCCTGTTTTAATTTACTTTGTATGGCGTGTTTAAGTTCACACATTATAATTTCATAGTTCTTTATGGGGTCATCTGAGTAAATAGCAGTTAACAGTTGAGTTTGTGATATTAAAACATTCAGATAATCCAAGTTTTCCGCACCCCAGTAAATCCGACGCTGGACTGTGTTTACTTCCATTTTGGGTTTATAGAATATTGGCTCATTCTGGAAAGTAGTTTGTGCCGTCCAGAGTGTTGTTAAATGTAGGAGTGCATGATCACTTTCCTCATTAAATTTAATGGACAGTTGGGTGATTTGTTCCTTTTCTTCATTCCCACATATGAAGTAATCAAGAATGGAGGGAATTCCATTTCCCTGCCTGGTATATGATGCTGGCTTATCTCCATTGGTATTTCCATTTAGTATTACCCCATTTATACTAGGAAGGAATGATAATAATGAGCTTCCTCTTTTATCTGATTTGGCTCCTTTTGGAAATTGCGGGAGTGATATTTCCAGAGATTCCTCCTTAAATAATAAAGACCATTTCTTTATTTCACTATTTGAGATTTTAGCGTTTAAGTCGCCCATAATGATGTATGGCAGATGATGTTGATCTTCAAGGATGTTAGTAATGGTCTCTAATAGGTGGTCAAATAATGGGTCATATTTTTTACTTGGTGGAGCGTAAATATTAAAAAGTAGTGTTTTCTTGTGAGTATCTGATAGTTGTGTTTTAATTAGTACTTTGATACATTGCAGGTTATGTGAATATGTATCAATTATTTCTTGTGACCAAGAATAATCTTCTTTCAGCAGGATTGCCATACCTCCTTTCGCATGACCCCTTTTGGATTTTTTTGCTGAGGTTTCATAGACATAATATCCTTTTTGTGTGAAGGGAGCGGTTGACCATGTTTCCTGCAGGGCAAGAATATCTGGATGATCTTTAGTTGCTTCTTTCATTTTGTTGGTGGTTTTCCCAGCCAGATTCCATGACGAAAGCTTCAAACCTTTGCTAAACCGGATGTTGTTGTGGTTTATCCATTTTTTTACTATTTAAGGCTTCTGATAGCCACGCCCAAGATTTTAGAGTGTTCTCTTTATCATTTAGATTAGTGTCCCGGGACCATACTGACCTTTCGCCATGCATTACTTGTATTTTTAGTACATCATTTCTCATGTTGTTTGATGCGGATTCTCCCCATTCTTAACTGAAATTATTATTAGTATGAGTTTGTCTAATTACAGCTTTATTTTGTAAATTGGTTTTGAGTTCTGGTATTGAAATTACATCATAGCCATTCTTGTGTAGAATTTCCTTCTCTTTCATAAGTATTCCAGGGAGAACTGGGGAAAAGAATGACACTTGTACTAATTTGTCATTTTCTTTTTTCGGAAAGCGTACTAGGTCAATTTCTTTACTTGTCAGAGAGTTAAGGGATGGTATTTCTTGTAATAGATTAATTATTCTACCACGATTGAGCGGCATATTGTCAGTGGGAAATAGTTCTTCTATTATTAAGTGTTTTGATAAAATTTCATCCCACTGCCGTGTTTTATGTTCTTGTAGGTCATTTGAATCCTTGGTTTTTTGCCCTGTTAGTCTTTTTACTAAGGTCGGACGGTATTCTTCTGCTTTTGGATTCAAAGGTTTCGCCAATGGTGTTATTTGAGTTGCTGGGGAGTACACTAAGTCTGAAAAGGTATGTTTTTGAAATTTAAGTTTATTCCCTTTTTTCTTTTGAATTCTTCTCAGAGGTTTTCTTCTCTTTTTCTTTCCCATTTTTTCTTCATGATCTTTGTTATTTATGATCTTTCCCGTCTGTTTTGATTCCTGTACATTGATAACTCTTGTTGAAACTACTTTATTGTCAAGAGACATCAGACTTGGACCTGTATCGATTTCTTTGTTGGAAAAAATGGGATAGTGTTTGATGTTTTTTTCGGTGATGTTTTCGTTTTCTTCTCTGAACAGTTTCTTGAGAGAGTAGGTTATAGGAGTTTTTTTCTTTTTTCTTAATTCCTTAGTTTTAGTCTCAATTATTATCACATCTGTTGTTTGTGTACATGCATCTAGCGTTTTTGGAGACCTAGTTCCTTTTTTGTAGCCATTTTCAGATTGTAATAGGTTGGCTGTTACAGGTTGGTTAGATGTATCATTAGAAAGTTCTTTTTTCTTTTTTTCTTCCACCAAGAATTTGAGAATACCTATTTGGACATCCAGGGTGTCATCGGAATTAGCTAGAATTTGACCAAGGTGGGTGAGGACTGATTCCAGAATGTCCTGTAGGGAAAAAAGTGCTTTTGACAGGGGTGGAACAGTGACTACCGGAGTTAAATTAGAAAAGTGGGGGTCAGTGAGGTTAGTTTGATTAGTATACAGTTTGGGTGATTTTTCTGGGGAACTGGTAAGTGGCTGGTTTTGTCTTAGCGGAGTTACTAATTTTTCTTCTTCCATCTTCGTAATATTGCTCGCAGAGACCTCCAAAGCTAGTTCATTATCCTGGTGTTTTATGGGTGTTATTTGAGACATCTCTAAGATTGATTTATGATACTCTTCCGAGAGGGAGATCTTTGCCAGGTTATTCTCTATGTTTGATGATCCTTGGTTATAGTTGCTTAGTTCAGAGTGTGACAGTAACTGATGTTCAGATTTGTTAATTGAGAGATGTAACTTTTTTTCTTCTTCTGATGTAAGAAGAAATGAGTGATTTTTTGCAGAGAGGGTGGAAAAATATTTAGTTATTGCCGGAGTACAGGAAATTTGTCCAGGTTTCATCGATTTGTCAGCAGATTTTCTGACAGCTGCGTCAGTACCCATGCATTTCATATAGATTGTTCGTGAGCGTAGTTTTTTTAAGGCCATCATAAGGAGGTTAGAGATCAGTTGATGGTATTGGTAATTACTACTGATTCTATCTAGATTTTATGTTAGCTCTGTATCAAATTTGAAAGATGTTTAGTATTATCAGAATTGGTCTTCGATAAGATTTGAGGGATATAAATGAACGGGGTCCTCGATTTTGCTCAACTCCTAGAGATGAGCATAAATTAATATACTGTCTCAGCTGGATAGAGCAGTCGTTCGAATCTTTTTCCAAGTCGACCTGTAGACCTGTACTCCTGAATGAGATGAAAATGGGGTGGCCCGTCCCGTCCTCGGTCGTCCCCGGACGGCCACAGACGGCCCGCCCTTTGCCCGGGCTTAGCTCCGCGCTTGGTCCCGCGCGCGTCCCGCGTCGCGGGGATCTAGATGTTATATATACGTTTCGCCGGTGGGCGTGTCCGTGGGCGTGTCGCCTGGGGGAAGAGGAACCAGCTGATCCAAGCTGGGATTTCTGGTCCTCGCAGTCCCCCGGGCTAAGTGTGCTGTTTTAACACCCTGACCTCAACCCTATGGACTCAGCTGGGAGCGAATGACAGAGCGTGCCGACTGCAGCTCTCGCTCACACCAGCGAGTCCAGGGGAGGCAGCACCACGGAGCGCTGAAAAGTGAGCGTTGACACAGGGCAGGCAGCGCAGGAGACAGTCAGCGTGAGGCGGTTCCCTCTCACAGCAAAGTTGATCAGCAGAACAGCAAGTCCAGGTGAGTGGCGCCCGCGAAGCGGGTGTCACGAAGTTAAGTGCCTGCTTCGCCGGTGGGTGTGTCCGTGGGCGTGTCGCCTGGGGGAAGAGGAACCAGCTGATCCAAGCTGGGATTTCTGGTCCTCGCAGTCCCCCGGGCTAAGTGTGCTGTTTTTACACCCTGGCCTTAACCCTATGGACTCAGCTGGGAGCGAATGACAGAGCGTGCCGACTGCAGCTCTCGCTCACACCAGCGAGTCCAGGGGAGGCAGCACCACGGAGCGCTGAAAAGTGAGCGTTGACACAGGGCAGGCAGCGCAGGAGACAGTCAGCGTGAGGCGGTTCCCTCGCACAGCAAAGTTGATCAGCAGAACAGCAAGTCCAGGTGAGTGGCGCCCGCGAAGCGGGTGTCACGAAGTTAAGTGCCTGCTTCGCCGGTGGGCGTGTCCGTGGGCGTGTCGCCTGGGGGAAGAGGAACCAGCTGATCCAAGCTGGGATTTCTGGTCCTCGCAGTCCCCCGGACTAAGTGTGCTGTTTTTACACCCTGGCCTCAACCCTATGGACTCAGCTGGGAGTGAATGACAGAGCGTGCCGACTGCAGCTCTCGCTCACACCAGCGAGTCCAGGGGAGGCAGCACCACGGAGCGCTGAAAAGTGAGCGTTGACACAGGGCAGGCAGCGCAGGAGACAGTCAGCGTGAGGCGGTTCCCTCGCACAGCAAAGTTGATCAGCAGAACAGCAAGTCCAGGTGAGTGGCGCCCGCGAAGCGGGTGTCACGAAGTTAAGTGCCTGCTTCGCCGGTGGGCGTGTCCGTGGGCGTGTCGCCTGGGGGAAGAGGAACCAGCTGATCCAAGCTGGGATTTCTGGTCCTCGCAGTCCCCCGGGCTAAGTGTGCTGTTTTTACACCCTGGCCTCAACCCTATGGACTCAGCTGGGAGCGAATGACAGAGCGTGCCGACTGCAGCTCTCGCTCACACCAGCGAGTCCAGGGGAGGCAGCACCACGGAGCGCTGAAAAGTGAGCGTTGACACAGGGCAGGCAGCGCAGGAGACAGTCAGCGTGAGGCGGTTCCCTCGCACAGCAAAGTTGATCAGCAGAACAGCAAGTCCAGGTGAGCGCTTTAACTCCCATATCACTGTGAATAGGCCTATACTGCACCAATGAAATACACAAATAGAGAGACTGCACTTGGCTGCTGTCCGGTCGCAGATGAGTCCTAATGTTTGTGCATCCGGGAAGCTGCCGAAGGGTGGCCCCTCGCTCCGGCCTGCTAGGGCTGGCTGCAGCACTGCAGGCTGCACTCAGGCGAGGCAGTGATTCCGGGAACATCTGCCGCGTGGCCCGCGGCCTCCACACAGTGATCGGGCTGCCCGAAGCTGACCTGGAAGTTGGGGGCCGCCCGGTGATACTCTCCTGGCCGCCGCTTAACGCTGAAATCCCCAGATCCTCACTTCTCCAAATACAGCCACTTAGACACCAACTGGCAGACTGATACATTCATACAAGCAGTCACTCAGCCATACATTCACTGAGACACCTAATCACTCACTTATACAGTCAGTCACGCACCCACTGAATCCTCATTACCTGCACTCGTGCACCCACTCATTCACCAATACACCTTGGTGTATATATTTAACAATCATAACATTTTTGAAAAACACTCACAGTTACTGGATGATATCATGAGTGATATCAGTAGGGTAAATGGTCTCACAGATTAGGCGCCAATGGAGTAGGAGGCGAAGCTTGGCGCACCCACCTGGCGATCCCCCGTCTACTAATATCCTGAGTCCCCATAAAAGCCCCTGCAGACTGGTAAGCATACCTCTCATGCAGCTCGACAGGCTGCCTCCAGACATTGGCCCAGAAAGTTCCTACATCGGGGTATAGAATAGTCCCAGCCATGACACCTAAAATGGCTACCACATGACTAACACCAGAGTCCCGAGATGAACGTGCGGAGCAGATGAGGCTCTAGAGAGAGTTATCTCCTACTGGACACTGATCAGGCCACTGCCATCACAGAAGTGCCTCGAGGGGGTTGGTGACGACGCTGCAACACGATCTGCCTGACCCAGGGACAGCGGGTCAGGTGAGACTGGTTGATGCGGGGTGGTGTCCTGCAGTCAGGGGCACTGCTGTGACCACTGGAGGCTGCAACAAGTGGAAGTCCCTGCTGACCCAATGCAGGGAGAGACAGGACGCAGAACACCCATACGGATGGTTAACCGGTGGCAGCCATCAGGAACCAGGATGAAAGTGGAGAGACAGCTGAGTGATGGCTGCATACTGCCACGGGCAGCATCAAACCCAGGGAGGTCAGTGTGAGCCCCTGCACCACAGAGGGGGGCCCTCGCGGCAATGGTGGAAGAAGTGATTGTCACTGTGACAAGCTACAACATGCATGCACTTTGAAGAGCGGGGGGAACCCTACCAGGAGTTACTTGGCCATGCCGGAGGTCCCAGTAAAGCATTACATACCCACTGGCTGGTAAGGGTACTGAGGCCTGCACATGAGGTCTCAGCCTGTCAATCCTGCTGTGGGTACGCTGGCATGTAAGGTGCAGAAAAGTTGAACACCTTAGAGGAGGTAAGCAAAAGATGGGCCTAAATCATCATGAGCTGGTTGGGGGCCTTGTAGACTAACTAAATGTCCTTAGTAGGATGGAGGGCCCGAATCATACCATCAGCACCCAATCACTGAATCACCAGTGAGGCAGCGGGTCCGACAGGGAGTGAGCAGGCCTGCTGAGGAGGGTGGTGGCCTGCGGTGGAAGCACAAATCAAAGAAGGAACTGCCCGGAGGTCACCCATATAGAAGGACCCCCCCCCCACCGACAGCACATTGCCCGGAGGTCCACAAGGAGCAGTAGGGGCCTGCCCATAGATGCAGGGGCCTCTTCCTTGACCACAATGACTCTTCCCACCACAGATTGAAGGTGCTTAGAATACGGCTCAAGCAAACCAATCCACCACTCCCAGGGAGATACAGCTAACGACCATTGCCCCCACCAGTGAATAGGCCCATTCCTGCCTGCTGGTCAAACCCTGTGGACCTGACAGAGGAGACAAAGACCAGGGCCCTGAGAACACAGAATCAGAGCATTATTGGGAATACCAGAGGGAAAAAAACGACAGGAGGGACCTTATCCAATAATACCAACAACTCACGTTGATGGTCCAGGAGAGGATGGACCACCCACGTCGGAGAGGCACCAGACCAAGCCGACGCTATGCGATATCATGCAGGCCATACCAGAGTCCTGCGAGGTGCCTGAAACATAGATAGACTCTATAGATATGGACCTCAACCTACTGAAAGACGACTATAAGCGCCTGAAGGAAAGAGTCACAGGTGCTGAACAAACGCTGTAAAAAATATACCTCCGGAAATGGCTTACTTGCAGAATTTATTGTCCACCATGGAAAGTAGGGTTAAGACACTGGAGTCGTGGGTGGAGGACAGTAAAAACAAAGCCCATAGCAACAATTTTGAATTATTGGTGTACCCGAATGGGAAGAAGGAAATAATATGCTGACATTCCTGGAGCACTGGCTCCGGGCGGAGGTGTCACCAGAGGGGCTATCCGCATTCTATGAGCTAGAGAGGGCGCACAGAGTGCCTGCCCGCCCTCCCAGACAAGGAGCGCCACCTCGTCCCATAGTGGCCAGGCTCCTGCACTACAGAGACTGGGATCATATACTGACACAGGCCCAGCTAAAATGGGATCTCCAGGTCAATAACAGCAGGCTTATGATATTCCCAGACTTCTCCAGAGAAGTGCAGAAACAAAGGGCAACCTTTCTGTCAGTCAAGAAACACTTATGCCAGTTGAATGTTCCGTATTCAATTATATTCCCAGCCCGACTGAGGGTGATCAGACCTTCAGGAAATTAATTCTTTCTATCACCACAGGAAGCGGAATCGGATTGAATCAAGGCCGGAATCAGAGTCGGGAAGGGGGTCCCAGAACTCCTCCCCTCCACACCGCAGAAGCAGAATCAGCAAGAAAGGAGCTTCATCCATTGTGGAAACTAGAAGAGAACGTAGCCATATTTTGAAAGCGGTATCCGAGCTCAGCAACACAGGTGTGAGTCCATGCAACTGGAACAGTGAACTGTAGGACCAGAACTCCGACGACAACACTGACACTAGCTCGGCAGAAGACTCAGAGGTGGAGCTACCTAAGGTTACTCCCGGCATGGCAGACAACATCATTTAGGGATGGGTCAGTGAATACAAACTATATGCCGGCCATCTTTTCCAACATTACATAACAAACTAAGAGGCCCATCTGGGAACTGCTGTTTTTCCCACTCTTGTTTGGGTTCAAGGACTGTACTCCTGGGGTATATAGAGGTGGGGGATCCTGGCTGGAGGGCTCCGAACAAGTAGTGAGTCGGCCTAGCTTGCCCAGTTTACAGTTGCACGGGCACCCCCATGAATAGTCACTAGTTGGTAAATTGTTTGGATGGGGATCGTTTGTAATCCTGTCCTGGGGAGTGGGAGTGGGAGTGGGAGTTGGGGTTCCAGTTGTTTGGATAAACTTTCATTTGAAGCTTGGCGTGCCCGGCGTTGCAAGAGACACATGAGGATATCACAGGGGGTGAGAGTGGGCAGAGATGCACAAAGCCCCAGGGAGAGGCGGTGAATGACTGACACATGGCGTCCACTATAGAGTATAAAATCTTAACCTGGAATGTCAGGGTGATGAACACCATGTCCAAAAGACATAAGGTTTACACATATTTCATGTGTAGGGGAGTTCAAATTGCACTACTGCAAGAGACACACCTTAAGGCAAAGGAAGGGGATGGGCTACAACGTAGGTGGTGGACGCAAACCTTCTGCATGAACTATTCTGCTTTTGCTAGAGGGGTGATGTTTTGGATTAGGCCAGGGGTCCCATTCCAACACACTGGCCAAAGGTTAGACCCTGAGGGGTGCTACATAGTAGTCACTGGTAGGCTAAATGGCCAAGATGTCACCATAGGGAGTCTCTATGGGACGAATATGGATCAGTTGTCATTTCTGGCAACACTTATTAGCACCAGTCCTCTTGGGCTCGATACTCCTAGGGGTCGACTACAACTGTATTGCAGATGTAGCACTAGACCGGTCACATCCACCTTTGAAGGACTCCCCAATATGGAGGTGGGCTAAAGCCCTCAATGAATGGCGGTCCCAATGGGGCCTGGTTAACTTGTGGCTGGTACTCCATCCGGGGGAAAGAGATTACTCATTCTACTTGCTCTTACACGACTTACACATTCCGTTAGATGCCATATTATGCTCTCCTGACATACAGGAACTGGTGACCCTCAGTGAATATCTTGCAAAAACAATCTCCGATCATAAGCCTCTACTGATAGGGCTACGATGGGCGAAACCCCAGCCCTGTATCCATGACCTGGCAACTAAAACCAGAATCCCTCGAGGACCCAGTCTACCAGACCACGATACGGACATCCATCACCCAATACTTCATGGAGAATGAGGGAACAGGTTCGAACCCCCAAATTTAATGGGATGCCTTTAAGTCAGTGATCAGAGGCAGATGCATCTCTGAAACTGTGGGCATAAGGGGAACCCTCCTCAAAGAAACGTTAGAGGCAGAACAGAGGCTCAGAGACCTAGAAAGGCATAGACCGGGGCACCGGGAAACTCAAGAACTACTGATGGAAGCAAAAGAGAGGGTTGCAAAATAAATTGAAAGGTTAAGATGCTTTTACTATAGAAACTATATGATAAAATCCAATAGCTAGAGGGATGTACAGCGGCTTTTCTGGTGTGGTTGGCCAATCTGGCTAAGAGGGGCTCTGTAATCTTAGAACTCAGGGAAGAGAATGCCCCCATAATCAGCAGCCAGCAAGATATCAATAGAACATTTGGTGTTTATTACACTGGCCTGTATCAAAGCAAAGTTACATGTACAGAGGAAGACATGAAGGCATTTTTAGGGCTGATAACGGTACCAACTCTACCGTCTGCTGATGCCGACGCTTTGAGCGGAGACATCATGTTCCCAGAAGTTAGGGCCGTCATTAAAGCCATGGCCAGGAACAAGACTCCAGGTAAAGATGGACTCCCGGTGGAGTTTTACTCAACGTACGTGGAGGAACTGTGCCCCTAATTAGTGATGTTATACAACTTGGCAAGAGGGGGGGGTAATCTACCAGCCACCACAAGGGAGGCCTTAGTGGTGGTGCCCCTTCTAAAGCCAGCCCAACTCGCCTTTGCTAAAACAATATACCGTCCACTGTCAATGCTAAATATGGACTACAAGATCATGAGTAAAATCCTAGCCATGTGGCTTCTCCCGCAAATGGTGACCCTGGTGCACAGGGATCAGTCCGGGGTTTATTCCTGAACGGCCATCAATGTGTGGAGAATCCTGCGTGCACTAGAGGCGAGCTCCTATGACAGAAAGGAGTCCACTGTCTTTGCAGTGGATATGGAAAAGACCTTTGATAGCTTAGAGTGGCTCTACCTGTATAGGGTCATGCTGTGTTTCGGCCTAGGACAGGGGTTCATAGATTGGACTAGGCTGCTCTACTTAGACTCAGTGGGCAGGGTGTAAATTGGGTGGAATATTTTTGAATGCTACCAAGTAAATAGAGGCAAGGGTGCCCCTTGTCACCCCTCCTCTTAGAGCTGGTCAGGTAACCCTTGGCTTGGAGAACGCCACCATATAGCATTGTATGCAGACAATCTCCTACTCTTCCTTCAGTCTGTCAAAAAGGATTATGCCGGAGCAAAGGAGTTGCTCAAGCACCTCCGGAGGGTCTCAGGCTTACGGGTCAATTGGAAGAAATAGATTTTATTCCCGATCCTGAATAACAGTGCCTGCCCAGCCAAAATAAGTGATGTAAAATGGGAACCCAGATGTCTTTCATATCTCGGGGTAAGGGTATATGTCTGGATTACTGGAAGCAAGAACGCAACTATATGTACTACAGACCAAGGACAGTGACGATTAACCACTCAGGGAAGAAGAAGAATTTCTTGGAGTGAGGCATGGAAATCAAGATACTTCAAGATGGCCGACATTTTCAAAATGTGTGGTTCTAGTCTTTTTTCATAGTCCTAAGATTCTACTTAGAGCGCGCAGCTTAGAATGCCCGTGCACTTCATATGAAGTTATTCCAGGGGACGCATCTTGTCAAGGTCTTCTCCATCATCGTTTTAGTCATTGTAGTGTCTTCGAGTTTTTTGTCGGGTTAGTATCCGTTCGTGTGACTGCCATCGTACAGTCAACTTCTTCAGTCCCGGAGAAAGTGCTGAGCTGTCAACTCTTTCAGTCGGGCTGCAACCGCTGAGCTGTCAACTCCCTCAGTCTCGGAATTGTCATTTCTCTGAGTCTGCGCATAATAACTCTTCCGCATACAAATCTCCTCAACTGCAAGGAGAGTGTGTCATGTCTAGTGTACATACACAGTTTGAATTCTCACCAAAAAAGGGTTTGCATCGACCCAGCCTCATAAAGAATTCAAGCAAGTACTTATTATCATCTAAAGACTTGGTAATATAATGCATAGTGAGCTTGTTATCTGAACTAAGTTACTTTTCAAATACAACTGTACATATTAAAGTATAATCGAGAAAGGATATAACAAGACTTACCTGAAGAAGAAGAGTCCTTCTGAATTATTTTCCTTCAAAGAGAGAACAAGAGAAAATAGGAAATATTATCTCGGTAAGGAAAGAATAAAGCATACACTAAATATAAGAGGAGCAAACACCGAGTTATTTGGGTACGTTCTAAAATTATTAGAAATAGATGTTTAAAGAGTTGTAAGTACCAGAAAGTAAGAGTAGTAAAGAAACAATATTGTGCTCTTAGTTTTCTAGAACTCTATATCCAAGGCAGAACATAACACTGAGGAGAAAACTGAGGGTGCAGAAAACTGATGACCAGAGGTAGTCTCTTCTTATTGTTGATTATTTTATCCAACTCCCCTTTCCCCTTTCGGAGATATTTTCAGATGCTATTTAAATAAGGACATCAAGAGTGTTTCCTAAAAGGGGCATTGGGAATAGTCATCTTTCTGTTCCTGCACAAGTACAAGGTAACATCTCCCTCCATGACCCCTCGGATACCTTGGAGGGTAACATTAGGAAGGCCATAAGGGGATTGACAACAAGCATAGATTTTTTGGCTTCCTTGCCTCTATTTGTGATAGGTAGAGTCGCCATATTTAAAATGGCAGCATTACCACGATTGCTATACTTCTTCGTGACCCTTCCGGTGTGGATCCCAGCAAATACCTTCCGAGATCTAAGGTCAGTAACCATAGGTTTCATTTAGAGATCAGGCAGACATAGAGTCGTACTTTCCAAGCTGCAGAGGCCTACTACAGAGGGCGGGCTATCCCTTTCAGACTTTGAAAGCTATTACCTGGCGGCCCTAGTTCAGTGGCTCACATGGTGGGTAGTGGGTAGGATTCGACAGGCAGAAGGCCTGGGACCCTACATCCCAGACCTCGACAACTGGCACGATTGATATTACGACATCCCTCCGTGAGAGCGGGTGGGACTTCAGAGTTTACAGTACTTAAAAAATGCTGGACTAGATGTGTCCAGCGAACTAAAATAAAGAGACTAAAAGCACCACAGGTACAGCTGGAGTATCTATTGGAACTCCCGCATGGGGCAACTGGAATTGGCTTAGAGAGTGTACAGCTGCTGGGGTGACTACAATAGGAACACTATATGAGGAAGCTACACTATTAGCATTTGAGGAATTCAGGGAGAGATATGAAGAACCATATGGGCTCTCCCTGTTACACAGAGCACTCACGACTGCAACCCTAAAACACTGACGGAGAGATGTCAATATGAGGTGACTTCTGCAGGCACATTTAAGGCAATCACTTTTCTCTATTGGAGGCTCCACAGAGAAGGACTGCCCCCACTAGTTAACTTGCAGACGTACTGTTAGGAAAATTTAGAGATCCCGATAGATGAGAAATCCTGGGAGGGAATCCTATGCCAAGCTTCTAAAGTCTCCAGAAATGCTCGATTTAAGCGAATTAATTTCTATGTGCTTCATAGGGCATACCTCACGCCAGGAAGGATAAACTGATACTTTGCGACAGCGGAGCCTAAATGCCCCCACTGTGGTGAATTGGTAGCTGAGTTACTCCACATGTTTTGGAGCTGCGCGGAGTTGAATACATTCTAGAAGATGATGACAGACACTTTATCAGAGGTGATAGGAAGGGAGGTCCCTTGTATGACAAGGCACTGCCTACTCCACTGGTTCCGCACCCACCCAAGAACAAAGTAACAAGTGGCTTACAGGCCCTGGTGCTTCTCCTGGCAAAGAGAGAGGTGGCCCAAAGCTGCAAGGCTCAGCGAAGTTCCACTGTGGAGAGTTAGAGGAGGGAACTGCCACATTGGGGGGATTACGAAGGGGCAGTACGACTAACTGAGGCCAGGCAGGGTCAGGGTCCCCTTGAGAATGGCAGGGCATGGGAAGCATTAGTAGTGGACCCAGTAACCGAGGAGCTGCAAGATACACCTTGAGAGTCCTGGCCCCGGATAGAACGGTCTCGGAATACTGCAATTACTACCTCCAGAATATGAACATCTGTTTTTCTTTAGGTCCCCAGAGACAGTACTAATTAGCAATGGTACATCCCCCTATATGTTCTTGCTGTTGCATAATAAGGAATGATGTAGATACACTGTTGTCTATCTAGTAGTAATACCCGCCGGGGCACTCCAGAGAAGGGGTGAGGGGAGGCGGGAGGGGGGAGGTGATTGTTAGCCAGAAGTTGTGATACTTTAGTCTACTGTATAATAATGGATGCCAATTGCATGGGTTTGTTTTGTGAACAATACTTTTTGTTTAATCTCAGTCACCACGTCATGAGTGATGTAACATGTGAGGTCTTCTAAATATATATATATATATAATTATATGTCTCCAAATCGCCGCTTGTATCTGCCTCTCCTGGGTAAAAAAGACGAAAAGTGGACCCAGAATAAAGGGCCAATCAGTTGTGCTTTATTTTTTGACCAGACAGTCCGCCATGACGCGTTTCGACCCCCAATCGGGTCTTGATCACATGACGTGTTGTCACAGGAAGAGGAGGCATTTAAAGTATGTAAAAAGGAAATGACCATGTCTCAGTGCAAATCTATTCATAGAAAGCAACGAGTTACTTGTAGCAGCTTTATACAATCGAACTGTGCAAAATGTCATGTATAAATTAATATAGGGTATCATTTTGAATAAATATATAAATATAGTAATAAATATATAAATATTTAAAAACACTTTTTCTTAAATGCTTTTTAAAAGAAAAATTATTTTGATGTTTTTGTTACATGTCACAGTAATACTTCAGTTTCAAACCATCATAATATCATGGAGGCTAAAACATTGAAATATGTAGACATGCGAAAATTGCCCTAGTAAATTGATAGCCTAGAAGTCCAGGTATACCAAAATAATATACTGGGCCAATCATATGTAAATCCCATATATTTTGCATTATCAAAAATGTCATATTTGTGTTGCCACAGTTGCTTTATACCATCTTTTTATATAGCCCGAGTGGGCAAAATCTTTTCTTACATGGACCTGAGAAGTTTTAGTAGTCTAATCCTGTATAGAACATCACTTTATAAAAAGAATGTGAAACATATGTGCAAAAAATGGTGCAAGATAAATGAACAATGCCCTTGTTCATAAAAGCACCCATTACAGGTGCCATAGTACAAATAATAATAATAACCTCCCAAGAGAAAGTGTTTAAAAAACAAAAAAGAATTCCTGAATCAATTCATATTGTAAAAACCAGAACCTTATTTCAACAGTTGTCATCTTCAAATTCAATATGGGCCCATATTGAAATTTTAAATACCAGGGAACAAACTAGAAATACTGAAAGAGATTATAAACAAGTGGAATTTAATCCTGCAGGATGCTTTGTATCGAGTTCGATTATATATCTGGTCTCGAGGAGACATAGTTTCCCCTCACGATTACCACCCTGCTTCATAGGAAACACAGTGTCAATTACATATTACTGTAAGCAATGTGGGTTGCTGTTGTGGGTCTGCTCAAAGTGTCTGGCTACTGGATATGCTTGATCTTTTCCTGCAATGGCTCCAATGTGCTGGAGTATCCGTTTGTGGGCAGGCAGTTTTGTACTGCCTATATATTTAAGCCCATAAGGACACTCCAGCACATAGATAACGTACTCAGTCTTGCATGTCAGTCTTTTATTGATTATAATAGGCTCTGATTTGAAAGGACTAACGTATTGGGTTTTATAACAACCAAATCTACAGGCCTTGCAACTAGGACATTTTCTGAAACACTTGATCTGTGCCATCCAAGTTCCCTGAGTGGCTGTTTCAGGGCTGCTGCTCACTAGACTATTACCCATCGAAAGGGATTTCCTAAATGTAAGTGCTGGTTTGTGTAGCACTAACTCTCCAATCACTGGATCCCCCCGAACCAGGTTACAGTTGCGATTGTAGATTTTACGTAGCTCTTGATGTGGTCTATTAAAAGTGAGAATGAAACTAGTCTGGGTACCGGGTTTAGGAACCCCTGCCCTGATTGTTGTATCTTAGGTATCAATGCTTCACTTCTGGATATATTCTTAGTCTTTTGCATGGCTACGTCAATTGCACTGGCAGCATACCTTCTAGCCAAAAAGCATCTTATACCTGCTGCCTGGGCAATCTGACACTCCACGTCCAAGCTGCATATGCCTCTGATACGCAGCATCTCACCATAAGGGATGCTGCGTATCAGATGCTGCGGATGGTGACTCAACACGTGGAGCACAGTATTGCCCGCAGTGGGCTTCCTATACAGTCTTGTTACCAAGGAGTTGTTTTCTGTGTAGACCTCCACATCTAAAAGCAGACAGCTTGTACATCTATAGTTGACGTGAAATGTAAGTTAGGGCAGTTGGCATTGAGCATTTCAACAGATTGGGAGGCCCTCTGCTCTGTGTCCTTCCAAATAAAAAACAGGTCATCAATATACCAGAGATAGACCACAACCTGATCCTCCATAATTTTCTTGTGCTCTCCCCTCAGGACCTACACCTCCCACTGTCCCATGTGTAAACAAGATTAACTGGTGGAGAAGCAGGCCCCCATCGCAACTCCTCTCACCTGATGGTAGATCTGGTTGTTAAAGAGAAAATAGCACCCTTTCACCCTTTCACCATGGCCAACAACATTCTATTGTGTGGTGCACAATTCATATGTCTCTTGTTCAGGAAATGTTCAACTGCTTTTATACCGTCATTATGCTTGATTGAGGTGTACAACGAAGTTACATCCAAAGTCATCAATAACATGTCAGAGCTCCATTCCACATGCTCAATTTTTCTTAAAAAGACAGAAGTATCTTGGACAAAAGAGCTCAGACCCTGCACCCATTCCTGGAGGAAATAGTCAATATATTTGGAGGTGTTTTCCATTATACTGTTAATCGCCGATATAATCGGTCTGCCCGGTGGTTTGGTAATGCTTTTATGAACCTTTGGGGACCACTGGATGTTCTTTCTTCAAGAACCGATATTCTGCATCACTAAGTAATACTCCACTCTTCCAGGCAAGGAGTTTGAGATAATGGTCATTCCATGCCATTTTGACAACATGAATGTTGATTTTCCTGTAGCAGGATATATCCGATAATTGTGTTTCTGCTTCATTCATGTAGAGTTGTCGTGGCCATAGGACCACGTTGCCCCTCTTTTCAGCTTGTGTCACGATTACATTTACATCGGCACTCAATTTTTTCATGAGGTTATTATAACACAGATTGAGTTTATTAGTTACATGATGGATTTTGTTCACTGACGTGTATCATTTCTTCAAGTCCTGCGTTACTAATTTGTGATATACATCCAGGTTATCATGTAGCATTATGGGTTGGAAGACAGATTTTGGTTTGAAGGGCATCTCCTAAGCCCTTCTGTCTCCCGATTGCGCCATATTTTCCTCCACCAATGAACCTTCCTGCTCATTTTGCAATGACCTGTGTCTTCAAACACCTCAAATTCTCATGCATTCAAGCGGGAAGGGCTGTTCAGATTTACCACAGTAGGTAAAGTTACTTTCTTTTTAGGTTGCATTAGATGGAACTTCATGAGTTTTAACTTTCTCACAAATCGATAGGTATCTAATCTTACGTCAGAATAATTAAAGTTGCGCGGAGGACAATGTGACAGTCCTAATCGTAAAACCTTTGTTTCCGCTGCTGTTAACTTTATGCTTGTTAGATTGATCACTGTGTTTGAGCCTGCACTTGCGTCTGATTCCTGTTCTGGAATCGGTTCCATCTGCCTCTCACCGCCTTTTTGCCAGTAATTTTGCTGTCTTTTGCTGCACTTTTTTCTCTGTTGCCGCTTGTAGTTGTTTCTTTGTTTTTGACTCCAGGAGGTCCACGCGGCCTCAAGGTCTCTCATCTGTCTCTGCACAGACAGTCGACCTCATGGGCCAGGGAAAGCTTTGTAAACGCCAATTGTTGTGCCCTGTTGCCATCATTCTCCGGGTTGCTTTCGGCGGCCGAACTCAATTCTGAAGCCGAAGTTGAGGCTGCAGTGGCTTCACTTTGTCTTCTCTGTGGCTGATTACTTGTTTGC
This sequence comes from Lissotriton vulgaris, assembly GCF_964263255.1. NCBI lineage: Eukaryota > Metazoa > Chordata > Amphibia > Caudata > Salamandridae > Lissotriton > Lissotriton vulgaris. The sequence goes on from NW_028251284.1 coordinate 403,246, forward strand.
GCTTTAACAGCATCATAACGCAGGGCATACATGAACACTTGGTCGTTTAAATATTCCGCCCGGTCCCTTTCAAACTTGAACGCTTTTCTTCTTTTAATTACATCTTCATCCTTGCACAAACTAGCCAGCATGTCCTCCCTCAATTTCTTTGTTTGATCAGTTTCCTCCAGTTTTCTAATTTCTATTTCCAATGACTCAATCTGGATCTGCAATTTGGCTCGATCACTGTCCGCATATTTGATCAGTATCTTCATAAGTTTACATGACGAATCCAGATTAGACTCCACCCATTAAGATAACATTGCCGGAGCGGGATTTGCATAGCTGGGTGCTAGTGTGATTCTCAATCCTCTCGGCGCCCTCCCAACCTCTAAGTAGCGGGATAGTGATCTGTGTTCCCACCACTTTGACTGTTCTGAGTGTGTAAGTTTCTCTAATCTTTTGTAAAGTTCTCTGGTATTGGAGCTCCCAAGTGTGTTACTTGCATTTATAACAGCCGCAGATCCCCCAGCCGGGGAATCCAAAAACATGGAACTGGCTCCTTCCTCTCTATTGCGCAACTCGTCGGCGGACATTATGGCCAAAGCTGTGGTCGTTACTTTAATTAAGCAGATTGAAGAAAGCGGTCATCGGGCAAGCGAAACAGTGTCCCGCCCTGACGCCGTGCACACTCCCCACTAAGAATTCTGCTCGCTCCTACCTCCGCAGAATATCTGGCGTTCTCCTCCGGTCAGCCGACACGGGGTCCGCCAGTTTCCGCAAGCCAGGCAGGCGTATGTGCAGCTCCTAGGGGCTCCTGCAGCTTCCTCCGCACTGGAGTATACAGATTTTAGTTCTGGGTTACCGGAACCAACGACTTCCTGCTGCTGTGCCCAACACGGGGAGCGGTTCCACTTATACCGCTGAAGTCCCTCGGTATTTTGAATGTCTCGAAATCGCCGCTTGTATCTGCCTCTCCTGGGCAAAAAAGACGAAAAGTGGACCCAGAATAAAGTGGCAATCAGTTGTGCTTTATTTTTCGACCAGCCAGTCCACCATAACGCGCTTTGACCCCCAATCGGGTCTTGATCACATGACGCGTTGTCACAGGAAGAGGAGGCATTTAAAGTATGTAAACAGGAAATGACCATCTCTCAGTGCAAATCTCATCATAGAAAGCAACGAGTTACTTGTAGCAGCTTTATACAATCGAACTGTGCTAAATGTCATGTATAAATTAATATAGGATATCATTTTGAATAAATATATAAACATAGTAATAAATATATAAATATTTAAAAACACTTTTTCTTAAATGCTTTTTTAAAAGAAAAATTATTTTTATGTTTTTGTAACATGTCACAGTAATACTTCAGTTTCAAAAATGTCATATTTGTGTTGCCACAGTTGCTTTATACCGTCTTTTTCTATAGCCCGAGTGGGCAAAATCTTTTCTTACATGGACCTGAGAAGTTTTAGTGTTCTAATCCTGCATAGAACATCACTTTATACAAAGAATTTGAAAAATATGTGTAACAAATGGTGCAAGATAAATGAATAATGCCCTTGTTCATAAAAGCACCCATTACAGGTGCCATAGTACAATAATAATAACCTCCCAAGAGAAAGTGTTTAAAAAAAACCAAAAAAGAATTCCTATAATGATATACATATATATATATACATACACACACACACACATATAATTACTTTAACCTTTGTTTTTTAGTGAATATATATTCATATATGTATGTGTGTGTGTATATACATATGTGTGTGTGTATGTATGTATATATGTATATATATATATATATATATATATATTTATATATATATATATATATATATATATGTGTGTGTGTGTGTGTGTGTGTGTGGGTTTGTGTTACTATCCTTGTGGGGACTTGGGTGTGATAACACACTCACGCTGTGGGGACTTGAGTGCACTGTGGGGACTTGAACCCAAGTCCCCACAAGGCAATGTCTTCTAAATGATAAAAAATGGCTTAAGGAACATCTGTGTCAATTTTTACAACTTTAAAAAAAATTGCCTTGTGGGGACCTGTGTTACATCAAGTGTGTTTATATTTGTGCTCAGCTCTGCCCCCGTAGACCGGTGATGGTACTGCAGTCCTAAACACACTTTGCATTTTAAACACACTTTGCTCACCAGAATCTCATGCTAGCAGCACAAGGGACAGACATTTCAAAGGGAAAGCTGCACAGTCCTGTAATTATTCAAATATTTTCATGAAAATTAACCTTTCTATTTATTAAAATTATTTTTTTATTTGCATGAAGCTATTTTAATTTAGACTTTTTGTGTCTGAAAATAGTTTGTGGTATTATAAATATAGCTAAAAGCAATTAGGGTCAATTTCTAATCCCAAAATACTTCACAATTGCCTTTTGATCTGTAGCTGCAATTAAAGAATGATGGTGCAGTGCACTGAAATAGGATATAAACTGATCTGATCGTTTTTTGCAAATAACCTTGCAGCATCAATGCCTGTATCAGGAATTCAGAGATTTTGTGTTGCGTTGCCTTTGTTCACATACTAAAATGCACTATGGAATATGTTCTTTTAGATAATGGCTGGAGGTCTGTGAGTGACTAGAGCTATATTGCGCTATGGGCTACGTTCTTGCATACAGTGAACGGAAGCAATGTTATGCCTGCAGCATGGGGAAGTATATTTTTAACAGACAAGAGATGTCTTATAAAATTAGTGAATTATTAAAAGATATATTCGAATATCATAATAATATTTATTTTGAGTGATTTAATGAGCAGAACAATATGCAGAGAATATAGCAAGCACCAGGTATTTGTGACATGGGACAGTGTGGGATGCGCAAATTGCCATTGTGCCAAGTTGTTTGATACCTTTGCAGTAGGTCAGAGTTCCCGAGCATCTTTTTTTAGGACTACAGAGTTAAACAGAGTTTTTGAATTTCTGCCTTTACAAGTATTATGTTAGACACTGTATGAACTGATTTGATTACGTGCACTTAAACAAAATTTGACTACATGATGTTGATTGGCTGAGTATGCCACATGTATGTTCAGCCAGACTTAAAAATGCACTGCTTTGTCATGATGACATTCATACAAAGATGCCAAGCCATAGTCCTAGCCACACTTTGCATTTAAATACACTTTGCTCAACAGAAACACATATTAGCAGCATGAAAACATACTTTTCAAAGTAAAAGCTGCATAGCACTATATTTATCAAAGTATTTTTCATTCAAATGAACCGTTTCTCTATTTAATAAAATAAACCTTTATTGACATGAGGCTTTTGAATTTTGACATTTTGGGTCTATATGTTGTTAGTGGTTTTATAACATTGCTAAAAGCAATTGAGGTCAGTTATGAAACCCAGAATGCTTCACTGTTGCCATTGTATCCTTATTTGCAAATAAAGAATGATGGTGCCATAGACTGGGTCCAAAGAGAGTCGGCGTTCTGTTAGCTGAATCTCATGGGTAAGCATTGATTCAGCCCTGGTGAGAAAGGCGTCCAAAGTACCCGCTACTCCCTTGCGCTTGTTCATTCCAGAATCAAATGACCGTGAAGTAAATGCCATGGAAGGAACAGATTGAATATAAAAGCGGTAGGGCTTGTTCAATGGGATAACATAATATGAGACTACAGTACCTGGAAAGCTAGAACATGCCCCTTCCAATCTGTAGAATCAGTGTCCGAGGGGTGGCCCAGCCCAGCCTACTCCAGGCAAGAACGGGCCCGCCCTTGGCCAGGGCTTCGCCCCGGTAAGCCCGTGCACGTCCTACGTAGGCGCCTCCTGGCGCAAAGATTGCTGGTGACTGGTCCCGTTGAAGGACAAAGTGCTCAGTGCTCCGCTCCGCTCCACTACAAACAAGGGCTCCGACCCTGCGGGAGCTCGCAACCGCTCTTAAGCGCCACCTGGCGCGGCAGATATGCATAGGGACCTCCTGGCGCAAAGATTGCCGGTGACTGTGGTCCCGTTGAAGGACAAAGTGCTCAGTGCTCAGTGCTCCGCTCCGCTCCACTACTAACAAGGGCTCCAATTGGAGCTATAATTATTCTAAAAATTCGGATTGCTCCGTACTCTTTCTCTACAATTCAGGATGGTACATTAAGCGCATTGTCAGGGGACAGGAATATCCTTTAGTTACTCAAATTTACAAACCCCATGCATGAACAGATTATTCCTCAAGTGCCCAGGTCCTGCCATTACATCTCAGTGATATCCAGCACAATGACAAGGATGCTCAAAATATAGCACTGTGCAATAATGCAGTGGCTGGCCAAGAAGACACAAAATGTGCTGATTGTAGCCATTATGATGCCGGGGACAACCACAATGCCAGGGTTGGCCACCATTTGGGAGGCACCAACTGAATTCTGATTTCCATTTCAGATAATGTGAAGACCTCTTTGGACAGGACCAGAGTTGCTGAATTCTCACTGCTGGTTCGAACTGCTTCTTTTGACAGAGTTCACCACCACTCCCTTATAGTAAGCCCAGACGAACTTAGCCTCTGACTGATTCTCATACTACCTTTCCATTAAACCCAGCATAATCTTGCTGCTCAATTCACATCACCATATGTCAACATTAATGATGCTGTTGCTAAAATCTCATTCATCACATTATTGCCTTTTAATGCCTACCTGAGACTACTACCTAAATTCCTCAATATCCTCAACCTAATGTGCTAAAAGTGCACTGACCCCATGTAGGTCATCTTAAAGTTGAAACAACAGGGGGAACTGGAAACATCAGGACTAGACCACTGACTTAAGTCAATACCAATACGGAGTATTCACCTTAAACTAAACTGGTCCAAAACAGAGATTCTATCTTAACATGAAGCAATTGGTAGAACTACTGGTCTACAAGCATTTGAAATCAGGAATTTAGTGCAGCACCACCCATATTGACAAAAGTGAGAAACCTTGGAGTGACTATCAATTGCAGCCTTTCCCATGTTCCCTAAATGAACTAAGTCCCAATAAATGCTTTATACACCATACATACTCTATTATGAAGTTTTCTGCATTCCACATTTACCTCACATGCACCTGGCTTCTATTTCACTCGCCCTTTCTCCTCTTGATGATGCAAAGACACTAGTCCAGGCCTTGTTCTGACTGCTCTGAAGACTGAAATGAATCCATTTACATGACCACATCTACCCTGTCCTCCAGCGCTCTGTTGACTTCCAATTGCCAGATGCTCTGCCTTTAAGACTTAACTTCATTACCTACAGAGCCATCTATAGGAAAAGCCACTCAGAAATTAGAGCGACCAGGGGAATCAAAAACACATCATCCAATTGCTCGTAATGCCTCATGCCACAGAGTTTCAGGGGGACTACCCCTGCTTTCAGCAGGCAAAGTCGCTGGGGGGGAAATTCAGGTCTTTGGAGGTATTGCAGAACCCATATTTCCGATGCTGAACGGTAACTTCAATTGTAGATCCCATCGGAATTAATTAGGCTAGTCATAGTGAGTGTTTCATTTTATTTCACTGTCCTTTCTCTCCTTTTGCTTCAGTACATGCCAATGCACAGCAACAATAAAAAGATAAAAACACAACTATGGTTCTCATGCATGACATTGAAACACTATTCAACTAAGCCACTTGACACCACACTTCCATGAATTAGTATGCTACCCCTCTTAAAAGGCACCTTGGTGCCTCATAAGTGAGTAAGTAATATATTATTGTAGTTAATTGGTGCCTCATAAGTGGATTGAAATACTTTATAAATGCAACTGCAACACATTACCAAAAACAGCCAAAACACACTAAGTAGCTAACAAAATTCTTATGCAGCCCAAAAATATGCCATATACTCAACTATCACAGTGCTTCTTTTAATAGCACTCACCTTTTTCAAGTCCCTCAGCACTTCCTCTATTGATTCTGTTGGCTTTCAACAAGGTGAGCATGGAGTGAGGATTGAAGTGGATCTCCTGTGTGTGGGTCCGCAAGTGTCAGGCACTGCCTCACTTTAATTTGATAGGATTGTCAGAATGGTGTTGGATGGTAGAGGAGGGCGACTGTGGTGAACTGTCATTCATTGATGATTGACCAAAGAGCTGGAAATGCTGGGACAAGCAACCTTCAGACCAGGCAGCTACTGACTGAGTAACATAGCTACCAGCAATTGAGGGTCACCATTCACCTTTACTGAGGAGGAGCAGGGCCTCCGGCATGATTCCGGGACCTAACATAGCAGAACCCCTCTGGGTGTTTCCCACAGCCTGTGGAAGGAGGCAAAACTGAGGAGGTCCAATGTAGGGAGACCCTTCACCTTAATATGGTGGTTATTCCTAGTGATAAGTGCTAATGGCCCTTGGTGGAAAAGGCAGAACTGAAGACTTGGAGGCAACTCAGGTCCCATAAATGAGAACCTATGGATATCTATGGGTTACGGTTGCTCTCATCTTTGGAGTCTTTGCCATCCTGAGGGAGGCAGATAGGATGCCAACAGGCACACATACGAAATCTGCTGATGGGACAGGCAGCCCTTAAACACTGACACAGCATGGAAGATAGTGATGAGGAAGGAGGCAATCAAGTCTTGATTGGTGTCCATATACAGGTAGCATAAGACTGTCATGAAGCAAGCTATGACGAAGGTACATCCTCTCACAAGAAGATAAGAGGGAACTTTCCTGTTGCTTATAGTGACAGAGTATAGGGCCCATAGCTGACTGGTCATCAACAACTGTGTTAGCCAAGGGTTGGCTGGGGAGAGTGAGGCAGGAGGGTGGGTGCTTAAAAGGTCATGCAAGAGTCCTTTAAGGATTTGACTGGGGTTGACATGTAAATCCTGGGTTTTGCCGAGTAGGACAAAGTTGGGAAAGTACATTTTGCGCATGCTACAAAAGTTACATGAAGAGGTAAGCTTGCAATTAGGGAGGAGTTTGTGTTAGACATTCATGTGGCTAGAATCACTTCCACAAGTACACAATTTGAGATAGAAGAGAGAAGTACTGCAACTTAGATAGTAGAAAGAGCTCAAATCAGCACGGGACTGCTGGATTACGAAATTAGTGTAATCTCTTTTAAACTTTATAAATAAATAAATGTACAAGTGTTTTAATGCCCTCAGAGCCTAATGACACTTTAAATGTAAGAAAATATGTAGGAGCTACGAGTCAAACAGTAAAATATATATTTTTTGTAACTGATTTGTTTTGTTTCGTATCTCTAATAGCCTGCGAGTGAAAAAAAAATTGTCATAGATACTTGCTTTTCCATCTAATGAACATTAGTTTCAGACATAGGAGACAGTGACCCCGGCCTACTCTTTCCTTGAATGGGATACTTTGAGAGTTTAATGTAACAAAAATACATTGGTGCAGATTTACAGGCCCCTTGCGACATTTTTGCGCTGGCGTAGCGTCACTATTGTGAAGCAGTGGCGGTGTAAAAAATGCGGCCAATTTACAATTTGACGCATCTACGGAGATTTGTCATGATGGAAAGCCCTGCATCACCTCATACCTGCATCAGGTTTAATGTATGCAGGGTGGGCATTCCCACGCATGAAAGCCTTGTACAAGATTTCACAGCATCACTTCTAGGAAGCCACTGCGTCAAAACCTTACACCTGCTAGTGGGAATAGGCCTCAAAATGCTTTGCTGGAGTTGCGTCATGCTTGCGACACGACTCCAGCATTGCGTGAATTTTGACCCAAAAGATGCGTCAGAATTTTTTACGCATTTGTCAATCCTTGCGCCATGGTGTGCCGTATTGTAAATACGGCACATCCATGGTGGCGCAAGGGTTTCTCGGGGTTGCACCGGGAAAGTAACGCATCTGTACAGATGTGTCACTTTCTTGTAAATCTGCCCCTGTATTTTTGGTGATTTTACTGCTTTACGTATTTTTGTGTTAAATTTGACTAAGCATTTATTGATTGATTGAGAGTTTAATGGTGTGATCTGCCAACCCGTGCTCATTCCTAGCTAAAATGGGTTAATTTAACCAAATACAGCATCTTTTTGGTATTCTAGAGTGAGAAGCATGTGGATTGTGAGCGACCAAGTTATCCATTAGCAGACTTTCCTTGTGTTATATTTCATTTGTTGCATTCTGAGGCTTGTAGTTCGGAATCTGAAAAGCTAAACTACAAGCTAGAAAATATAAAGAGTAAAACGAAAATGCTTGAGATTCCAGCTTCTAAGGGCTAATCTTCCAAATCAAAAAGCAAAGCCTTTCTATAAACCTACATCCAGAAACCAGTCCTACAATGCGTAATGGAAAACGTTTATATACAGACATTTTACAGATACAATTCAAATCATGGAAATATCACGACTAAAGCAAAAGCAGTACATATTTTTCAGAAACATCATCTTTTTAATAAAGGAGTATAGATTGTATCATTTAATAAAATAGTTACAGATTTTAAACGTGTGTGCTTTTTCTAGGTGTAGACTTGTGTTTATTTTCCTAAAAATGGCTTACTTTCGATTTTTGCAATGGATTTCGAAGTGAGCTTGTAGCGTGCTCAAATGCCACTTCTCCCAGTTCTGAAAACTAAAGCACTCTCTCGCCGTCGGTCCCTGCAAAAGAATGAACTTCACCTGGGTCCCATCCTGTGCCGCACCCCTCCCCCTCCTGTAGATCTGCAAGGGAATGCGTCTTTTGTCAGTCTGAAGCTGAGGAGCAGCAGGTGTGAATGGGTCACTGCCAGGGGCGCTCTGCATGACAAAGTGCCTGTGTCTTTACACTCCCAGCTCCAGCCGAGCCCCTTCCTCCTTCTCGCCCAAGTTAATGTTTGCAGCTTTATATAGCGTGACCCGAAGGTACACGGGCGCTTTACATTTTTTAGGCAAATGTCTGTAGGTGAATTGCAGACTTCTGGACCAAAGCACAGCCCACCAGCATGACATCAAGGAGGCTTCTACAGTTATGTCACCTTATTTTTGACTTACATTAAAAAACACGGACTTGCTACGGAAGCAGATGTCCTACAAAATTAATGTATCTCATTTCAAAGTGGAGCCGGTTTTTCTAGCAGCAGTGACAATGTCAGTAACTCTGGCTTAAATAAATGAGTGTTTCACGAGTTTATGCACAAATGATGACGGCATGCCAAATGTGTTTTTTTGGAGTGGGGCCTTTTCAGTAATTAAATGTTGCCATCTGTCATAAACTGACCCCTTTACATGAACACTCCACGAGCAGCATTTCTTTTAGTAAAACATATTTCCGTGTACTGGTCTTTCCACATCAAATATTGTTCTGTCAAAAGTACATCACCTATAATGCACTGAAAAGGATCTGTGCGCTGCCCACTAGGCAACTTAAAACATGGGCAACTGCATCGATGGATGGCTATAGACCTAAACACATGCTGTACATGTAACTGGACACTGTTTTCAATAAGCTTTCAAATCAAGTTTTGGAATTCTAAAAGGCATGAAAAAAAACAAATGAGATGTATCCAACAGGACAGTCATTGAACTTGTGCTGTTCTCAAACTTTTAAAGAATTCTGCACTTTTACAAGTATGGTGTTTAGGATGGTCAACTTTACATTTTACGTTGCAGGACACTTTGTATGAGTAGAGAGACACGGTCTGAGCTGATACATCAGAAAATGTTTACTGGGCAGCACGGATACTATGAGTCACATAGCTACTATGGTGCATTTTGAGGTTTTTATTCTAAATCCCCTCCTCTAAATCAGGTCATGTTAAAAAATATAATGCAGTCCGAGACTGAGTTTGTGTGTGATTATAATTCATAGTGTTTTTAACTTCTAATTTCTTGAAAATCTTCTGAAGTAAGCATTGACTACTCGCTCCTGCAACCTTTTAGACAAGTTTAGAAAATGAGCAACTAGTCTCCAAATTTATTGAAATAGTTGCAGGTTTTAAAAAAGTGGTGGTAAATTTCATTATCTATCATGAATACTTCCCAGTAGTCACCCACTACCACGGGACCTGATCCATTTGGTACATTCTAATCATGGAACTAGGATTTTTGGCATCTATTTTCAGCTTTACTGTAAGAGATCGCTGGTACCGAGTTTTTGCGATATTGCATAACATGGTTTCATGAGTTAAAAGGCAACTAAGAATCTGGGGCTTATTTACAAACCATGTGGGCCACTGGAGTGTCATTTTTTTTGATGCTCCAGTGGCGCAGAGTGCAAACCAATATCTACAAGGCTAGCAATGCTACCCTGCATGGCTTTTAATGGCCTCTTAGATATGGTATAAGGCAGCGCAGGTTGCTGCGTTGCCTCAGCCTGTATCAGGGAGGGGTGCCTTGGGCGTTTTGGTGGCCGGTTTGACACATTCCAAAATTTACAACATAGCGTAAATCTGAGAATGCGTTAAACCATATGCCTCCCCAGTGGTGGCATAAAGAACAGCCCACATAGAAAGAGCAAAACACTTCCATTGATTGTTTTTGTGCAGGTAGGTATATCTTCTTTCACAAAAATAATAATTCTTACAATGCACAAACCCCTGCATCATGGTGTAAGGGTGCATGAATCGGCACAAGGCAGCCATTTGTGTGCAAGTGCAGTGAAAGAGTACAGGAATGCACCATAACTCCTACATACTGCACATTCATGCCCTTTTCTTTTGATGCAGGGCAGCACAGCCACAAGCCTTGCAGCACTGCCTTGCACCAAAAAGTTGTCAATGAGGCCCCTGGTATTTAATGTATGGCATACAGATATGTGAAGCTGTTTATTTAGGATATTATCCCTGGTTACACCATACATTTTATGGTTTGTATGCATTATCTGAATTTTAATAATTTGAGTTATTTTATTTAGTATGTCAGATTTGTTATTTTCATAATGTTATATCCTCGTGTAATGCGTAAATGTATATGAAAATAGATGTTTCTAACAACATAATATCCAGAAAATGCTTGTATCGCACATAATATTGTTAACAACATAAAGTTGAATTTTTCTCTTGAACTTTTGTGGAGTTTTTAAAGCCTGGCATGCAGGTATGTGTTTACCCTATTCATTTGGGGGATGGGGGAATGTCCAACAGTAATGTAAAAGCTCCTTTTAGATATTCTGCTCTGACGTTTTATCATATTGGAGCAGCAGAATATGAAATCTCCGTTAACACATATTTGCTCAGTTGGTCATTTCAAAGAGTTTGCAGGTGGCACAATAATTTTGGTTATGGGGCCTAATGTGTACTTTTGTTATTAACTGACAGCCGACTACTGGGCCACCCTGCACATCAGAAAAGGACTGCTGTCCCAGTGTCCTGTGAACGAGGTGCAATGTTCCCTTGGCAAAAATAATAATCGCTGGCTGTCATTGAAACACTGGGTAGTCTTGAATCAAAAGCTATACCATGGTGAATGTTTTAAAACAAAAAAGGTGTTTTTTTAGAATACTTTAATACACTCATTATGAGTGGCCCAATAAATTCCAGAAGGAGAAGTAACTCTTGCTGCATCCACTATTGGAATAATGGGGTTTATGGATAGCACCACACCAAAAACATATTTTTTTAAACTCTTTATTACAGTGCTCATTTCATTTGACATGTCAATCCATTGGTCGCATTGCATCAAACAAATAAGGAGTGTTCAATGCATGGGATAGTCACTTTCGATCATTAACAGAACGCCCAGTGTAAGAACCATTACCCCAGACCACCCCCATTCCCCTGTATCTTCTCCAGGGCCCCCAAATCTTCTTCCACTTTTTCGGGCACCCCCTACTTTTGTAAATGGTTTCCTCTGCCCTCTGACACCAATCCAGGTCCCGCTCCCATTGGTCCAACTGTGGAGGGGCCGACACCCCGCATGCCCTGGCAATGTTCTGCTTTGCAACTCCTACTGCCAGCCAGAGTTCCTCATACCTGGCCCAATCAGTGGGCCCTTTAATCATTCAGAGTAACCATCTGGGCTCCTTCGGAACCGGGGAGCCCACCACCTCTGCCATTAGATCAGTGACTTTGGTCCAATAAGGGACAATCTCCGGGCAATCCCACAGTATGTGGTAGAAGGATCCTTCTCCCCCACACCCGCGCGCGCACAAGACATACTGACACCCACCCCAGGAATGCAGTAGGTTGCGAGGGTAGTACACCCGGTGAAGAATTTTGAGCTGTATCAGCCGTAACCTAACATGGATCGCAATCTCCTGGGGACTCTGCAGGGCGTCCTGCCAATTGTCGTCATCCAGGGGGGCCTAGATCTCGCTCCCAGGTCGCCCTTAATGACACTAATGGATCGGGCATGTTATTTATAAACTTCCGGTATATCGTGGATATGGGCTTTTCAAGAATGGGATCCAGGAGTAAACGATCCTCCATGGGGAATACTCCGGAATGGATGCGCCCCCACGAACATGAGAATCCATGGCATGGACAAGGCATAGATAGTGATAACGCTGCGAATCCCGGAAATCATATTCTTTCTGTAGATATTCAAAGGAGAGGGGGGCATCCCCCCTCCACACGTCTCCCAAGTAGTCTATTCCAATGAGCTGCTAGCCCCTAAAGCCCTTCAATTGAGTCACTTCACTCAATTGCTCCCCAATCCGCAGGGGAATCCTACCTGTCAGGGATCCCGTCCACCCCAAGAATCTATTCGCCTTTCCCCAACATTGGACCACCACACCAGTGTGTAAGGGCCAATCCGCACCTGTCCTCTAGGTGTATAACAGAGATTCACCCCAACATTTTTAGTTACAATACCTATGGCAACCCTGATTATGAGTCACGTAGACATGGAATTCCAGCATGGAATTTTATCCCGTTTGATCATGAGTGGGCTGATGTTCCTACATCTAACCCGATTTTAATGGGTGGTAATTCCACAAGAACATGGGGAAAAGCTCTTTTTTTACCTCTGCCTTTTTCTATTCCCCCAAAATTTTACATGCACAGCTGGAATCACCAGCACACTTTTTTGGAACATTTTGTGAAGATTCGTTAACCGGCGCAAAAGAAATAGACAAGTCAAAAAACACTAAAAATTATGTTGCCATCCAATAACCCATACGCATCCTAACTCCTAGAAATTCCCTTGCCAATAAAAACACCCACCCTAAACTATAAAAATTCCCTTGCCACCCAAAAACCCATACCCACGCTAAACCCTTAAATTCCTTTGCCACCCTAACCCGAAACAAATCTCTTACCACCCAAGACCCATACCCACCCTAAATTTAAAGAAATCCCTTGCCACCCAAATACCAATACCCATGGTAAACACAAAAAATTCACATGCCACCCAAAAACCCATACCCACCCTATACCCTAAAAAATACCTTATCACCCAAACACTCATAACCACCAAAAACCTGAAAAACTCAATTTCCACCCAAAATCCATACCCAACCTAAACCCGAAAAATATCTCACCATTCAAAAACACACATCGACCCTAAACCCTGAAAACTCCCTTATCATCTAAAACCGATACTTACCCAAAAACATAAAATTTCCCTTGAGCCCCAATAAATCAGCACGCACCCTAAACCTTAAAATAGTTTCCTGTACTGCGGCATTAGAGAGGAAGTGTTTTTGAACAGCACAGACTGCAAAACGCTTTGTATTTGTTTAGCTTTTTCACAATCAATCATCAGAGTACTTGTAAAGCGCGCTACTCACCCGTGAGGGTCTCAAGGCGCTGAGGGGAGGGGGTGCCGCTACTGCTCGAAGAGCCAGGTCTTGAGGAGTCTTCTGAAGGCGAGTAGGTCTTGGGTCTGCCGTAGGTGGGTAGGGAGGGTGTTCCAGGTCTTGGCGGCGAAGTAGGAGAAGGATCTGCCATCGGAGGTCGTTCGTTGGATGCGGGGGACAGCGGTGAGGGCAAGGCTGGCGGAGCGGAGCTGGCGGTGGGGGTGTAGAAGCTGAGTCTGCTATTCAGGTAGGCTGGTCCTGTGTTGTGGAGTGCTTTGTGTGCGTGGGTGAGGAGCTTGAAGGTGATCCTCTTGTCGACGGGGTGCCAGTGTAGGTCTCTCAGGTAGGGGGTGATGTGGCTGCGGCGGGGGATGTTGACGATCAGTCGGGCGGAGGCGTTTTGGATGCGTTGTAGTCGTCGTAGGTGTTTGGCTGGGATTCCTGCGTAGAGTGTGTTGCTGTAGTCCAGTCTGCTGCTGACGAGGGCCCACAGTTGAATTTATAGGTAAAATGTCTGAGTTTGTTTACAAATTTGCCATTATGTGCTGGGCGAACTGACATGTTGGGTCAACACCCCGGCGCACATCTCAGGCTCTGGTCAGTAGCTACAGGTCTCTGCTCCTCGATCAGGCTGTGGGCTGCCACCAGGCCCCAGTCCTCTATTGGAGGGGAGTCATCTCAGAATAAGACTCCGGTAAGAATCCTCCACCGCCGCGGAAGTATGGATAGTGCGCGGATCAGGCTTCCGGATGGACTATGGCAGAATTTAATTCGTCCGGCGAGAAGTCCAGGTTCACACATCTACCATTTTGGCCATCTTAGCCACGCCCCTCCAAATATCCCTTTTTTGCAAATGTTCGTGCATGCACAAAGAAAGCCTTGTCACTGCACACATGCCACGGATATTGTCTTTGTCAATACTTGTATACTTTAAAAAATCAGTATATATAGGTCCTTTTACATAATGGGTGTGGAGAGTGCTAAAGAAACACTGGGGCAACCGAGCACTGTGTGTCTGCTACCTTGCTATTGAACCAGATCACTGTTCTAATTAACTTACATCGATATTTCATCACACATACCTTTTGGGCTGCTTAGGGGTGTGAAAGGTTCCCATTACTATTTCAGTTTATGGTGACTTGAAAATAAAGCTGAGAGTGACAGTGATGTAAAGTAAAACTATGCCCTCCCCCCTCCCCATCCCACAGAATATTAGGGACGCCCCCTAAGTCTTCCAAATTCATTGATACTCTTGACCTTGGTCAGAATAAGCACCCTAAAAAGTTTGATGGGGTCCTAAAAGAGGTGGGAGCTCCCCTGTGATGTAGTGAATGCTGGGACTTGTGTAATGCCTTGTAGAGTGATGTTGAATCTACTTGATTTATTCCTCAACAGCTCTTCCTGGTATTAAACGCTATATAAATCCACTTACGATTTAAAAGGATCAATACAAAGCTGAAAATGACAAATTACTCAGTTGTAATTAATCTTGTCCAATAGACAAACACGTTATTAATTCAGGGAACCTCACTTGTTAAGAATAACTTATTTTGTCTGACTGACCTTTCCCTGAATATACACAATCGGAATAAAATACAAACCATTTTTCTTTTGTTTTTTTTGTACTATGACTTATAATAGACGACAGAGTAAAACGGCAAGAGTTGTAAGCATTTTTACCAAGTGCTTAGATTATAATTTTGAAATATGTTGCTTAAATAAACATGTGTGCATTGTTATACTTAAGGGGCCTCATTTATGAGGCCGTGCGTCAATTTTACGCCGACGGTGCGTCACTTTTTGTGACGCACCAGCAGCGTAAAAAATGTGCCTTGTTGCACCATATTTACAAAGTGACGCATCTAGGTAGATGCGTCACTTTGTAAACCCCTGCACCACATTATACCTGCGCCAGGTATAATGTATACAAGGGGGGCGTTTTGATGCAAGAAATGGTCGTGGAAGTGACGCAGTGAAATCTATAAGATTTCACTGCGCCACTTCTAGGACACAAATGCGTCATGGGCTGGCCCCATGTGAAAGGACCCATTGCTGGAGTTGCTTCACTTTTGTGACACGCTCCAGCAATGCGTCACTTTTGCGCCTACAGATACGTCAGAAATACTGACGTATCTGTAACTCCTTGCGCAATGATGCGTCATACTGTAAATATGACGCATCATTGGTGTCGCAAGGAGGGTACAATGAAAAGTGACGCATCGCTGTTTTCACGTAGCGATGCATCACTTGTCATAAATGAGGCCCATCGCAGGAGTAAGCACTGGTCCATAACAAAGCTAAGGTCGGAGCTGGTAACCTGGCAGTGACTGCTTTAGGGGGAGCCTTTCTCCTGCAAGGGGGTGCACACACACCTAGACAAAGGGTGGCATTAGCAAATCTATAGTGATGGGGCAGACGTCCCATCCCCCAGGGCAGCCCTGCAAATCCTGCTTTCTCCCAAACGAAAGGGTTTAAAATGCAGTGATCACTCAGAATTCTCAATCCTGGGAAGTGAATGGTGGTAACACAGAGGGGTCTCCCAGGTGTGTATTCATTCACAGGGACGTAACCACTAACAAGCCTTTACACTGTTTAGAATTAAAAACGTATTTATAAAAGAGGTACACAGTTAAGTTGAACTCCAACCTTAATCATCTCTGCACTATGTAAACAGTTGAGACCCTTTGCCTCAGTATAGTGTATAGCTGAAAGTGTATAGCTGAAAGAAAGAGCTCGTCAAAGCAGAGAAAGTGTCTTTCGTAATTTCGTTTCCTATTTACTATTTTCTTTTAAATGGACAGAAATATTGGGGTGAAATTATAATAGTTTGCTTGGCAAAATAATTCACCCGACTGCACTTTAAAATAGCAAACTGTGCACATACTGATTCAAAGATGACACTGAGTGTTATCAGTAACCTCGTAACAATACAGCCGTAAATATCAACCTTTAGTTGGAAGAGCATGGTGGCACAGATACATTTCAAGGAAATATCTCCTAAGTGACCCTTATTCTAAAGATCTAGCCAGCATTTCACACTAATTCTATCATTACGGACTTATTTTATATTTCTTACTACTATTGACTCTGGGTGAGCTGTATTTTGTTCTTTTTTGTATTTCTCAGAATGATAGACAACATACATGATCCATTGCCCTGCAGTGTTTTTATTCTGTGTAACCGCATCATATATCTGAGAATTGCAGCAACAAAGATACCTACACTGCCTATGTGCCCTGCATGGCT
Organism: Lissotriton vulgaris; assembly: GCF_964263255.1. Lineage (NCBI taxonomy): Eukaryota > Metazoa > Chordata > Amphibia > Caudata > Salamandridae > Lissotriton > Lissotriton vulgaris. The sequence goes on from NW_028251284.1 coordinate 420,103, forward strand.
ATTTTATCTGAAGTTAAGCCATGCTGTCCTAGGAAAAGGCTGGGTTATTATGTTTTGAGTGGGGAATGCATTGCAAGCCTGGAATCCAAGAGCTGTACCTGAAGGGATAGCTTTACTATAATGCATCTGAATTAACCATCTCTGGGATCGTTCATCTGCAACGCGCTAATATCAAGACGTGTATTTGTAAAGCGCACATGCATGCAGATGGCGTCTTGGCGGTGAATAACAAATGTTTATTGTTACCTATTGAATGATATTCACTTTATCAACCTCAGAAGGATAAAAGGCTGAGTAGACCAACTGGGATTTGAACCTGTGACCATGAGGTCAAACACAGGCTCCTACAGTGGGCACATTAGTCCACTAAGCCACCAGACCTAGCTACCAAATTGTAAGTAGTACATTCGTCTGATGCAGCAGAAACATAACTCAAAGAAAGCACAGAGCTGCACGTACACCACCTAAGTTTCTTCATTGATATTAAGTGAGCAAAACTAAATTTAAACTCTGAACTGCCACAACTGAAATCATGTGCCAAATAAGTTCAAAGTACTAATTCTCCTTCAAGAGCCACCTTCTTTGTTCATCTGAAATCAAGGCATTCAAATCTATTGAGTCTAGGGCAAAACAATACTAGTCCCTCCTTGTGAAGGGCTCTTCCATATACTTTGCTTAATACGCTACCCAATCAGAGTTGAGTAAGAGCAAGGTTAGTGAACTCTTCTACAGTGACAGATATCATGTGATGTGAGCAAGTGAATGTTAAACAACAAAGCTTAAAGTTAACTCTTTCCTGTAACGGTAATGTATGCAGGCTTTTAAGCAAGGGGATAATGTAATTGTCATAAGACTTTTTAGCACAGACATTATAGCTTTTCACCTATTGAAAACCCTTCAGCTGGTGAGCTGATGTGTTCCCTATATCTGCATCGAAGTACTTATTATAGTTTGGGATGTGTAGACAAGACAAAAGTGAGTGTTGAGACATTCATAAAGGATGACTGCGTATGGCTTTGTGGATTGGCAGAATATCTGCCTGGTCTTCATTCCTTCAAACTAACCTCCTTGCTCTCTGCCCAAGGGGCTGCAGGCCTAGAGGGAGCACTCTGTGTTTCAGAGACCTTTAATGGATGGGCTAAAGACTCACTGCCCAGAGCCTCCTCCTTCCAGGGGCACTGTGGTATGTGATTAGGACAGTCACACAGCAGCAGTTTTCTATGTAATGGTTGTGTAATGTCAAACGTTGTGATTTAATAAGAAAGCAATTAAAACAAAATACTGTCACTGAGCCTCACAGTCTGAGGTATGCTTTGTTGCAAGGGTTAACAGAGTTGGAATGGGCAGACACACTCTGCTTCTCTTAGGTGAGAAAGACACATGCCACTGCATTTCAGTCAGGAACTACAGGACAGGGACAGAAGATAAATGTGCATGTGGAGGGACTGCAGCGGCATAAATAATGCGCCATGTTGCACCATATCTACAGTGATGCGACAGGTATAATGTATGTAGGGTGGATGTTCCCCCACAAAAAGACTCGTAGAAGTGGCACAGTGAAATCTATCAGATTTCACTGTGCCACTTCTAGGACGGTACTGCGTCACAAGCTTCCTTTTAAGATTTATTTTCTCACAAAAACAGCTAGTGAATGACTATCAAATTCTCCTTCTGTATTCCTGAACAAAGGATTCACCAGCTTCTTTTAGGAAGCCTCGTTTTATACCCCACACACACCGAAGTACAACATTTGCCCTCAATCCGCAAAAAAAAAAAAATATTAACATTATGAAAGATTCCTATAATTAAATTAGGCACATTCTGAGGTTTTTATTACCATAAAAAGACAGCTGTATGTCAGGCAAAGTGACTTTCTCTACTCTTACATTATGAGCATACCAGCTCAATTCAGGAATACAATTTGTAAGACTCTTGTATATGATTTGCCCTTCAATAACGAGACCATCCATGCTGAGACAGTCATTTGTAGCTGACATGGTCACTTTTGAGAATGTTTAAGCCTTGTGTAAGAATTTCTATTCTACACTCTAAATAAAAGGCTGAACAAATAGATGTTTCAACTTTGTGAAAGTTTCCCAGGTTTCACCTGGGCATATTTTGAGAATGTGTCTTCCTATAAAAATGCGGATGTACCACTGCCAACTTGATTTTTTTCTAGTCTTGCACAAAGGACTGCTATCTCCATTCTGGCAATCCACTTACAGAATGTGTTCTCCCAAACACAGTAAATGTTTATAGTATGTTAAACAAGGTTTATGTGCATACATATATTGCAACCTGGGTTTTTTTGGATTCCAGAGTGCTTCCTAATCGCCAGTGGTGCTGGTTTGAGGCAATGCCACATTATGCCTCTAACAATAGAAAAATTCCACTTCTCACATGAAGAATGGACTAGCATATATAAAAACGAATGTATGTGTGTCTGTCTGTTTGTCCTTTATGCATTACTACACCATTCATCCGATCGCCATGAAACTTTGGGAAGTTGTTGAGTACACTTCCGCGAAGGTTTCTGGAATAACATCTTTTTAAATATCGGCCCCCCAGGGCCCTCATAATCTTTCGAATACTGATGTACGCACCAGATGGAAAAACAAAATATTGTGTATCCACAAGCACTCAAATAAATAAATAGAATTAAAACAGCATTCATCCAATCGCCAGGAAACTTTGGGAAATTGTTGAGTACACTCCCGCGAAGGTTTCTGGCATAATTTTTTTTAAATATCGCCCCCCTAGGGCCCTCATAATCTTTCGAATACTGATGTACACACAAGACGGAAAAACAAAAAATCGTGTATCCACAAGCACTCAAATAAATAAATAGAATTAAAACAGCATTCATCCAATCGCCAGGAAACTTTGGGAAATTGTTCAGTACACTCCCGCGAAGGTTTCTGGCATACATTATTTTTAAATATCGCCCCCCCAGGGCCCTCATAATCTTTTGAATACTGATGTACGCACCAGACGGAAAAACAAAAAATCGTGTATCCACAAGCACTCAAATAAATAAATAGAATTAAAACAGCACTTTGAAATGTTTTCCATATTAAGAGGAATACGTTTCAATAAAAATTACACAATATAAATTGAATATTATTATAACGAGTTTCCTTGAATTTCCTTTCTTCGGAGATCGCAGGTACGCCCGGCGGGAAAGCTAGTATATATATATATTAATTGTGAGCCTGGTTAGCTAGAAAGAGCCCCAAGAGCAGGTATAAGGAATACTTTGAGAGATAGAAGAGCTTTGTGAGAAGAGGACCATTTAATTCTTGAATGTTAGAAACCAAAATTATAAGGATGTGCCAGTTCTTAATTCAATTTCTCTTTTGTAATAATCCTAAAGTGTCAGAGTGAATCAGTATGGGGAGTTTATTGCAATCAGAAATACAGTTTTATCTTCCTAATGGAGACTAGAGTTGATAAATGGGGGCTATTAAAGAAAATGAGAACTGTGATACTTGGATTTTTAAGGAAGTGTTAACCTTCCTGGATTAACACAGTTTAAATCAGTTAATGCTACATATGAAGTGGGATTCATAGATATGGGATAAGTCCAGTCTATCTCTAGTGGTGGCTTGAGTACCACTAATATCACATCATATCATCTCATGTACATACATAAAGTGCATATTCACACCTGAGATTATCGTGTTGCTGAATACCATATGTTTTTTGCTATCCAAGTAAATAATACTTATTTTATAGACCTTGGAAGGAATAAAGGCTGAGTGGGAGCACCAGTATTCACACATGTGAGAAAGTGGTCAAACACATATCCCTCAAGTGCATTAATTCATTTAATAAGCCAACAGACTAATACGATCTGTATGGGTTCTTCAACATACCTACCATTACACACATCACTGTGGAGACTTGAATATGACTATAATCACACATTATCACTGTGGGCACTTAAACATCACTATAATGGCACAATATCTCTGTGAGGACTTGTACACGACTAATCACACACTATAAATGTGTGCTATCCCTGTGCATCCCATTAATCACACACTATCTATGTGGGAACCTGGGCATGTCTATAAACACACACTATCTCTGTGAGGACCTGGGCATGTCTTTAATCATACTCTATCTATGTGGGGTCCTGGGCATGTCTATAATCACACACTATCTCTGTGAGGACCTTGGCATGTCTTTAATCATACACTATCTCTGTGGGGTACTGGGCATGTCTGTAATGACACACATTCTCTTTGTCATTCGTGGTAATACTATAGTCACACACCATCTCTGTGGGGACCATGACATCTCTATAATCACACACTATCTCTGTGGGGACCTCACCATCTCTATAGTCACACACTATCTCTGTGGGGACCTCGGAATGTCTATGATCACACACTATCTATGTGGGGACCTGGACAAGTCTATAATCACACACTATCTCTGTGGGGACCTGGGCATGTCTATAATCTTTTACTATCTCTGTGTGGACCTGGGCATGAATCACACACATTTTCTTTGGCAACAGTGGTAATACTATAGTCACACACCATCTCTGTGGGTACTTGAGCATTCCAGTAACTACACACAATCTCTGTTTTGGCTTGAGCTTCATCAGCTTTACATTCTCTGTATAAGGTTTGCCTTAGTGTGTGGGGTAGATATGATTTTTTGGGTGACAAGGGAATTTTTAGGGTTTAGGGTAGGTATGGGTTTTTGGCTGGCAAGGTATTTTTTTAGGTTTTAGCGCGAGTATAGCTTTTTAGGAAAAAAGTGCTTTTTTTAAGGCTTACAGTGGGTGTGGATTTTTGGGGGCAAGGGAAATGTTATGGTTTCAGATAGGTATGGGTGTTCGGGGAATTTTTAGCATTTAGGGTGGGTATCGATTTTTAGGTGGTAAGGGATGTTTTAGGGTTTAGGCTGGGTATGGGTTTTTGGGTGGCAAGGGAATTTTTTATAGTTTAGGGTGGGTGTAAGATTTTTGGTGCAAAGGATTTTGTAGATTTTACTGGGTGTATGGGTTTTTGGGTCGCAAGGGAATTTTTAAGGTTTAGGTTTGGTGTCAGTTTTTGGGTGCTAAGGGATTTTTTAGGGTTTAGGGTGGGCATGGGTTTTGGGTGGCAAGGGAACATATAGAGTTTAGGGCTGATATGGGTTTTTTGAGTGGTAAAACATAATTTATGGTTTAGTGTTTGCATGGGTTTTGGGGGCAAGGGATTTTTGATGGTGGGTATGGGGTTTTGGGTGGCAAGCTACATTTTTGGGTTTAGGTATGGGTTTTATGGGAATTTTTAAGGTTTAGGGTGGCTGTGGGTTTATGGGGGCAAGGGAAATGTTATGGTTTAGGATGGGTATGAGTTTTTGGGTGATAATGAATCTTTAGGGTTTAGGGTGGGTATGAGTTTTTGGGCGATAATGAATCTTTAGGGTTGAGGGTGGTTATGGGTTTTTGGGTGCCAAGAGAATATTGAGGGTTTAGGGTGGGCGTGGGATTTTGGTTGGCAAGATATTTTTTATGGTTCATGGTGAGTATATGTTTTTAGGAGGTAAGCGCTTTTTTAGTGTTTAGGGTGGGTATGGGTTTTTGGGCTGCAAGGGAATTTTTAGGGTTTAGGATGGGTATGGGCTTTTGGGTGGCAAAGGCATTTTTAGGGTTAGGGTGGGTATGGGTTTTTGGGTTGTAAGGGATTTCTTAGGGTTTAGGGTGGGAATGGGTTTTTTGGGTGGCAAGGGCATTTTTAGGGTTTTGGGCAGGAAAGGGGTTTTAGGTGGCAAGGGAATTTTGCAGAGTTTAGGGTGGGTATAGATTTTTGGGTGGCAAATTCATTTTTGGGGTTTTGGATGGGTATGGATTTTTGGGTGGTTGGGGATTTTTTAAGGTTTAGAGTGGGTATGGGTTTTTGGTTGGTAATGAATCATCTAGGGTTTAGTGTTTGTATGGTTTTTTGGGTGGCAAGGGATTTGCTAGTGTTTAGGGTGGGTGTGGGATTTTTGGTGGCAAGTGTAGGAGAGTAGGGTCTGCAATCCTATCATCACCCAGATTTTTTGCTTTTGTTTCACTGGTTTACGACTTTCTCTGGCTGTGGGCCTGCCAATCAGACCCACAGCCTGGCTGTTCTCTCTCTAAATTACAACGTGTACCCTAGGTGCATTTACCAATTGGTACTGGGCCACCTTATCAGACCCTGTAACTCAGGGCATAGGTGTACCCAGGGCCTACCAGGGGCTGAAGCATGTATTATGCCACCCCTGGCTGGCCTCCTAAATTTGACACAACTGGCTGCATGACAGCTGGGGCAAAGTCGTGTAATCACCCTTTGCTGTAGATATAGTATACCTATATCTAACCCTAAAAATGGACACACAGATTCCTATCAGTCACTCCTATGGCAGGCCTTGACAATCCTGAAGGCAGAGTGCTTGGAATCGTGTGAGATGGTGCTCTGGCATGAGCTGAGCCTGTCTGCAGCTTGCGGAACCAAGTCCTAATAGCTGTTCCATGATAACGCATACCATATACTCTTAAGTGCATTATAATCCTCGCGGTTAAATGCTATCTTTGGTATTGCTTTATCAAAACATGTCGAGTAAGGTGTCATACGAATTGGAATACTAACCCCTCGCCAATTCTGGCGACTGGGTTAGCATTCCACCCTTCTAGAGGGACACGACATGTATGTAACTGTGAACCCCGGTTAAAGTTAAACGAAGCCTCAGCTCCACAAAATGGATGCTGCCACCACAGACACGAGTCTGACCCCCTGCAGCTGGGAGTCCTTCCAGCGAGGGGAGCCTGGACAAAGGGTTTCCTGTCCGGGGCGGTGCTAGCACCATCCCAGACAGGGTTTTGTGTATCCTAGGTAGGCAGGGCTTTACAGGAAGGTGACTGCTGAGTGGCACCCCGGTGCTCACTACGCATAGGCCGGTCAGAACCAGTTCCAGGGGCACACCAGCCCCTGGCCTGGGGAAAGTCCGGCATGGGAGAGGGGTGTAACCACCCCCCTCCTAGTCCCACCCATAGGCAGGACCTAGTCACCGGGTCAGCCCCTTTTCTTAGTATAAAGATAGGAGCGGGCCCCCTGTTCAAATTAGATCATCTTTGGAATCAAGACACGACTTTCTGCGAAAGGACTTCAAGATTTCTTCTTCAAGATTCTCCCTTGTGACTAAGGAGTAGTCACCCTGCATCCGCAGGCACCATCTTAAGAACACTGCGGTCTGCTGCAAGTCCTTCCTCCAGAATCCGACTGCCCAGCTCGACGAGACCCGGCTTCCCTGGCACCTCTGACCTCTACTCACCTCTACAGCCAAGCTGAGAACCGTGAGTGCGACGAGACCTCGAGGGACCGACGATCGCCAAGACTGCACGACTTCTTCACAACAAGCCCGCCGAGTGTCCCTCTGGTGAGTGCTTTGGGGTCCGAGAAGCCCCGACCCTGAGCAGCTCCAGCACCGAAGATCAGCCCTCCAGCATCTCCACGATCTGCGTGGGGCCCTTCTGCTTTTTGCTGCTCACCGCGTTGTTTGGCTACTAGCCCGCTGGCTTGTGGCCTTCTTAACGACGCCCGACGACATCACTGCTGCTGGTCTGGTTGCTCCAGACTGGTCCTTGCTCCCTTCCAAGAGAGGAGCACCCCGGACCCTCCTGGTCCACTCCAGACGCCATTTTGAGTCCACTGCGTGGGCTTGAATTTGCCAAGGCTTTGTTGCCCAATCCTGGGTCCAGCGACGCCGACAGCTTCATCCATCGTGGGACAGCTCGCTCCTCCATCCTGGTCGCCGACAACGCCTCCTGGTCCGTGAGATCTGCAGAGCACAGCGTCACCCACTCACCTGGTCGAGGTGACTACCATCCGGTGCCCTCCTGGTGCCACCTGACTACTGGCTAGTAGTCACGAACTTGGTCCCCTCTGCTTTCAGGTGTCATCTCTCTTCAAGATCCAGGCTTGGATCACTTCGAACTCTCTTCACTGGTCGCCTGCCAGCATCTTCCTTCCAGGCTCCTGGTCCGGCAACGAGGATTCCCGACGTCTTTTGAGACATATGCAGCTGCAGCCCCTGGGCTAGGTAACTTCGGCATTTCGGTGCCCCAGCATAGCCTCACTATCCAAGGGTCAGAATCCACTTTCGTTTTCCTCCTACCAGGTCGGGTTCGCCCGAGAACACTAACTCTGTGAAATCTAGCTACCATAGACTTTGTCCCGCATCACGCGTGAGAGTGCACACTCTGCACCCGAGTCCCCTGGGTCTCCTAGAAGTAATCTAACGATTCTATAGTCAAGTCCTAGCGATTCCAAAGCCTATTAGTACTGTACTTACCTGCTAGTAATTTCGCATTCCACTTTCCGAGTATATGGTTTTCCGTGCCCCTCGGGCATTTGTATATACTGTGCTAACTTAAGTATTTTCGTAAGAGTTTTGTTTTGTGCTAAGTACCCTGTCCTCATAAAGAGTACAGGGCTGTTGTGATTCTTAATAAATATACTGTTTATTTTCATAACACTTGTGTGGTGTCCTTTCACTTGGTGTTCAAGGGGTATATGTGTGGTATAACAGCTGGCTTAACACGCCCTCTCGAGTCTTTTGCCTTAGACTGCTCGTATCCACGCTACTAGGATAGCTGGTCTATAAGGTTGACTTACAACCAATCATCAATAAGGGTTGCTGGACTGATACATAGTGTTCACTAGAATAGTGAGCACTGCATATCAGGCCACCTTCTCACAGCAAGGGATTTTCTAGGGCTCAGGGTGGGTGTGTTCTTGTGGGTTCTTGGTTGGTAGGGGATTTTTTAGTTTTTAGGGTGGGTAGGGGTTTTGGGTAGCAAGGGAACCTTTAGGCTTTAGTGTGTGTGTTTTGTATGGGTTGTAATGATTTTTTTTTAGGGTTTATAGTTTGTATCGGTTTTTCGGTGGCAAGGGAATTTTTAGGGTTTAGGGTGGGTGTGGGTATATTTGTGTGGTAAGGTTTTTTTTAGGGTAGTTATGGGTTTTTAGGTGGCAAGGGAACATTTTGTGTTTAGGGTGAGTATGGGGTTGTTGGGTGGCAAGGGAATTTTTAGGGATTACATTCAGTGTAGGTTTTCGGTTGGTAAGGGATTTATTTAGGGTTTAAGGTGGGTATGGGTTTTTGGGTGGCAATGGAATTTTTAGCATTTAGGATGGGTGTGGGTTTTTGGGTGGTAAGGGAATTTTTAAGGTTAGGGTGGGCATGAGTTTTTGGGTGATAAGGAATTTTTAGGGTGATTATGGGTTTTTTGGTTGTAAGGTTTGCCTTAGGGTAGATATTGGTTTTTGGGTGATAAGAGCTGTTTTAAGGTTTAGGGTGGGCTGAATTTTTGGGGGGCAAGGGAAATGTTATGGTTTCTGGTGGGTATGGGTGTTTGGGTGATAGGGGAATTTTTAGCGTTTAGGGTGGGTATGGATTTTTGAGTGGTAAGGCTTTTTTAGGGTTTACGCTGGGCTTGGGTTTTGGGTGGCAAGGGAACATCTTGGGTTTAGGGCTGAAATGGTTTTTTTGGGTGTTAATGAATAATTTAGGTTTTAGTGTTTGGATGGGTTTTTGGGACTCAAGGGATTTTTTATCGTGGGTATGGGTTTTTGGGTGGCAAGTGAATTATTGGTGGTTAGGGTGGGTGTAGTTTTTGAGTGGTAAGGGATTGTAAGCGTTATGGGTGGGTATGGGTTTTGTGGGTTTGATGGGGATTTTTAGCGTTTAGGATGGGTTTAAGATTTTGGTGGCAAGGGATTTTGTAGGGTTTAAGTTAAGTATGGGTTTTTGTGTCACAAGGGAATTTTTAAGGTTTATTGTGGGTGTGGGATTTTGGGGGCAAGGGACATTTTATGGTTTAGAGTGGGTATGAGTTTTTGGGTGATAATGGATTTTTGGGGTTTAGGGCGGTTATGGGATTTTGGATTCTAAGTTGTGCCTTAGGCTTGATGATGGGTTTGGGGTTTTTTGGTGCCAAGGGAATATTGGGGGTTTAGGATGGGTATGGGATTTTAGGTGGCAAGGTATATTTTTATGGTTTAGGGTGAGTATAGGTTTTTGGGTTTCAAGGTATATTTTATGGTTTATAGTGAATATAGGTTTTTGCGTGACAAAGGATTTTTCAGGGTTAGGGTGGGTATGAGTTTTTGGATCATAAGGGATTTCTTAGGGCTTAGGGTGGGTATGGGTTTTTTGCGTGGCAAGGGAATATTAAGGGGCTCATTATGATAACAGGCTGATCGCCACTGACCATATGGCGGTGGCGATCCACCCGCAAAAAAACACCGCCCGCCTCTAACTTCCCCCGCCACATTACCATGGCTGGGGGGACCTCAGCGAACGGGAATACTGTCCGCCGGTTTTCCACAGGTAGGCAATCTGGTCTGGTAGACACCGTCATCCATATTTGTATGCAGGCTGGGATGTGCCTTTCCGTGGCGGCAACGCCACCACGGAAAGGCAGGCAGTTTTTAACATTGGGGGCCCGTAGCGGGCAGGCATGCTAGTGATAAATCCTGCTTATTGGTGAAAACAGAGTTAGAAAAAACACTTTTAGAAGTGGGTATTTATGTGTGCTTATGAGTTTTTGCGCCTGCCTGATGTGTATTGACCGTTTGGTTTTGACTGACAGAGAAGGGATGTGCATTCACTCTAGTCCCTGGGGTAGTTGAGGTGTGTCCTGCCCTGAGTGGGTGACTCAGTGCTAGGCTGAATAGACCTTTCCTGAATTTAGAGTGGCAGGGGGAGTTTTCCTTGCACCTGAATAGGCCTGGTATTCATTTGGTGTGGTGGGAGGAGTTGCACATGCACCTGTATAGGTCTGTGCCTACCTTCCACAATAATGGCTCCACCCCCTGTGGTGTGTCTGGGGCCAAGGCTTTCAATATGAACGGCAGTGTTGTGCACTTCTAATATGTGGTTGAAGTTCCCTCAGAACAAAGACTGTGGCACTATAAATACAGGGGCTATAACCCCATGAAAATAAAAAGACACTATGTGGGGCACGTACCCAATGGCTGCTGTGTGCCAGGAGGAACCGCCGTTTGTGAATAACTTCTTGTGTAACTAACCTGCTGCCTGCTGGGTGGCTGAAGTGACTGCCTCTCTGCTAAGGGACCTTCGTGCTAGCCAGCCTGTGCCCTGTTCTCTGCCCCAGTGTCTCCAGGGACGAGGTAGTGCTTGCCTCCCTCTTTGCTAATAGCGCGTGGTAAGCGTTTTCAATTCTGTTGCCCAAGGAGTTGGCTCAATTTGTGCTAACCCCATACAGGAGCGCTTTTACCCTGAAGCATGGGCAGCACAGCTCCCTTATCTAGGGCCTGAACATTGAGAAGGAGGAGGTGAACGGAACAAAACGCTCTCCCTCTCGTATTGCTTGCCTTTGTTTATGTGGGGCAGCAGCCAGGGCTCTGCTACATGGCTGCGAGGCCATGCCCAAGCAGCAAGGAATATCGGCCCGGGAGTTCCCTTGGATCTCAGAAGATGTGGCCCAGCCGCACCCGCAAGTGACCAGAGCCTCACGTGTCCATTCAGATGCTTCCACACGCAGCCGATGTGAGACCCTAGGTGGCCGACGTGAGCCCCTGGGTGCGGGCATTGCTAAGGAAGGCAAGAGCCTCCCAGCTGCACCAGGCCGCTTGCAGCGAAACATGAAGAGATTCGTACCCATGCCACACTACGGAGCTGTACCGGAGGCATTTGGCTCCCCTTGGCTTCTGGCCCGTTGTTGTGAATAGTGGGGGCAGGTGGACCCATCACGCTAGATAGTGCGAGCACCCAGGGATAGTGTGCTCGCACCAACAAACAGACATCCCACTGGGCTGATCTCCAGGAGTAAGATCCTTTGGTGTTTCCTTACCCCGCAGATCACCCCTGTACTTCCATCATTCCCCTGCTTCCATGGAAACCAGTAGTGTTTCCTTGCAGAGAGTGCAGGCTAGTGGCCCTATCACGCTGGTGAGCACAAGCACCCATAGACTGTGTTCTCTCCCCGTCGTGCATGCAGGAGATCTTTTGGCGTTTTCTTGCCCCGTAGGGCGTCTGTCATTCCTGGCATTTTCTCAGTTTCTACGGGAACCAGTGGAGCATTTTCATGTAGAAGGAGGCAGGTGGATGTAGAGGGGATGTAGTTGGATGTTAACAAAGCTGGAAGCAACTATCTTAAAAGATTGACCTGTCAGACTGGTGACACCGGCTCAAGCGGAAACATGTTCAACTAATCGTTATTGTCTTGATTGCACTAACTGTAATGTTAGGCCTTATGTTTTCAGTGTGCTGTTCACTTAAAAGTATTTACTAAAGTTGGCAAAAGTGGTGTATGACTTTATGTGATGTCATGACAAAGTGCCTAGTGGCACAGTGATTTATGTGATTGTGGTCTAACTTTTTAAAAATAAATAATACAAAAGATATTTTTATGTAACCTTGTGTGGAGTCGCTTTTTATGGTGTGCCTAAAGTGTCACTGTTGTGTTAGTGCGTTGTGCAAACGCTTTAGACATTGCCTCTGGGATAAGCCTGACTGCTCTGCCAGGGGTTGTCTTTGATGTGTTACTATCTTACCCTTACTAGACTGATGGGTTCTGCCCTACCATACCTGCATACCCTAGCCAACCAGAAACATCATGTCAAACAACTGGAATACTAAAAATAAAATGATAATACGGTCCATTATTTATGCTTTAAAGCAGTGGGGCGACGCTCTTCCACCTTAGTGGAGCAGCTGCCACTGTTGAAGTGGCTACATTAGTTTGCTAAACCACTAGATTATGACTACCTGTTTAAGTCTTCATAAAACCTATAATCACAGACATCACTGTGGAGACATACTATCTCTGTGGGGACTTGAACAAGTCTATAATCACACACTATCTCAGTGGGGTCATGGATATCGATATAATCAATCAAACACTACCTTTGTGGGGAATTGAACAAGACTGTCATCACACACTATTTCTGCGGGGACTGTGGTAACGCTATAATCACACACCAACCCTGTGAGGACCTGGATATTTCTATAATTACACACTATCACTGTGGGGAGCTTGACATCTCTATAATTATAGACTATCTCTGTGGGGACCTAGCACCCTATAATCACACACTATCTCTGTGGGGACCTGCCATCCCCATAAACACACACTATCTCTGTGGGGACCTGGGCATCAATATAACCAATCAAACGCTATCTTTGAGTAATTGAACATAACTATCATCACACATATCTTTATGGGGATCTGCCATCCCTATAAACACACAGTATTTCTATGGGGACCTGCCATCGCCATAAACAGACACTATCTCTGTGGGGACCTGCCATCCATATAAACACACACTATCTCTGTGGGGACCCGGTTTCCCTGTAGTCACACACTATCTCTGTGAGGACCTGGGCATCCCTATAATCACACACTATCTATGTGGGGACCTGGGCATCCTTATAATCACACACTATCTCAGTGGGGACCTGGACATCACTATAATCACACAATATATCTGTGGGGACCTGGGCATCAATATAATCAATTAAGCGCTATCTTTTAGTAATTGAACATGAATTTCATGACACATATCTCTATGGGGACCTGGCATATCTATAATTACACTCTATCTCTGTGGGGACGTGGGTTCAATATACTTTAACTTTGTGGGACTTGAATATGACTGTCATCACATGCTATCTCTTCAGGGACATCAACATGTATATCATAACAGACTGTCTTTAGAGGGACTGGAAGTTACATGTATCAAACACTTTCTCTATAGGTCAATAATCACCATCTTAGTGGGCCTCCCTAATCATGCACTATCGCTTTGGGGACCTAAGCTTCAGTATAATCACAACATATCTCAACATCACTTGAACATGACTGTAACTACACACTACCTGAGCAGGCACCTAGGCATCATTATAATCACATACTACCTCTGCAGGAGCCTCGGCATGACTGTTATAACAGCAAGCACCTCAGCATCATTGTTATAACACTCTCTATGTGGGGCCCTGAACATGACTGTAATCACATACTATCTCTGCAGAGATGTAACATAACAATAATCACACACTATCTCTGAGGAGACTTGAACATGAATATAATCACACATTTTGTCAACGGGGTCTTGAGAGTGACTATAAGCGCTATACGAATTCTGAATGAATGTCAGAATGACTCATCCTACACTTTCTCTACAACACTTGAACAACACTATCATAATACTCTCTATGTGGGACTTTAATATGGTTATAATCACACACTATCTCTGTGGGGGTCCGGGCATTCCTATAGTAACACACTATCTCAGTGGGGACTGGAACATGACTATTATCACACACTATCTCTGTGGGGACTTGAACATTACTATGACCACATACTATCTCTGTGGGGACTTGAACATTACTATGATCACACACTATCTCTGTGGGGACCTGAACATTACTATGATCACACACTATCTCTGTGGGGACTTGAACGTGAATATGATCACACACTATCTCTGTGGGGACTTGAACATGGCTATAATACCACACTATCTCTGTGGAGACCTGGGCATTCCTATAATCACAAACTATCTCTGTGGGACCTGTGCATTACTGTAATAGTGTTATTTCTGCATGAACTGCAGCATGACTACCATCGTACACCAAAACCACAATATCTGTAGGGACTTGGGCATCAATCTAATCATGTAATAACTCTGTGGGGGCTTGAAAATTATCATCATCATACACTTACTCTGTCAGCTCTAGAATATTATTATAATATCATGCCATCTCTTTGGGGACTATTAATGCACAGCCATACGTAGATGGTGCCAATTGGTGATGCTGATGAAAAACAACTAGGTGGTCAGATGGCAACTTGGTTTTGCCATCTGACCCCATTGCAGGATCTTAAGCCTCTAAATTAATTTAACTATGTGTTGTTTTCATATTCCTTAATGTTTGTGTGCACTCAGTAATAGGCTAAACATCCGTGAATCCCTGTCCATGCACTTTATATATATATGATCATTTTCTACTGTAAAATGCATTATTAGACAAATCTCTGTTCTAGGTGCACCTAGGACATAGTGACCTATTCAAATTTGACTAAAGTATCATGTTATGTATGTATGGCACTGAAAAATAGCATTTATCTATTAGATAATGAGTGTATTCAATCAGAAATGAGAATTATTGAGTAGGTCCCCACAAGGATGGTAACACATGTCCAAGTCCCCACAATGATGGTTCTGTGCGCGTGACTAAATAACAACATATTTGTAAAATTGAAGCAGGATCCTGTATTATGAATTTTTTCTTAACATTTTTCTGTTATTGGTATATTTTTAAAACATTGGGAAGGGTTAGTCCCCACAAGGCTGGTGAAAACACATAGTCCCCACAAGGATGGTAACACGTGTATGCGTGTGTGTGTGTGTGTGTGTGTGTGTGTGTATATATATATATTTTTTTTAAGACCAATGGTCCCAGATTTTATTTAGTTTCACAAGCAATAAGTCAATTGAACATACAATGTCATAAAATCTGCACACATTTACCAGCCAGTAACATTTTCGACATGTCAGTTTTACATAGGTGAAAATAAACAGTAGCCAGGGGAGATGCTTTAGTCCACAATTATCAGTGCCAGGAAGAGTCTCGGATTACAGGGTCTGCAACATTCAGCTCAGCAAAAGGACCAAAGTGTTCATAACAACCAACAATGAGTGTTCTAGTCTGCGTTCCCTGGTTGGCACGGATAGAGCAGATGCAGGAGTCACATCCCATATTTCCATATGGGTCGCTGGGCTACATTCATGTGATCATGGCAGTGGTCAATAAGCATTGTGGGAAGGGCAAGCGGGGAGGGGAATAAAGAACAACACCGTGTGTACAGTAGAAACAAACCCGCTGCCAACCAAGAGGTACAACTGGGAAATAACAAAAAAGGAAAAAAAAAATAAGAAAAGAGAGAGGGAAAACATTTCAACAACAGTCGGACTAGTATGAGCGTGTACAGTAGTGTATCGTGACCCTGGTGGTGTGCGTTGCGCCATTTATGGACAGTGTGGGGGTGGGGGCGTCTGTAGACGAAGGGCTGCTGCGGTAGCATGGCAGGGGGGGGGGGAATGATAGCAAGCAGATTATGTTGGGCATGACCCCGTCGGTGGGAGGGGTGGGTGTGTGTGTGTATA